>NC_064617.1:916722177-917034716 GCF_023898315.1 Schistocerca nitens
CATGGAACGCACTGGGGCCCTCTGGTCCACCTCAACCGATAATTGACTGGAAATGGGTATGCTCGGCTACTCGAGACCATTTGCAGCCATTCATGTACTTTATGTTCCCAAACAATGGTGTCCTGTCACCAGGGTACAATTGTACATCTACATCTACATGACTACTCTGCAATTCACATTTAAGTGCTTGGCAGAGGGTTCGTCGAACCACAATCATACTATCTCTCTACCATTCCACTCCGGAACAGCGCGCGGGAAAAACGAACACCTAAACCTTTCTGTTCGAGCTCTGATTTCTCTTATTTTATTTTGATGATCATTCCTACCTATGTAGGTTGGGCTCAACAAAATATTTTCGCATTCGGAAGAGAAAGTTGGTGACTGAAATTTCGTAAATAGATCTCGCCGCGACGAAAAACGTCTTTGCTGTAATGACTTCCATCCCAAGTCGCGTATCATATCTGCCACACTCTCTCCCCTATTACTTGATAATACAAAACGAGCTGCCCTTTTTTGCATCCTTTCGATGTCCTCCGTCAATCCCACCTGGTAAGGATCCCACACCGCGCAGCAATATTCTAACAGAGGACGAACGAGTGTAGTGTAAACTGTCTCTTTAGTGGACTTGTTGCATCTTCTAAGTGTCCTGCCAATGAAACGCAACCTTTGGCTCGCCTTCCCCACAATATTATCTATGTGGTCTTTCCAACTGAAGTTGTTCGTAATTTTAACACCCAAGTACTTAGTTGAATTGACAGCATTGAGAATTGTACTATTTATCGAGTAATCGAACTCCAACGGATTTCTTTTGGAACTCATGTGGATCACCTCACACTTTCCGTTATTTAGCGTCAACTGCCACCTGCCACACCATACAGCAATCTTTTCTAAATCGCTTTGCAACTGACACTGGTCTTCGGATGACCTTACTAGACGGTAAATTACAGCATCATCTGCGAACAACCTAAAAGAACTGCTCAGATTGTCACCCAGGTCATTTATATAGATCAGGAACAGCAGAGGTCCCAGCACGCTTCCCTGGGGAACACCTGATATCACTTCAGTTTTACTCGATGATTTGCCGTCTATTACTACGAACTGCGACCTTCCTAACAGGAAATCACGAATCCAGTCGCACAACTGAGACGATACCCCATAGGCCCGCAGCTCGATTAGAAGTCGCTTGTGAGGAACGGTGTCAAAAGCTTTCCGGAAATCTAGAAATACGGAATCAAATTGAGAGAGCTAGCTGCGTTGCACAAGAACGATGTTTTCTGAAACCATACTGATTACGTATCAATAAATCGTTCCCTTCGAGGTCATTCATAATGTTTGAATACAGTATATGCTCCAAAACCCTACTGCAAACCGACGTCAATGATATAGGTCTGTAGTTAGATGGATTACTCCTACTACCCTTCTTAAACATTGGTGCGACCTGCGCAATTTTCCAATCTGTAGGTACAGATCTATCAGTGAGCGAGCGGTTGTATATGAGTGCTAAGTAGGGAGCTATTGTATCAGCGTAATCTGAAAGGAACCTAATCGGTATACAATCTGGACCTGAAGACTTGCCCGTATCAAGCGATTTGAGTTGTTTCGCAACCGCTAAGGTATCTACTTCTAAGAAACTCATGCTAGCAGCTGTTCGTGTTTCAAATTCTGGAATATTCCATTCATCTTCCCTGGTGAAGGAATTTCGGAAAACTGCGTTCAATAACTCCGCTTTAGCGGCACAGTCGTCGGTAACAGTACCATCGGCACTGCGCAGCGAAGGTATTGACTGCGTCTTGCCGCTTGTGTACTTTACATACGACCAGAATTTCTTCGGATTTTCTACCAAATTTCGAGACAATGTTTCGTTGTGGAACCTATTAAAGGCATCTCGCATTGAAGTCCGTGCCAAATTACGCGCGTCTGTAAATTTTAGCCAATCTTCGGGATTTCGCGTTCTTCTGAACTTCGCATGCTTTTTCCGTTGCCTCTGCAACAGAGTTCGGACCTGTTTTGTGTACCACGGGGGATCAGTTCCATCTCTTACCAGTTTATGAGGTATGAATCTCTCAATTGCTGTTGCTACTATATCTTTGAATTTGAGCCACATGTCGTCTACATTTGCATAGTCAGTTCGGAAGGAATGGAGATTGTCTCTTAGGAAGGCTTCTAGTGACACTTAATCCCCTTTTTTAAATAAAATTATTTTGCGTTTGTTTCTGGTGGATTTGGAAGAAACGGTATTGAGCCTAGCTACAACGACCTTGTGATCACTAATCCCTGTGCCAGTCATGATGCTCTCTATCAGCTCTGGATAGTTTGTGGCTAAGAGGTCAAGTGTGTTTTCGCAACCATTTACAATTCGCGTGGGTTCGTGGACTAATTGCTCGAAATAATTTTCGGAGAAAGCATTTAGGACAATCTCGGAAGATGTTTTCTGCCTACCACCGGTTTTGAACAAGTATTTTTGCCAACATATCGAGGGAAGGTTGAAGTCCCCACCAACTATAACCGTATGAGTGGGGTATTTATTTGTTACGAGAGTCAAATTTCCTCTGAACCGTTCCGCAACTATATCATCGGAGTGTGGGGGTCGGTAGAAGGAGCCAATTATTAACTTAGTTCGGTTGTTAAGTACAACCTCCACCCATACCAATTCGCACGGAGTATCTACTTCGACTTCACTACAAGATAAACCACTACTGACAGACACAAACACTCCACCACCAATTCTGCCTACTCTATCTTTCCTGAACACCGTCTGAGACTTCGTAAAAATTTCTGTAGAACTTATTTCAGGCTTTAGCCAGCTTTCTGTATCTACAACGATTTCAGCTTCTGTGCTTTCTATTAGCGCTTGAAGCCCAGGGACTTTCTCAGCACAACTACAACAATTTACAACTACAATTCCGACTGTTCCTTGATCCAAGCACGTCCTGTATTTGCCATGCACCCTTTGAGATTGCACCCCACCCCGTACTTTCCCGAGGCCTTGTAACCTAAAAAAACCTTCGCGATTGGTTTGAAGAACGTTCTAGACAATTCGAGCGAACGATTTGGCCAGCCAGATCGCCCGACTTGAATCCCATCGAACATATATGGGACGTAATTGAGAGGTGAGTTCGTGCTCAGAATCCTACACCGGCAACACTTTTGCAGTTATGGACGGCAATAGAGGCAGTATGGCTCGGTGTTTCTGCAGGGGACTTCCAACAGCTTGTAGACTGCACGCCAAGTCGGGTTGCTGCACTACGCCAGGCAAAATGAGATCCGACACGACAGTAGTATGTATCCTGCGACTTCTGCCACCCCAGTGTATTTATATATCTTCCACGTTACTTCCTAAACCACTGGACTGGTTGCAACCAAGCTTGATTAACATATCACTTACTATTTGGAAGTCATCGCGATGGGGGTAAGAACCACCTATCTGTCAAACTGGTGGGGAACTCATATCTACGTCATCCAGTAGTTGAGAATGAGAGCACTTAGTGGCTTGTAAGGTGGCTATAATTTCGCACCTTACAAGCACTCATTCACATACTTTGCCGTAATCTGCAACCACATTAGGTATTATTTGAGAGGTAGTACATCATATATATGAACATTTAAAATAATTGTTAACTCTTATTGCATGAAAGGTGACGGAGTGTCTTTATTATAAAAACGGCGTAATGAATGATTGCCTATACTAGTAGAGGTTGAAACGCCAGTGGAGATGAAACGGCAGGCAGAACTCCAGCTCTGGGTGGAAGGCCCGCACAGGTGTTGGTCCTGCTTAAACACAAAAAGTTGCTTGACAGACGTTGGGACACCCGAGCGCCGGGGCACAATGGAGTCGCGACCGGGCGGTGTTGTAGCCGGACGAGAAGGATTATACTGCGAAAATCTTGGACACAGCCGAGAGGAAAGAGGAAGCGTCACCTCGGAAACCACGCAGGCTGGGTTATTTCCAAGGATTCTTACTCAGAAGCATACCATTGTAGGAGTACGAGGTGTGGCTAGAAAAAAACCGGACTAGTACTGGTGAAACAATAAAACAAATGCAATAAGGCTGAAAGTCGCGTGGCCTGTCACGTGACTCTCGCTCCGCCTACTGCTCGAGTTTCATCTGCCTCCTGCACTCAGTCTGCCCGTGGCGTCTGTTTTAAGTAGTTGACGTTTTGTCTGTGCGTCGGAAAATGTTGAGTGTACAGAAAGAACAGCGTGTTAACATCAAATTTTGTTTCAAACTAGGAAAATCTGCAAGTGAAACGTTTGTAATGTTACAACAAGTGTACGGCGATGATTGTTTATCGCGAACACAAGTGTTTGAGTGGTTTAAACGATTTAAAGATGGCCGCGAAGACACCAGTGATGACACTCGCACTGGCAGACCATTGTCAGCAAAAACTGATGCAAACATTGAAAAAAATCGGTAAAGTTGTTCGACAAGATCGCCGTTTAACAATCAGAGCAGTGTCTGAGTTAACAGGAGTTGACAAGGAAAGTGTTAGGCAGATTCTTCATGAAAGTTTCAACATGAACAAAGTGTGTTCAGAAATGGTTCCAAAGTGTCTCACAATTGAACAGAAGGAACGCCGAAGAATGATTTGTTCTGACATCCTGGAAAACATTGAAAGTGATCTCACCTTCTTACAAAATGTTATTACTTGCGATGAATCGTGGTTTTTTACTTACGATCCCGAAACTAAACGCCAATCGATGCATTGGAAAACTCCTGGTTCTCCACGACAAAAAAAAGCACGAATGTCAAAATCGAAATTCAAGGCAATGATGATTGTTTTTTTTTTGAGATCAAAGGGATTGTGCACATTGATTGGGTACCAGAGGGACAAACAGTGAATCAGCATTACCACATTAGCGTCCTGGCTACCCTACGTGAGCGAGTACGGAGAAAACGGAATGATTTGTGGAGAAAAAAAGTCATGGATCCTTCACCAAGACAATGCCCCAGCTCACAGTGCGTTGTCAGTGAAGACGTTTTTGGCAAAACACAACATTCCCATCTTAGATCATCCACCCTACTCACCTGATTTGGCCCCCTGTGACTTTTTTCTTTTCCCTAAAGTCAAGTCAGCTTTGAAAGGAACTAGATTTGAGACTGTTGAAGCAGTAAAAGAAAAAGCGACGGAAGTAATGTATGGACTTACCGAAAATGATCTGCAGCATTGCTGTGAACAGTGGAAAATTCGTATGGAGCGGTGTAGAGACCGAGGAGGAGAGTACATTCAAGGAGATAACATGAAATTGTAAATAATTGTAAATAAATGTTTTTTCCAGCATCAGTCCGGTTTTTTTCTAGCCGCACCTCGTATAGGTTTTTCCTCGCAAACTTTCCGCGCTGGGCGTCAAAAGACTAAATATGGTTGGTCGGCGTTTGGAAGAATCCGTAGAGCGGGAGAATATTCAGTGGTTTCAGGAATATGATTTGTTTTCGGAATTATGTTGGTGGGTAGCTGAGCTTTGCTGAGAAGCCAGCGCTGGAGAGACGTGATCTTCCGTTGTGAGCGCCCCGTGTGACGGTCGCTCGACATCAGCTTTTGTTGGTACAGACGGTCTTGCCGTCTTTGCTCTCAGTAGAGCTTACAGTTAGAACAGTTAGGAACTGTACTGTTGCGAACCTATACGATTCTGGGCTTCACCTCCGGGTTGGAAGTCGTCATTGAGTACACAGCGTTCAGTAATTGAGAGCACTTCCACTGCATATGCTTACATTGAGACGTTATGTGAACTCTGTCCTTGTAGTTGGGAGTTCGTATTTCTCGTCTGTAGAACACAGAGAGGAAAAGACAGTATTAGAGTATATTAGTCAGAGGACCGCCTTCTGTTGGTCTAGTGTTTGAAAGAGTTTTATTTTGTGGCTGGTGCTCTCTCCATCGACGCAGACGTGTACGAGAACCAGCACGCCGTCGCACCAGACGCAGTACATACGGTGATATCGCAAATTGCTTCAGCTTATTAGAACTATAAAGCTAAACAGCCGTGATCACGGTAGTTTATTTCCACTGAGTTTCCACACCACCGTAGATCATCTTTGAAAGTAGTGTCTTCTAGTGTTTGGTACGTAGATGATATCAGTCATTTGGCGGTATTGATATTAGATCACGCAGTCATAATAAGGGGCAGAGTTGGGCAATTGATTAGTAACTCTACTTATGAAATGTAATCTTTGTAATATAAAGATTCTTTTAATCTACAATAAAAATATAAGCAGGAACAACGTTTATCATTTAGTAGGACTAGTTGCCTTCATCATTCATTTATGTTTAGATTGTAATTTATAGAATTAAGAGATCCTAAGACCTGCTTCAGGCGGTAGTCACACAGGGCAAAATCTTCATTTTAGCGTTTATTATTTTCCGTTGCGCACAGTCATTTAACACCCGCCTGCAGTAGCATTTTGGAGACTTGTTAAAAACTACATACGCCGCTTAATGTATCTAGAAAAATATTTCATTCTGCAACACATAGTTAAGGAGGTATGACATCATAAACACTGAGAAGCTTGAAAAACTGCCTCATCATGCATGACGTTTCAGTTGATTACTTCATTACTCCTAACTGTATTCAAACTCATTTCGCAGTCAATGTATCAGCAAAATTATATCACTGTACAGGACATGGTTCAGCAGATACGTCATAAACATTAAGCTGTATCAAAAGGACGAAATTCGTTAGAGAAACGGTCGAAACGTGTCCATAATTACACATGAAATTTGTTAAATAAACGTGGAATACATTTGAAATGCGCGTACACGGGTAAAAAGCCCAGCCTAAACTCTTGTAATGATTTCAGCCAAATTATCTAAACATATTAGTTACGATCTGGAAAGAAATACAGTTGGTGTAACAACCACCAGCTTCCTATTGCGGTGAGTGTGATAACGTCAAGAGAGAAGAGGTGAGGAGGAGATGGACATATAACGAGGACGAGCAGATGGACACAGATAGGAAGAGGAGATGGAGAGAGAGCAAGGAGGAGATGGACTAATAGAAGACTGGAATAAATACGACCCCGAGCAACGCCAGGTACTCAGTTACTAAAGGATATAAAATGCAGACTACCAATAGCAACAAAAGCTTTTCTAAGTAGGAGAAAAGTGTTAACAAGGAAAATGAATTCAAGTTTGGTGAGTCATTTCTGGAAGGCACACACGGACATTAAACAGTACAGACAAGCTGAGAAGAGGAGCTTTTGAGATATGTTGTTAGAAGAATCGCGAAAATTAGATAGGTAAATCGAATAAAGAATGAAGAAATAGAGAATCTAGTCGGGAAGAACAGAACTTTATATCTCAACTTTACTAAAGGAAGTCCGCCCCAATAGCTGAGTGGTCAGCGCGGCGGTCTGTCACGTCAAGGGGCCGGGGTTCGATTACCGGCTGGGTCGGAGATTTTCTCCGCTCAGGGACTGGGCGTTGTGTTGTCCTCATTATCATTTCATCATCATCAGTGGAAGGCAACGGGAAACCACCACTGGAATCACTTCTCTAGACGCTCATGCAGTGGACCTCTCTGACGAGGCTTCCCCCTTGACAAGACCTGCCGTAAGGCAGAACACAAAAGTAATAAAGGAAATGACAGGTTAATATGGTACATGGTGAGACATCAAGGTATAGTTAATTTGGTAATGGACGGAAGTGTGGG
Source organism: Schistocerca nitens (assembly GCF_023898315.1). Taxonomy (NCBI): domain Eukaryota; kingdom Metazoa; phylum Arthropoda; class Insecta; order Orthoptera; family Acrididae; genus Schistocerca; species Schistocerca nitens. Next base: position 916,729,822 of record NC_064617.1, read on the forward strand.
GAGTAAAAATTGTAGAGGGAGATTACTGTTGGCTACAGTAAGCAGTTCAAATGGATGTAGTTTTCAGTAACGTTGAGCTGAAGAGATGTACGCAAGGAGAGCTGCAATAATACGTTCTTCGAACTCAAGACCACAACAACATGTAATTACTACTACCTGCTAAGTCATTGATACCTAACGAGATCAATAACAGCTCTCACATTTTCTTGGTATACAACCAAACTCCGTCTGCGGAAGATACTTCATCTCAGAGAACACGCTGCTTTCCTAATATGACGACATTCTCAATAAGGTCATAAACATGAATAGATATTCCATAGAGACGTATTGTCTTTAGTAAACGTCGCTATGATAGTGAGTCGAAAGCGCCTCGAAATTTTGGAAACATCGACACATCCTCTTCCCTGTCTTCATTTTTTTCGGCTATCACGTATCCGGTATAGAATGATGATAGTTTCATGAAACCCATTCTGGTAGTGACGCAGAAAGTCGTTTCGTTACAAGGGTGTAGTTATTTTTAAATGCAGGAACGTTCTGAAATTCTGCTACAGATGCAGCTGACTAATATGTGGCTATTGTTTCGTGGAATAGTTCGCCGGCTGTATGCCTGTTGGCTGTATGAGTACAGAGTGGATAATCGTTTAACTTTCAGTTGTTTTCTTTGTAGTACACAAATACATATGTCTTAGAACAAGGGACATAACAAAATTAATACCTGCCCGTGGAATTGTTCGTTAATAAGAGAAGGATGACTATGGACTACTAATAAAGGTTCCCCGAACAGCTATTCATAGGCTAGTTGCTGAGTGCCTGTTCACCTTGCGCACCCGTCATTTCACGATACTCTTGGCACAGTCTGGGCGAGCACAGAAACATCTAACTTGCGTCATCGACAGCTGCGGCTATACTGCGTAAATCACACTTATGACCGTGAAAGAGTGCCCTTTCGTTCGAGTCTGCGCACTAATCATGTTAATTATGGTATCAGATAACATACACTACTGGCCATTAAAATTGCTACGCCTCGAAGATGACGTGCTACAGACGCTAAATTTATCCGACAGGAAGAAGATGCTGTGATATGCAAATGATTAGCTTTTCAGACCGTTCACACAAGGTTGGCGCCGGTGGCGACACCTACAACGTGCTGACATGAGGAAAGTTTCCAACCGATTTCTCATACACAAACAGCAGTTGACCGGCTTGGCCTGGTGAAACGTTGTTGTGATGCCTCGTGTAAGGAGGAGAAATGCGTACCATCACGTTTCCGGCTTTGATAAAGGTTGGATTGTAGCCTATCGCGATTGCGGTTTATCATATCGCGACATTGTTGTTCGCGTTGGTCGAGATCCAATGACTGCTAGCAGAATATGGAATCGGTGGGTTCAAGAGGGTAATACGGAACGCCGTGCTGGATTCCAACGGCCTCGTATCACTAGCAGTCGAGATGACAGGCATCTTATCCGTATGGCTGTAACGGATCGTGCAGCCGCGTCACGATCCCTGAGTCAACAGATGGGGGCGTTTGCAAAACAACAACCATCTGCACGAACAGTCCGACGACGTTTGCAGCAGCATGGACTATCAGCTCGGAGATCATGGCTGCGGTTACCCTTGACGCTGCATCACAGACAGGAGCGCCTGCGATGGTGTACTCAACGACGAACCCGGGTGCACGAATGGCAATACGTCATTTTTTCGGATGAATCCAGGTTCTGTTTACAGCAGCATGATGGTCGCATCCGTGTTTGGCGACATCGCGGTGAACGCACATTGGAAGCATGTATTCGTCATCCCCATACTGGCGTATCACCCGGCGTGATGGTATTGCGTGCCATTGGTTACACGTCTCGGACACCTCTTCCCACCGATTCCATAGACTGCTAACAGTCATTGAATCTCGACCAACGCGAGCAGCAATGTCGCGATACGATAAACCGCAATCGCGATAGGCTACAATCCGACCTTTATCAATGTCGGAAACGCGCATTTGTCCTCCTTACACGAGGCAACACAACAACGTTTCACCAGGCAACGCCGGTCAACTGCTGTTTGTGTATGAGGAATTGGTTGGAAACTTTCCTCATGTCAGCACGTTGTAGGTGTCGCCACGGCGCCAACCTTGCGTGAATGCCCTGAAAAGCTAATCATTTGCATATCACAGCGTCCTCTTCCTGTCGGTTAAATTCCGCGTCTGTATCACGTTATCTTCGTGGTGTAGCAATTTTAATGGCCTGTAGTGTAACAATCCACTAGCAACACCGAGCGAGCTAACGCAACGATTAAAAAAAAGAAAGTAGTTGAGAAATGGTTGTTCAAATCTCCCAAGAGCAACATTATTAAGGTTTCCTGTCGCTTGCCTAAGTCGCTTGAGACAAATGCGGTGATGGTGTTTTTGAAAACGACTCGACCGATTTCCTTTCCCAACCTCGCCTTGGGCAGTATCCCCAATGTTCGCCCTTCCCTCATTTCCCTTGTCTAACAACAGGCTTACTGTTATTAAGCCAAGCACACCGCTGTGTTGTTAGGTGAATGCGTGTGCAGTTAGGAACGAAAGGAGAGAGGTAATTAGTGTTGAAGTGGTGAGTCGGTCCGTTATAAATGCTTGTAACGACTGAACCGTTGCAACGTTTTCCGGTATTCGAACACTTTTCAGATAGTTACAGCTTTCAGTCGCTATACATCCCGTTTCGCATCGTTTTATTACTAAGTTTAGTACTGCAGAATTTACTGGAGATTTTGCCAAAACACTTCCAGTCTTAAACTCTTGCGTAAACAGTCCCGTACACATTTTCCACGAACTGCGCTTCGCCTAACATACAAGAAAGTACACGCGCTGTTTTGTTACGATCACAATTTTGTGTTGCATTCAAGTGGTCAGAAAGCACATCTGCTTCATTCTTCCACTCAAACGCAATGACACGGCGATTTACTCGAGGCAGGGCGTCGGTGAGAAGCGCATGCACAGATATTTGGCAACAACCGATTAGTGCAGCGGAACCACAGTGTCCAGTACTTTCTGTGACAGGCAGTTATCCTGTTCATTAACAAAGGTCTTTTCCGTGTCAATCTTGTAAATACTTTCCAGGTCAGGTTCATTTTGCCCAACCTGTACATCGCAACTGGAATGCTACTCTCTGCTTCTATAGGTATGGGTACTTGTCAGAAACGATGCTTTTGCATAGTTTTAACATGCCATTAATGTGGAAGAGTGCCGTTTAGAGAAATAGCTTGAAAACTAGCAGAATCCAGGGCAGGGCGGTAACACTAAAATGGCCACAGTTCAATTAAAAAGGCAAAGAAAAAGCTAAAAACAATTCTGTGTGGCATTTAATATATGCTTTAAACGGTGAAGCAAAGAAGTGAGCCGCGTGGTAGCCGCGCGGGCTAAGACGTCTTGTCGCGGTCCGGGCAGCTCCCCACCGTTGGAGGTTCGAGTCCTCCCTCGGGCATGGGTGTGTGTGATGTCCTTAGCGTAAGTTACGAGGGCAGTTCAATAAGTAATGCAACACATTTTTGTTCTGAAACAGGGGTTGTTTTATTCAGCATTGAAATACACCAGGTTATTCCCCAATCTTTTAGCTACACAACACTATTTTTCAACGTAATCTCCATTCAATGCTACGGCCTTACGCCACCTTGAAATGAGAGCCTGTATGCCTGCACGGTACCATTCCACTGGTCGATGTCGGAGCCAACGTCGTACTGCATCAATAACTTCTTCGTCATCCGCGTAGTGCGTCCCACGGATTGCGTCCTTCATTGGGCCAAACATATGGAAATCCGACGGTGCGAGATCGGTGCTGTATGGTGCATGAGGAAGAACAGTCCACTGAAGTTTTGTGAGCTCCTCTCGGGTGCGAAGACTTGTGTGAGGTCTTGCGTTGTCATGAAGAAGGAGAAGTTCGTTCTGATTTTTGTGCCTACGAACACGCTGAAGTCGTTTCTTCAATTTCTGAAGAGTAGCACAATACACTTCAGAGTTGATCGTTTGACCATGGGGAAGGACATCGAACAGAATAACCCCTTCAGCGTCCCAGAAGACTGTAACCATGACTTTACCGGCTGAGGGTATGGCTTTAAACTTTGTCTTGGTAGGGGAGTGGGTGTGGCGCCACTCCATTGATTGCCGTTTTGTTTCAGGTTCGAAGTGATGAACCCATGTTTCATCGCCTGTAACAATCTTTGACAAGAAATTGTCATCCTCAGCCACATGACGAGCAAGCAATTCCGCACAGATGGTTCTCCTTTGCTCTTTATGGTGTTCGGTTAGACAACGAGGGACCCAGCGGGAACAAACCTTTGAATATCCCAACTGGTGAACAATTGTGACAGCACTACCAACAGAGATGTCAAGTTGAGCACTGAGTTGTTTGATGGTGATCCGTCGATCATCTCGAACGAGTGTGTTCGCACGCTCCGCCATTGCAGGAGTCACAGCTGTGCACGGCCGGCCCGCACGCGGGAGATCAGACAGTCTTGCTTGACCTTGCGGAGATGATGACACACGCTTTGCCCAACGACTCACCGTGCTTTTGTCCACTGCCAGATCACCGTAGACATTCTGCAAGCGCCTATGAATATCTGAGATGCCCTGGTTTTCCGCCAAAAGACACTCGATCACTGCCCGTTGTTTGCAACGCACATCCGTTACAGACGCCATTTTAACAGCTCCGTACAGCGCTGCCACCTGTCGGAAGTCAATGAAACTATACGAGACGAAGCGGGAATGTTTGAAAGGCCGAGAAAAAAAATGTGTTGCATTACTTATTGAACTGCCCTCGTAGTTTAAGTTAAAGTGGTGCGTAAGCTTAGAGAGCGATGACCTCAGCAGTTTGGGCCAATAGAACCTTACAACAAACTGAAAATTTTTAAAAAGAAATCAGATATAAAGGCACACAGACAGACACTACAAATAAATTTAGAAAGGCCAGTACTTGGTCAGTTGTGCCACAGACCTGGGGCAGTACAGAACCAGATTCATAATTTTAATACAGTGTAAGGGTATAACCGCTTTTCCGCTTAGTAAGTTGTTTATACTGGTTGTAGTGACTACAAAATGCATAATAGAGAAAGGGCGAGCATAATGATAAGATGAACGACGAAAATCGGCGAAGCTTACGTAGTAGGCCTACCTTTGAACTCGATGATGCATGATCGTGGAAAGATGATTAGTCAGTTTTGTGTGTTCGACACGCAACTCGCCAGACATCAACTAAAATGGAACAAATATTAACTTCCCTCCCTCAGCAAAGAGTTTGGGAGTTATAACAGATGAAAATCTAAATTGGACAGAGCATGTAACTGTAGTGTGCAAAAAAGCATCAGCATCCCTTCATGTCCTACAAAAATATAAAAAACTCTTCCCTTTCGATCTGAAAAAGAAATTAGTACAAACGCTTATACTCCCAATCATTGACTACAGTGATATTATCCTACAAGGCCTCTCTCAGGAAAATTCGCGACGTCTAGAACTGGTCACGAATGCCTGCGTCCGATATATCTGTGACGTACGACTTTTTGATCACATTTCACCAGCATATGCAAAATTGTCCTGGCTGCGTGCAGACAAACGCAGAGATTTCCATACACTCTGTCTCATCTAATGCCTTATAAATGTATACTGTCCCTCATATCTCTCCTCGTCCCTAACGCTCATGTCGGAACAACATGACAGAAACACACGTTCCCATTATAATAAAATCCTCTCTGTTCCACTGCATCGCTCAGTCACCTTCTCCAAGTCATTTACAGTAGCAGGAACCCGACTATGGAATAACCTCCCTCGTTATGTTAGAGAACTTAAAAACATGTCCGGCTTCAAAAAACAGTTAATGACGTATCTACTTAAGCAATAGTAATGCCTTCCTCTGTACATGAGTGCACTTCACCTCATTACTTCCCTCTTTCCCCCTCCTTAAATCTCCCTTCGCCAAAACTCGCTACACTAGTAAACATCTACTTTACACACCAAGATATTAATGTACATCTGCACAAATCTTCATTACTATTGCCAATTTTTCTCATGTTTATCATTATTATTTGATTTTTTACTGTTATTATTATTGCTTTTATCATGATCTATATGTATAGCACCTGTTGTAAAATACTGCCAGCATTTACTTTATTGGGTCTTAGTCATGTTTATCATTATTATTTGACTTTTTTTTACTGTTATTATTATTGCTTTTATCATAATCTGTATGTATAGCACCTGTTGTAAAATACTGCCAGCATTTACTTTATTAGGTCGTAGTCATGTTTATCATTATTATTTGACTTTTTTTACTGTTATTATTATTGCTTTTTCATAATCTAAATGTATAGCACCTGTTGTAAAAATACTGCCGCATTTACTTTATTAGGTCTTAGTCACTATTCTTTATTCATATTGTTACTAGAGTAATCTAATTTTCTCATTTAAACTATTGTCATGAGGTAACTCTGATGTGTGAAATACTGCATGTGTGGAACACTGGTCCGATGTAAGAGAGGGCCTGATGGCCCTAATCTGATCAGGTTAAATAAATCAATAAATAAATAAATAAAAAATTCCAGGCGACCGACCTACCCTACGGGAGGCTATAGCCACACGTGCAGTCTTGTGGGTAAGAATTAACTTTGCAATAAAACGACACCCATAAATAGGCATCGGACTTCGTTATCATGCTACTAACAGTTAAGATTGCGACAACGGCGGATTACCCATTACATCAACGTATTAAGACGGTCAACAACGAACATTTGCTGAAAAACTTTAAAAATTATCAGACGAGGACAAAGAGTGAGCTAAATAATACAGATGAATAAAGTAGATAATCATATTAGCGTGGTTCAGCTTATTTAAAATAACATCTTAAGACACCACGTTTTATTCTATACGTTCACGTAGGCGGCTACAACGGAAGAGAGTGCAAGACAGTATTGAAACACTAGCATTTGTCTTTAAAACAGATTAGGAGTGAAAAAGAGTCATAGGACATATCTCTGAGATCGGAAAGCTGCGATGATAAAAATTCTGAGATTACAATGGCTGTTACTAATTTACAAATTCTTTCAAGTTTAGCTTTAATATCTAATCACATTTCCTAAAAACTACAAAAACACAATAAGCGTACGAGTTTACAAGTGCCAAAACGATAAATGCCTCGAAAACAACTTGAGTCATCCAGTTCTCACCCGCCATTTTCAGTTCTTTATTGAACGGGTGCTTCAGTTTGTTTTTATGTGCCTTCTGGAAAGCTACCGCTTCTGATCTCCTTCATTGTCAATTCAGACAATCCTCCATCCGTATCTTTTAAATATTCCAGAAAGCACGACAAAATGTTGCCCTTGACTTCTCAATTCGAAAAGTCTCGTTGTAAGTCTATCCTGAACTGCTCTCTGAAGAATTGTTTTAGGAACATTGAACTGAATACGGGCTTTCCTAATTCCAGTTTCCTTTTTCTCAACAGCCGTCGCTTCCACTTCCATGTTTTATCTAGACCAACTTTCATGGTCAGTTCTGCGTTCGTATCTTCTAACCATCCATGAAGAATTGTCATTAACACCAATACGAAAAACCTGAAAATATAGTAAAGTAGATGTGTTAGAACAAATATTAATACTAAAAAATAAACATTAGGAAAGAATGGTACACTACCTGTGGCAAAACGAAACCTTTGTCCATTCAGCACCAATTCGTTCCGCCCCGACCTGTGGGTGAGTTTAGGTACAGTTCAAAACCAGAAAGCGTTTTGAAAAATTAACATCTTTCAAACGCACAAAACCAAGCGACTAGCATACGTTTCAAGATTTTAATAAAGAGAAATCTAATAATCTGTTTTCACTTAAATTGCAGATAAAGAGTTACTAATATTGCGATTTTCACGTGGGAAAGAAGCGCTATCATGCCACTGGCACAAGAATCAAAAGACATACTTCTGCAATGTCTTCTTAGCATCCGTGATCCGTCTCGTTTGGATAGTAGTTCATGAGAGTAATTCTAGAGCGCATATTTTTTTTTTTTTTCCTCACCGCGAATTCCTCTCCTGTGGCAACCTTGCCGGCCGAAGTGGCCGTGCGGTTAAAGGCGCTGCAGTCTGGAACCGCAAGACCGCTACGGTCGCAGGTTCGAATCCTGCCTCGGGCATGGATGTTTGTGATGTCCTTAGGTTAGTTAGGTTTAACTAGTTCTAAGTTCTAGGGGACTAATGACCTCAGCAGTTGAGTCCCATAGTGCTCAGAGCCATTTTTTTTGTGGCAACCTTTTCATCTCACAGTAGCAACTGCGGCCTACGTTCTTTATTGTTTGCTGGATGTATTCCAATTTCTATCTTCTCTGCAGTTTTTATCCTCTACAGCTCCCTATAGTACCATGGAAGTTATTCCCTGATCTCTTAACTCATGTTCTATCATCTTGTACCTCCTTCTTCTCAGTGTTTTCCATATGTTTCTTTCCTCCTCGAGTTTAAACATTCTTTTGTAGCACCTCATCTCAAAGGCTTCGATTCTCTTCTGTTCCGATTTTCCAACAGTCCGTGTCCCACTAGCGTACAAAACTGTGCTCCGAATGTACCTGCTCAGAAATTTCTTCCTCAAATTAAGGCCTATGCCTGATACTGGCAGACTTCTCTTTCGCAAGAATGCCCTTTTCGCCAGTACTAGTCTGCTTTTTGTGTCCTTCTTGCTCCGTCCGTCATGAGTTATATTGCTGCGAAGGTAGCAGACTTCCTTAACATCACCCGCTTCGTGATAATCAACTCTGACATTAAGTCTCTCGCTGTTCTCATCTGTGCTACTTTTCATTACTTTCGTCTTTCTTCGATTTACTCTCAATCTATAGTCTGTACTCATCAGACTACTCATTCCATTCAACAAATCCTGTAATTATGCTTCACTTTCCCTGAGGATAGCAATGTCTCAGTGATCGTATAATAGATATCCTTTCACCCTGAATTTTAATCACACTCTTGAAGCTTCCTTAAATTGCTCTCGTTGCTTCTTCTACGCAGCCTATAGGTTGAACAGTAGGGGCGAAAGACTACATCCTTGCTTTACACCCTTTTTTATTCCGAGAACTTCGTTTTTGGTCTTCCATTCTAATCTTTCCCTTTAGATTCCTGTACAAATGGTATATTAGCTTCTTTTACTATAGCTTACCCCAATTTTTCTCTTTCAGACATCTTGCACCATTTTACACGGTCGAACGCTTTTTCCAGGTCGATACATGAGCCAAAATAAGCCCCTAACTACCTCCTATCCCGACTTCCCCTATTTCATGCTTAACTTCCAGAAATAAACTGATGAGTCGACACATTATGACAACCTGCTTGGCGTGTTGGTCCACATTTGGAACGCAGTGAAGCAACGATTCTACGTGACATGGATTCGAGAAGTCCTTGGTAGATTTCCGAAGGTTGGTTGCACAAGATTTCTACGCACGGGTCACGTAATTTCCATAAATTACAGGCCACTGATTCGTGGGCGCGGAGCTGGAGCCTGACAGCATACCAGTTGTGTTCCAAAAAGTTCAGTTCAGGCCAATTTGGTGGCAAAGACATCGATGTGAGTTCATCATCATCCTCCATAAACCAGGTGTGTTCCATCAATTTCAGATCAGGTAAATGGCCAAGACACTGACGTAACTTCACGACAATGATCCTCAAACCGTTGTGGCACCTTACTGCCATTACGACTTCGACACTTATCGTACTGGAAGATACCACCACCACCGGCGAAGACATCAAACATGAAGAGGTACAGGTGATCCGCAACAACGTTCATGTACGCCAGACCTCTGATGGTGCCTTTGATTATTACGGCACGTCTCCCATTCCATAATATTGGCCCTACCGACCCGAATTAGTGGCACGGTGCACGCTTCGAGATTCCATTCGCTTAGATGATAGTGCATCCGGTCGCGTCCTGGTGTAACAACAAAGTTCATATTTCCATTGATCCTCGGTCCGATCTCGATGATCCCGTGAGCACTGCAATAGCAATTGTCGATGTCGTTGTTACGACGTGACTTGGGAACACGTAGGGATCGCCTGCTGCTGAGTCCCTTGTTCAACAATGTGAGCTGAACGGCATGCCCCGAAGGGCTTATCAATGCATCAGCATTGTGCTCTTGTCGTCGGATCTGCCGCAGATGGCCGATTACTCTGCTCCACAGAGTGGGCAAGTTTCGAACCTGCACGTCCTGTGATGTGCTGTGGACGTCCAACACATTGTCCCCAACTCGTGGTTTCACAGCCTTCACTCGCTTTCCGTAGATGTTCACGAGAGTAGAGCACTAAGAGCCTGCCAGCTTCGCCTTTACCGAGATGATCGTTCCCAGGCGACGACCCGTGACGATCTGCCCTTTATCAGAATCGCTTATGTCAGTGGATTTCCCCATTAGCGGCCCTAATTGTCGTCAGAAAGATTCCCCATTCGGCTCTGTTCACCGTCCAGTCACATTTATGTGACTATCTGTCAATAGCTTGAATAACCACCCTTTTACAGCTCGAGATGCGCAGGAAGAGGGTGGGGAAGTTTCTGGAAAGCAGACACAGGGATATGGAGCCATGGAGTATCGTGGCCAGCTGCGCCATGTTTCTGGGTGAGGATCCATGCCACGAACATCCCGATCGATGTGGTCCCACAGATTCTCGATTGGGTTTAAATTCTGGGAGTCTGATGGCCAGGGGTGTACAGTAAGCTCATCCTGGTGCTCTTCTAAACACTCACGTACACTGCGAGCTGCGTCACACGTTGCATTGTCTTCGCTATGTCATCGTCCCGAGTAAAAACAAGCTGCATACAGGGGGTGGAAATGGTCCGCAAGGATAGATGCATACTTGTGTCGACCCATTGCGTCTCCAACAATGACGAGCTCACACAGGGAATGCCTCGAAAGCGTTCCCCAGACCGTAACGTTACCTCCTGGTTGCAGGATGTTTGGTTTCAGACGTTTCACGCCGAGCGTGCCAACGCCCATCTGTGTGATGGAACATTCATCTGAAAAGGCCAGTTGCGGTACTGCCGTATAAATTCGAGCCTACGTCGTCGATGCATGGCAGTTAGCATGGGTATATAACCCAGGCGCCTGCTGCGGAGGCTCATATGCAGCAACGATCGTTGAGAAGACACTGTTGGTGTCCCCTTGTACATCTGGGCTGTCAGTTGCTCAACAGTTGCACATCTCGTCGCCCGTACACAGTTCCGCAGCCGTAGTTCACTGTAGTGCACACAGCTGCCCCAGCACCTGTTTTGGATAGCGCCGTATTGCCATGCTCAGTATACTTTAACCAAGGCGGCACATGAACAGTTTACAGACTCAGCCGTTTCGTGAATGTTTCCACCGTAGGCCCGAAAGCCAGTGTTCATGTCTTTTTGGACGTCAGATAAATCGCTCCATTTGCGCCTTACGACGACGACACTTTTTTTTTTTTTTTTTTTTTGGTCGCCCCGCCCCAGACTTGCTTTGTATACCTTCCACTATCAGTACTGGTACGTGCCGTCTGTACGTGGTTACTGCACGTTGACATCGAACATAGTTGGTGGTTACATCAATCTGATTGGACCCTGTAGCCTTCCCTCACCTCTTCATCTGCCCACTTCGCCACCTGCGGACGTTTAGTCTCACGGTGGGCCGTGGTCACAATGCTTTGCCTCATCAGTGCGTAATAAATTTCTAGTTATAGTCACAATGTTTTTTTTTCTTTCTAGTTTTTATGCAATTGGGCAGGTTCCTTGTTCCTTGTTCCTTGCGTATCTCGGTTCTTTTCTGTCACATATCAAGAAGTTGGACCGAGCTGCGAATGGGGTTTTACACTTCCGGCACTTGTTTTACACGCACAGAGAACAGGGGAAAGAATGTACTGAACATGGGACAGAGTGTTTCATAGTAGTCCTGATGAGCCATTTGACACCTACTGCTGAATAAAGGTCTCATCTAGACTTAACCCTCTGCTGCGGTCTTCAGCTGTATGCATCCATATTGGCTCTGCATGTGTTGCGATGTCATCTGTCCAACCTACAATAAGACGTCGTCCCGGACTTTTCTTATCTCTTGGAACCTACAAAAAACTTCCTCGGTCCATCTACAATCAATTCGCCTTACTGCTGATTGAACTCACTTCCATTCCATTTTTACAATCACGTCTTCCGCTCCAGTTTGGTCTCTGATCCGTCTCGCTGTTTCCCTAGTAATTTCCAATATACATCACTCCATTGCTCGATGACTAAAACCTCTGTTTTTGAACAGTTTCGCATTTAAAGACCTTGTATCACAGTCGTAGGTCAAAGCTGTTAATACGCATGAAGCTAGTGGCTGCGCACATGCAGTTTCGTGTGTGCCAAAGAGCCAATCAGTTGCTCTATACGAAGTGTTGTTGCACGGAGTGGCCGCGCTGTTTGAGGCGCCATGCCATGGATTGCGCGGCCCCTCCCGCCAGAGGTTCGAGTCCTCCCTCTGGCATGGGTGTGTGTGTTGTTCATAGCGTAAGTTAGTTTAAGTAGTGTGTAAGGCTAGGAAGCGATGACCTCAGCAGTTAGGTCCCTTAGGAATTCACACACACACGCGGAGCGTTCCTAGAGTGCTGTTAGATTCATACATAGTGATTTATTGTGTTATATTGTGTTATATTTAACTTAGTTTCATGTGTTACTAGGAACAGTGGACGTCTATGAAGCACATGACTAACTGTGTTAATACTTAGTATAAAGAAACATGTCACTCACAGAAATGTATTAGAAACATATGGCTGGATTTGTAAATAACGTACCATTCTTCTCTATTAAACTTCGCCCTTCCTCTCCACATTGATTCATTATCCATTACTGCTCTGAACCCCATGTGGCTGAAAAGAGTAGAATACTTTCTTTCATCAGCCCACTCCACCCATTAAGATGGAGAATGAAAAGTGCAACAAAATTCTACCAATGAACCGATGTTTGCCCTCTGCCTTATGTACGACTAAGACCGTTCCATTTCATATCCATACGAAATCTTATCCACAATATTCCAGCTTTTTTCAGACAGTACTTCCTTATAGATAACTGCGTCATCGGCGCAAAGTCTGAGGTTACTATTAAATTTGTCTGCAAAACCATTAATATACAGCATGAACAACAAGTGTCCCAACACACTTCCATGGGGAACACCTGATATTCTTCGTGCATCATTGATTGTCCATCCAAGATAATTTCCTGCCTACCTTAAAATACTCAATCTAGTAACAAATTTGGCCTGATACACCATATCAGGGAATACCTTCCATGGTACTGAGAGGGAACTACAGAGGCTAAAAACTATAGAGGAAGACCGACATTTACATATGTAAAACATTTGCCACGTAATTCCATGATGATATAATAAACTTTCGGGGATGATGAAGAGGTGTCAATGTATCAATTTGAGGTACTGGACCCTGATCCGGAAACGGCTGGGTCTAAAGCTATAAGCGAAAATCGTTCTGATACATTTGACGGTGAAATACTTGTACCGGCACTGTTGTTGCTCGGTTGTAGGATGGGCATTTTCCAGAGATGATAGTATGGACCAGAATATGCGTAACTTAAGAGCTATGGGCACTTGTTCATCTTCGATACTATGAGACACATCTCTTCTGCTACAAGCTCTTTAGTTGCCATATTTTTGGTGGAGCCAGTATGGGCCAAAACAATAAACAATGTTCAGTAAATATGGGCACTAAAATGCGTACCTTAAAATCTATAGGCACTTGTTCGATAGATGTGTTTCACGGTAGCGAGGCACAAGTGCTCATATCTCATAGCTCTAAAGGTACGCAGACATTATTTGCTGGACATTTTTGTCTTGTTTTGGTCCACACTACCACCTTCGAAAGTTGTCTACCCTACAATCCTAGCGACAACAGTGCTGGTACGTGTATTCCACTGTCAGAGGTATCAGAACGTTACTGGCCGAGGGTCCCTTACCTCACACTGATACATTAACCCATTAACCCCGAAAGTTTGTAACATCGTCACGAAATCATCCCGTATAGGAGAGTGGTGGGGATAAGTGTCATTCTGAGATGGAAAATCCAGGCAGAGATAGACTGTTGCAGCACGCATCGAACAAGGGGAAAAAATCGCTTGGCGGACCCTGCGTGGCAAAGCTGACGCAATGGAATGTTGACTTGTGAGAAGAGCGACTTCTCTGTATCCACAAAAGCACGATCTCTTAGTGGGAGAGGAGCAGCGGCAGAATGCGCCTGCTGGGATCAGCAGTCGGGATGAAAGCGCCGGCCGGCCTCCAGGTAGACGCAAGAATGCGGCAAGGTCGCGCGCTCACCTCCCGCTCCGTTCGCTCCCTCCTGCCGACCGCCCTGCGAGTTCAGCTATTTTCCCACTGCCTCGGCGCCTTGGCAGTCTCGGCGGCAACATTCTTCCGTCCGTGCGTACGTGACTCAACAGCCGACCTTTTCCCGCTGGACTCCTGCAATCCTCGCTATGCCGCTTTTGTTCCGGGGTGCACAGCAGCAGCGGCGGAAACGCTCAGATCTACACCTAAGTATACAGGATGCTACAAAAAAGGTACGGCCAAACTTTCAGGAAACATTCCTCACACACAAATAAAGAAAAGATGTTATGTGGACATGTGTCCGGAAACGCTTAATTTCCATGTTAGAGCTCATTTTAGTTTCGTCAGTATGTACTGTACTTCCTCGATTCACCGCCAGTTGGATCAATTGAAGGAAGGTAATGTTGTCTTCGGTGCTTGTGTTGACATGCGACTCATTGCTCTATAGTACTAGCATCGAGCACATCAGTACGTAGCATCAACAGGTTAGTGTTCATCACGAACGTGGTTTTGCAGTCAGTGCAAGGTTTACAAATGCGGAGTTGGCAGATGCCCATCTGATGTATGGATTAGCACGCGGCAATAGCCGTGGCGCGGTACGTTTGTATCGAGACAGATTTCCAGAACAAAGGTGTCCCGACAGGAAGACGTTCGAAGCAATTGATCGGCGTCTTAGGGAGCACGGAACATTCCAGCCTATGACTCGCGACTGGGGAAGACCTAGAACGATGAAGACACCTGCAATGGACGAGGCAATTCTTCGTGCAGTTGACGATAACCCTAATGTCACCGTCAGAGAAGTTGCTGCTGTACAAGGTAACGCTGACCACGTCACTGTATGGAGAGTGCTACGGGAGAACCAGTTGTTTCCGTACCATGTACAGCGTGTGCAGGCACTATCAGCAGCTGATTGGCCTCCACGGGTACACTTCTGCGAGTGGTTCATCCAACAATGTGTCAATCCTCATTTCAGTGCAAATGTTCTCTTTACGGATGAGGCTTCATTCCAACGTGGTCAAACTGTAAATTTTCACAATCAACATGTGTGGGCTGACGAGAATCCGCACGCAATTGTGCAATCACGTCATCAACACAGATTTTCTGTGAAAGTTTGGGCAGGCATTGTTGGTGATCTCTTGATTGGGCCCCATGTTCTTTCACCCACGCTCAATGGAGCACGTTATCATGTTGTCCTAAACATCATCGTTTCATCCCCATCGACGTGTTCTTGCACCTACGCTCAATGGAGCACGTTATCATGTTGTCCTAAACATCATCGTTTCATCCCCATCGACGTGTTCTTGCACCTACGCTCAATGGAGCACGTTATCATGTTGTCCTAAACATCATCGTTTCATCCCCATCGACGTGTTCTTGCACCTACGCTCAATGGAGCACGTTATCATGTTGTCCTAAACATCATCGTTTCATCCCCATCGACGTGTTCTTGCACCTACGCTCAATGGAGCACGTTATCATGTTGTCCTAAACATCATCGTTTCATCCCCATCGACGTGTTCTTGCACCTACGCTCAATGGAGCACGTTATCATGTTGTCCTAAACATCATCGTTTCATCCCCATCGACGTGTTGTTGCACCTACGCTCAATGGAGCACGTTATCATGTTGTCCTAAACATCATCGTTTCATCCCCATCGACGCGCAAGTCGCCGAAGTGGCGTCAAGTCGAAAGACTTGCACCAGGCGAACGGTCTACCCGACGGGAGGCACTCATCACACGACATTATTATTATTATACCTGTGCTGCTAGAACATGTGCCTTTACAAGTACGACACAACATGTGGTTCATGCACGATGGAGCTCCTGCACATTTCAGTCGAAGTGTTCGTACGCTTCTCAGCAACAGATTCGGTGACCGATGGATTGGTAGAGGCGGACCAATTCCATGGCCTCCACGCTCTCTTGACCTCAACCCTCTTCACTTTCATTTATGGGGACACTTGAAAACTCTTGTCTACGCAACCCCGGTACCAAATGTAGAGACTCTTCGTGCTCGTATTGTGGACGGCTGTGATACAATACGCCATTCTCCAGGGTTGCATCAGCGCATCAGGGATTCCATGCGACAGAGGGCGGATGCACGTATCCTCGCTAACGGAGGACATTTTGAACATTTCCTGTAACAAAGTGTTTGAAGTCACGCTGGTACGTTCTGTTGCTGTGTGTTTCCATTCCATGATTGATGTGATTTGAAGAGAAGTAATAAAATGAGCTCTAACATGGAAAGTAAGCGTTTCCGGACACATGTCCACATAACATATTTTCTTTCTTGGTGTGTGAGAAATGTTTCCTGAAAGTTTGGCCGTACCTTTTAGTAACACCCAGTATACTTCGAAAGCCGCTAGATATTTTCTCTACTGACAAGGAGACAGTACAGGCTTCCCCTCACAGATTTTATTCATATCGAAAGGCTCTTTAGGGCGGGCACGATTAGGACATTGACATATGTAAGCAGGAAGTCGGAACTTCAAAAGTTTTTGAGAAAATCGAGTTTGAAAATAATAGGTGTGCTTGTGCTGTGCTCTTTGTATGAGCGCTACTGTTCACGGAATCCGCAGCCGAACGAACGAGTGAGCACTTAATTTTATATGCGCGAGATCTCTGGATCGAATCTCAATCGCGGTAGTTTACTTTCCAATCCCACGTTAATTCCAACAACAGGTTCATTACGAAAGTAAAAAGTGTCAATATCATTTACTTCCTTCCTAATCCTTAACCTGAAAAAAGGAGAAAAAGCTTTGTTTTCTGAAAGAGATTGGAATCAAAAAAGAAAAAAGTACTCGAGAACTTTCTATCAACTCAGTGTAGTCATTTTATTTATGTTATTGAATCTGCATTAGTCACAGTTATAATGTGTAGCCTATGCAGCACAGCGCGAATCAGGACGATAATGATCAGAAATTTGGAATACAATAATTACCGTCACATTCAGCAGATGTAAGGAACACTGAGTTTTTGCATGTCCACTTTTTTTAAAATGTTCTATTGCAAAACAAACTTGATTTTCATCCACAAACCGTCCTCGATCGTCACACAATCTAGTAGCGTACAACGCATATCGAAGCATAGCACCGATTGTTGGTGCACCAGCTCGTGGTCTTGCGGTAGCCTTCTCGCTCCCCGCGCACGGGGTCCCGGGTTCGATTCCCGGCGGGGTCAGTCTGCCTCGTGATGACTGGGTGTTGTGTGTTCTTCGTCATCATTGACTCGCAAGTCGCCGAAGTGGCGTCAACTATAAAGGACTTGCAATTACGGCGGCCGAACTTCCCCGCGTGGGGCCTCCCAGCCAACAATGGCTTACGATCATTTCATTTTCATTGGTGCACGTTAACTCACAAAGAAAAAAAGTAGTACGGGCAGCGTGATTCGATCCAGAGACCTCGTGCTTGTGAATTTGAGGGTTTACTACCTCGACTGCAGGCAGATGCCGTGAACACTAGGACTAGGACGCCTATGGTTTTTAAACTCGATATTCTCGAAAACAGTCGAGAGTTGCGTCTTCCTGTTTACACATGTTGCAGGCCTAGTCGTACCCTACAAAACCCGTGAACACAAATCAGGTCGGCGAGCGGTAATTCATGCGATCCCCTTGTGAGCGAGGCTAAAATAATAGTTCAAATGCTACTAGAAGTGCATTAAGGGGGGATGCATGTAAAACGGGTAAAAATATTGAAAGATTTTTTGCTGCCCTATTGTTCTGTAGCATGTTATAAAATAATGTCTCCAATTTTCAGAGCTTAATTCGTGCTTCGTATGATGTAAAATCATCTTGTTTTAAACAATGCGCAGTGCCACGCCCCCTTTTCTAAGTGACCTTGTCGTTGTTTGCAGTATTTTATTACTCCCTGTCATCAGAGTAGACATCTGCAGAGTAGAGAAGACTGTGAGAACATTTACAATGCAATTAATTTCGATTTATTAAAGAAACGCACATATACTGGAACACAAAACCCGAATGAAATATTTAATAACCTTATTTAGAAGAGACACCCAAACGCCATCTACTATTGTTAAAATTTCTTCACATTATGCTTGTCTGGTGTTCTGTGATGGCAACACTGACAGAATAATAACCCTTGTGAGACTAAGATTTGAGACACGCTGCTTCACTGAAAACCTATTGATGATGAGCGTATTGCTAGTTCTGCAATGTCAGTGAAGGATAATGCGAAAAGGGCACATCAGAAGGATTAAATTAGAAGGAGAGAGCTACACTAAGACCAAAAACGTCAAATGAATTGTTATTTCCAACATTAAGGTACTTGTTTATGGCGTAAATGCTAAAACAACCTTTTTTTCTGCATTTATCACAACTTTCATTTTTCAGTGTATAAGAAACTTTTCTGCTGAAACATTGCAAATAAAAAGGTGAAAGCTGCCGATGACTTTGTGCCTACTGTGAGACAACTTAATATGGTAAAAAAAATTCAAAGTGCGTTACTGTCAAATTTATTTAAATTTTAGTGAAATAAAAATTGCTATGTATCATACACAAACATTTAAAAAGCTTGTTACGGGAGTTCTAAGACTGATATTAATAAATTAGTACACAGATTTGTTTACCTAATTATTAAGAATGACTTGCCACATTTTGATAGTGATAACTGAGGTAAGCTTTCAGAAAATGTTCCTCATATGATGTGTTCTAAAAGTATCCAGCAATATTCTGATCAGATTATTTGACAATAAATATTAAAAAAAACAGATTATCACCAATAACATAATAACAACTTGCGCAAAATTAGGTTCAATTATCTCTCAAACAGTGAAAGTTACTTTTGTTTATGTGTCAGCGTGTATTTTATCGCAAGTCACCGCCCACCCCCCACCCCCATCGCCACAGTATCCCTTGTTACTATATTTAACGTCATATATTTGATGCTGGTACCAGAATTATTTGCTCAATTTTCTTCTTTCTAAATCTAGCAAACAAGCCTTCACGTGGACAAGGTCGCGTTTCTTTGAAAAATTCCCATTTAAGATCAGCGAGCATTTCCTTTACTCTTTGTTATGGACTGCAGCGACTTGTTACGATCGTAATACGACATCACTGATTTCGTTCGATGTCTGCTATCATGTCTGCTTGAAAATAAACGCTCGAATAGTATTAAATTAATGATTTTAATGTTAGGACCGTTTGAATAAAGGCAATATTTGTTTTGCTACGCTTCCGCAAAATTAATATTACCTTTGTTCATTTGAAACAGGCAGTTCTAACCCAGAAGCAATTAACATAGCACTAATGACAACTGACGACTGATAGATTAACAACATTGAAGCTCCAACAGTGCTCTGGAATTCGTCGCGCTAGCGTCTTGTACGTGATTTCCTCCACAGGCCGGCTGCCCCCGTCGGAGGTTCGAGTCCTCCATCGGGCATGGGTGTGTGTGTGTTGTCCTTAGCGTAAGTTAGTTTAAGTTAGATTAAGTAGTGTGTAAGCCTAGGGGCCGATGACCCCAGCCAGCAGTTCGGTCCCCATCACCACCACCTTTACAGGCGTAGTGCACTTCCCAGATCTCTTTCAACGACTCTCTCATTCGGCTTCTCTGCTCCACATGTAATGTTTTCATCCCATCTCATACGGCTTCTTGGTATTATCTTTAAACATTTAAGTGGTGTGTCATGCTCCAGAGGTTCATGGCTGATTCTATGTTGGTGTCGCATTCTCTGTCTGTATTATATAGGAAGAGTATTCAATAAGTAGTACAACATTTCTCTGAAAGGAGGTTGGTTTTACTCAGGGTTCCAACTCACTATATTATTCCCCACTCTTTTGCCTATAAAAGCCTATTTTTCAATATATCAAATGGTTCAAATGGCTCTGAGCACTATGGGACTTAACATCTGAGGTCATCAGTCCCCTAGAACTTAGAACTACTTAAACCTAACCAACCTAAGGACATCACACACATCCATTCCTGAGGCAGGATTCGAACCTGCGTCCGTAGAAACCGCGTGGTTAATGATCGGTTAAGGTGGACCAGGGGGCCCAGTGCATTCCATGCAAACACAGCATACGCCTAGAACCGCTCAGCCACGGCGGCCTGCTCCCTTATGCAACTATTACTTCCCATCACCCCCCGTTTTAACGTCCCACAGATGCGTACGATTTTAACAACACTAAAATACAAACAATGTTGTAATATAATATTAATGAAGTGTTTAATTACTATGTAATAATAATAATAATAATAATAATAATTTGTTGACATGAGGAAATGACACATTGCTTAAATATCGCCTAAGAACTTGCAGTTCAGAAAACTACACCCCTAGAAAAACAGATGTACAAAAATTTGAGAAGTACAGGTGTCATTTACGTAGTTGTCATGTAATTAATTTACATACTGTAATTGCAACAAAATATTACGACTTCGATAACGTCGTAATTGACACAATATAAAATCGAAGTTCGAACCCACAGTTACCAACAATTCTTTAAGCAGGAAGATTGTTAACACTGGTCAGCAGACTACGGCGAGTGAGTGCTGAATAAATGAGCGGAATGCTGTTTCCGTCTACGTCCGAGATGTCACTGGACTTTCCCTTTTGGTCTTCTCTTAGTCAGTTTCCTGTACATTATCGGTCCTACCTGTGGATTCATTTTTCGAGACTTCGTTGCCACGCTAGTTTATTTTCTGAAAGTTTGCGATGAAATTTGGAAATTACCAGACGTGTTCAAAGTAACGCCAATTTTGTAGTTTCGCTTATTAGTCCGATACGGGCGATTTTTTTCATTGTTGTGTTGGCAAACATGACTGACATGTATCTGTGCAGTGTTAGCCATATCGAATGTTTAATCTACAGTCAGCTGTAAAAAAGCTTACATGTGTTTTGGTAATAGCGGCGGCTATTTATTTGGTATAAAAACGGACCGGATAATTTCCATATTTCTGTAGAAACGAAAGAGGACAAATATTTTAGAAATGTTAAAGTTTGCTATCAGTAAGCCTGCTATATGTAAAATAAGGGCTCACGAATGGTGTAAGCGTTTGGAAGACTACCGTCAGGACGACGAAGACCACGCGAGTTCTGGACGCCCGAGCATTTTACCATCCGCTGAGATAGTGGAAAAACTGAAAGAAACTAGTATAAATGATCGCTAAATCACAGTCAGAGAAGTCACAGATGATGTTGTACCAATATACTCTTGCCATGACATTTTTTCGGCTATTTCGGGTATGAAATGAGTCAGCAAAACTGGTTACAAAATATTTAGATTTCGAACAAAAACAGTGGCGAACGCCAGTTCCTCAGGAGTCAATAGATGAATTTGAAAACGATGCAGAAGTAATGAAAAGTGCGATAACAGGTGATCACACACGAGTTTGCGGATACAACGCCGAATTAAGGTTTAATTTTCCTAGTGGAAACATTCTGGATCGCCAAGACCGGTAAGGATTGATGAGTCCGGCCTTATGTGGAGGTTATGTTGTGTTCTTCATTTTAACAGTACAGCACACCATAGGTTCTTGTCACGAGCTCCAACGAACAATAACGACTATTGCTTACGAGATCAAAGAAAAAGTAAAACCACCCGCATTTGTGGCGAAACAAACCATGGCTTTTGCACCACGACAAAGCACCTGCTCACTTACACTTCGTGAGGAAAATGGTTCAAATGTCTCTGAGCGCTATGGGACTTAACATCTGAGGTCATCATTCCCCTAGAACTTAGAACTACTTAAACCTAACTAACCCAAGGACATCACACACATCCATGCCCGAGGCAGGATTCGAACCTGCGACCGTAGCAGTCGCTCGATTCCGGACTGAAGCGCCTAGAACCACTCACCCACAACGGCCGGCTCTTCGTGAGGAGTTCGTGAATTTTGGGCAAAAAAAAATTATACTGCAATGTCGAGCGGCATGAAAGGGAAGCAGTGGTTAAGAAGGGGGCAGTGGGGGTGGTGGAAGAAAAGTACTTCTAACGAAAAGAAATTTGTTAACATCAAAACATCGAATATAGATTTAAGTGTTAGGAAGTCTTTTCTGAAACTATTTGTGTGGAATATATGTATGCAAGTGAAACATGGATGGTAAACAGTTCAGACAAGTAGAGAATAGAAGCTTTTGAAATGTTGTGCTACAGAAGAATGCTGAACATTAGATGGGTTGATTACACAACTAATGAGGAGACACTGAAAGAACTGGGGAGAAAAGAAAGTTGTGGCACAACGTGACTAGAAGAAGGGATCGGTTGATAGGACATATTCTGAGACAACAAGGGATCACCAATTGGATGGAAGAGCGGTGGGTAAAAATCGTAGAGTGAGACAAGGAGATGATAGTAAGTAGTAGTTGCAGTAGTTATTTGGAGCTGTAGTGGCTCTCACGGGGTAGATTAGCATGGACAATTGCATCAAACCAGTTCTCGAACTGAAGAGCACAACAACAATGATGCCCCAGCCTCCATATTCGCCAGACAAGGTCGCATTTGTTTTGTAAGCTACTGTTGTCGAGGATGTGTTGCAAAACATCTGAGTCTGGTGTCTACCTCACCTACAGCTAAATTTATGTGGTCTTTTGGACTGATACTTCGACATATCTGAAAACTGTGACAGACCGCCGATTGTACAGTCAAACAATATCGCATCCTTTGTCTATTTACGTTCATTACACTACAGTTTTCATGTTTCGGGTCAGTTGCCAGTGGCTGTAACAACCCCTTGATCGTCTCTGCGTCTATCTGCAAGTATCTGGCTGACTCATAACATTGGACACAATTACACTGCGTACGAACAGCAAAGAGATGAATACAGTAAGCAGGTTCTGAAGTATGTAGGTTGCAGTAGCTACTCGGAGATGAAGAAGCTTGCTCAGGGCAGAGTTGCATGGAGAGCTGCATGAAACCAGTCTCTGGACTAAAGACTACTACAACAACAACAACAACACTAACAACCAGAAAGGGCTACAGACTCTATCCACTAGGTGATTTATTTACTCTACAGGTATTTGATCAAACGTACCATGACACCTGTTAGTGGACATTGATAAGCTTTGTGTACACCCTTCGTCTATGTCATGTTTTAAGACGTATGCTTTGCCGGCGATGGGCGAGGCATGACAGAATCTCTGACCAGAGAGTAGTTTATCGTTAGTTGTTGCTTGTCGCGAGTCTGCGCTGGTCTGCGCGAGTGGACAGTAGTAGTCGGTCGGCTTTAGTAGCGAGTGGACAGTAGTAGTCTGGTGGAGTCGGCATGCGTCGGCTGTGTGCTCTGCTCGCGACTCTGGTCAGGACTCTGGAGGATGAGTATTGTTGTAGAAGGTAAAGAAGCAGCCTTCCGCATATTTAACAATGTATGTTAATTGTAATTTAATTTGTTCAAAAAAATGCGCCAATAATAATTTTTATAATATAAAGCAACTCTTTTAAAGAAAAGCATTCATTTCAATTTAAAGAATTTCCAATGCATTATCATTGCTTCCAAGAATAAAAAAAAAATATACGCCAGCATTGCACGAAGCTGTGTCGAAAAATGACTAATTAAGAGCAGATATAACTGCAGTTTTATTGAGGTAAGAATTTTTGCTTGTTTTATTCAGAATACAGGGCCGAAGGTCAGCGCTGCTGTCCTCATAAAATTTATCAGGTTACAAAACTTTTTCATTATTTTTTTGTTTAGGAATTTTTCTGTTTCGAACTTGACATTAAATGAGAAAAGAATTTTTGTGGGAACATTAAATGTGAATGCATTTCTGCACACAGATTATAAAATGGGAGCCAATTTTGTTCAGAGGTCACAATATTAGAAAAATTCATTTAATTATTATTTTTGTGGCGAGGTTACGCTTGGCCCATTTCCATTTAACAATATTTTGTGGGGAGATTACATTTGGGTCCATTTCCATTAACATTTAACAAATTCTGTGGGGAGGTTACAATGTCTAGAACTACGCTGAGGACACTTTTAATGAAGTGTCTGAATGTCTATGGAGGAAAGGCAACACATTTTTCCTCAAGAGTCGAAACCAGAGAAGGTAGTAATGTAATGCTGGAGGTTGGGGTGTGGAGCGGAATTCTAGCTCATCCTACAGAAGTTCCATTCGGTTCACTTAGTGACGCCGGGCAGGCCAGTCCATTTCAGGAAAATTATTGTCCACAGACCATTGCCTCGCAGATGCTACTTTACGAGAGGGTGCATTGTCGTCTCCGAACTGTATCTCTACTGGACGCAGTGTAGAATGACGTAAAATGTGTTCACATACTTCCGTATTTAGCGTTTTCAAAAGCGCTATGAGGGGGCCACACCGTAAGCACGAAAAACATCTTCGTATTGTAACACGACTTCCACTGTGCTTCACTGTTGGCACTACACATGACGACAGGTAACGTTCCCCAGGCATTCGGCAAACCCAAACTCCTCCATCGGATTGCCACAGGGTATAGCGTGAACTATCACTCGAAATTATTCATTTACAGGCCTCCAGTGGAGTCGCTCTTTACGTTAAGTCGCGTATGATGAGCTGCCCGACCATTGTACCCTATTCCTTTTTACTCCCTACGCACAGTCATTGTGGTAGCTTGCTCGTAGTACTTTGAAACTTGCGAATGATTCCTTCCGCTGATTTCATATGATTTTTTACAACCACCCTCCGCAATATTCGACGGTCCCTTTCGGTCAGTACTATATGAAGTCTGCCTGGTCTTGGTTCTTCAGTGGTTGTTCATTCGCATTTCCGCTTCACAGTCACACCACCAACACATTCGCGTTTCCGCTTCACAGTCACACCACTAACAGTCGACTCTGGCAGCTTTAGAGCGGTTGAAATATCCCTGACGGATTTGTGACTCACGTGACGTCTAATGACTAGTCCACGTTCGAAGCGGCTGAGCTCTCCTTGCGCCTTTACTGCCTTTACTGCTTTGCTACTGACAGCACAAGACTCTGCGCCTCATTCTATACTGCTGGGTCCGGTTTTCGTGACGTCTAATGATCAGTTCCACGCTACACAGGTTTGTCCGGATACTTTTGATAGCGTATACCGTGAACAGAAAAGGCACCACTACTCTAACTTGAAGTATGCCAGACAGTACCTTCGCTTTTCACTTTTCCTGGCCATTAACAATGCTGTACTGAGTTCTGACAGCTAAGATGTTTTCTGTAAAATAGCGTATTTCGTAAAGGCGCTTGTTTTTTTACCTCACAGGAAGCGCGGAAATACATCTACATCTACTCTGCAAATCACATTCAAGTTATTGGCAGAGGGTTCATCGAACCACCTTCACAATTCTCTATTATTCCAATCTCGTTTGCGCGCGGAAAGAGTGAACACCTGTATCTTTCCGTACGAGCTCTGATTTCCCTTATTTTATCGTGGTGATCGTTCCTTCCAATGTAGGTCGGTGTCAACAAAATATTTTCGCATTCGGAGGAGAAAGTTGGTGATTGGAATTTCGTGGCAGCACTGTCTTCAATAGTATTTTCATGGCTATCGCGCAGAGAAGGCATTGATTGTTTCTTGTTTCTTGCCGCTAACATACTTCACATACGATCAGGTTTCGAGACAAACTGTTACAGGCATCTCGCATTGAAGTCCGCGCTAAATTTCAAGCTTCTGTAAAAGAGTACCAATCTTAGGGATTTTGCGTCTGTTTAAATTTGACATGTTTGTTTCGTTGTTTCTGCAACAGTGTTCTAACCCGTTTTGTGTGCCAAGGAGAATCAGCTCCGTCGTTTGTTAATTTATCT
This sequence comes from Schistocerca nitens, assembly GCF_023898315.1. Taxonomy (NCBI): domain Eukaryota; kingdom Metazoa; phylum Arthropoda; class Insecta; order Orthoptera; family Acrididae; genus Schistocerca; species Schistocerca nitens. The sequence continues at coordinate 916,755,830 of NC_064617.1, forward strand.
GGTATAAATCTCTCAATTGCTGCCAATAGTATTTCTTTGAATTTAAGCCACATCTGGTCTACACTTATATTATTAATTTGGAATGAGTGAAGATTGTCTCTTAGGAAGGCGTGAAGTGAATTTTTATCTGCTTTTTTGAATAGGTATATTTTTCGCTTATTCTTCGAGGATTTGGGGTTTACAATATTCAATCTCGCTACGACAACTCTGTGTTCACTAATCCCTGCATCGGTTTTGATGCTCGTTAAATACATGGGAAGCGCTTTGGAGTTCAAGTAATATTACATCAACTGCGTTCTGTGACGTCTCCTGGCAAGACATTTGTAAAATCTGTGTAATACATAAAAAAACCATTTATGTGTGTTCTTATATTTCATTTCTGTATGAACAGTTATCGATTATGTGGATTCTGTATAACAGAAAAAATCATTTTGCATTTTTATGATTGTATAATATTATGTATGTCAATTTTTCAAATAACGTCTGTGTAGCGTGGAACGGACGCAACAATGATAATTAAAATATAACAAAGATATATATTAGCATATCAAATTGCTTATAAATAGTGGAGGCTTAGACATTACTCTCTCTGTTTTCTCGTAGCTGTGAATGTTGTAAGAGCCTGTGACGCTCTCTCGAACGATTGGTTCGCTTTCATTTGTTTTTTGATCGAGAAAGACGCCATTGGGCACTGATGTATAAAAAAGCAAATTTAGCATTTTTTTCTAACGCAGTGCTGCACCACGATCGCGGGAGCCGCTGCCGCGGCAAATTCAACCTATAATTGAATGGAAGCAGTTTTCCCGCAACTAAGCGGGCAGGTAAATGTACATTAAAATTACTTCTTTCAGCTTCCCGGAGACCACACAGGAGAATTGCAGGTGTTATTATGTCATTTTCAGATGGACATGGGCAACTGCTAGTACAATATCATTTACGAAAATAATTTACGTAAATCAGAGAGTTATAACTTGTGGGAGATCAAGGACTACTGCGTTGAAATCTGGTCTGGCTAATAATATTAAAATCATTTTCATTTTTAGTTTCATGCTCTCGTGTTAGCCGTGGCAATCAATAGTGTTCAAATATTTAAAAAATCCACAGCTTTTATGGTTGGCAAACATTGCATACTGTAACTTCTGTGCGTGTTGTTGATGTGGTCTTCAGTCCTGAGACTGGTTTGATGCAGCTCTCCATGCTACTCCATCCTGTGCAAGCTGCTTCATCTCCCAATACCTACTGCAGCCTACATCCTTCTGAATCTGCTTAGTGTATTCATCTCTTGGTCTCCCTCTACGATTTTAACCCTCCACGCTGCCCTCCAATACTAAATTGGTGATCCCTTGATGCCTCAGAACATGTCCTACCAACCGATCCCTTCTTATAATCAAGTTGTGCCACAAACTCCTCTTCTCCCCAATTTTATTCAATACCTCCTCATTAGTTATGTGATCTACCCATCTAATCTTCAGCATTCTTCTGTAGCACCACATTTCGAAAGCTTCTATTCTCTTCTTGTCCGAAATATTTATAGTCGATGTTTCACTTCCATACATGGCTACACTCCATACAAATACTCTCAGAAATTTCGTAATCAGTTACAGTAATGAAACAGTGTTTCACTTCTAACCAGCCAGGTCAGAGAACATAGTTTTGCAAATTAAAGATCATACATCCACAGCGGGAAATCTTTTAGTGTTGTGCGTATCCCCACATAATAGATCAGAGAGCACAAAGTTAAATTTTCAACTACAGCAACCAGTAGTGAGAACTGCATTTTATCTTTTGTGTTTGCAACGATAATGAACATTTGGTTTACTTAAAGTGCTATGCAACACAAACTGTATTATAGCCAAAGATCATAAAAGTTCAATCCATGATTTTATTACTACCAAGAAAATGAATAACATTCTTTTGCATTGAACCAAACTGTATATAAAATCAAAGCGCACGGGGATACGTAACAGTTCTGTACGTCGAGAAAAAAATAAATAAAATAAAATAAAGAAAGGACGGCAAGCTGAGTTTAGTACGATCAGTGCATGCGGAAACCACGTCGATTGTTAAGTTTTTGTTGTCCGCCCTCCGGACCTCCTCTGTAGCACTAAATATTTACGGCTGCGTTTCGGTTCAGCTGTGAAACAGGGCAGTAAGCTCTCAGGACAATACACTGGAAAGTAGGCCTCACCCCATTAAAACTTCACGGCACAGTTCCAGAATTATGACGCCTTCTGCCAGTGAAGTCAGAGTCCGTGAAGCCGATGGGGAACTTGTTCAAGTGGGTGAAGTTAAATTAGGACAGTGATTTAGTTGGGCGCCGGCAGAAGTGTTGTGAAACTGGTGTGGAGTCAACTCCAAGTATAGACCTGGCGTCGACTGCCGTAGCGGGGCAGCTCGCCAGGGCTGGCTACACATGGCTGGCGTTGCGTGCAGAGCCCTCCTCCCACCGAGAACGACGCCTGCTTGTACAGTCTGGTCGTACTCAGGAGAACGTCTCAACAGTCTGGTAGCCAGTGCCACGTCAGAGACAGAGTAAAACGCTGACGATGGCTACCAGATTGTTAAGGCTTTCGTGGCCACTTGTTGAGAAACTGACTATTTGCTTCTGTCTCGGGTTCTTCGGACGACGTTCGTCTGATGATTATACTGACGATTGCTACCAGACTGTACTCCGGCATTCACATGGCTGTAAAAGTGTAAGTAGGCTGCCAAGGTTTTTATGTTGGTAACGCCACGTAGCGTTCTGTATGAAAATCACTGACTGTGCTGTGTGCAGTCTGTGGCTGATTTGCATTGTTGGAATACTGCTATTGTAGTGTTGGGCAGCTGGATGTGAACAGCACGTAGCGTTGCGCAGTTGGAGGTGAGCCGCCAGCAGTGGTTGATGTGGGGAGAGAGATGGCAGAATTTTGAGAAAGGACGATCTGGACGTGTGTCCATCAGAAATAGTAAATTTGTAATATTGGATATCATGAACTGATATATATGTTATGACTTTTGAACATTATTAAGGTAAATACATTGTTTGTTCTCTATCAAAATCATTCATTTGCTAACTATGCCTATCAGTAGTTAGTGCCTTCAGTAGTTAGCATCTTTTATTTAGCTGGCAGTATTGGCGCTCGCTGTATTGCAGTAGTTCAAGTAACGAAGATTTTTGTGAGGTAAGTGATTCATGAAAGATATAGGTTATTGTTAGTCAGGGCCATTCTTTTGTAGGGATTTTTGAAAGTCAGATTGCGTTGCGCTAAAAATATTGTGTGTCAGTTTAGTGTTGATCAGAATCAGTAACGAGAGAAATGTCTGAGTACGTTCAGTTCTGCTCAGCTCTTTGAAAAGCAAATAACAGAAGAGGTTTATCAGCACAGTAATTCATTAATTTTTCTAAGGGGATGTTTCACCTGTTGCTCAAAATTTCATCCTTATGTGAGTTTATATTCAGTACTTTCAGTGCAGAAACAATCCATTTCGTACAGATGAGTCACGATGTGACTACGTGGTGGGTATTGGATGTCTGTAAGTTTACTGGAACTTTTCAGCTGGTGATCGCAACACAACCTGTTCAGAGGGCGTTCACATACAACTTATCAGCATCTTCTGGACTTCGAAAGGCGCGAATCATTGGCACGAGGGACGTGCGGGTTGCGTACCAACAGATCGCACAAACATTTGATAGCAGTGGAATGACTCGAGAAGAGTTTCGGAGAGATGGACTCAACTGTGCAGCAAGGAACGCTGGCACTAGTGCTTCCATAAAGACTACACCAAGAGAAGGACGTAGGATTGTTCGAAAGACTGTGACGAATAGATAGATGACATGACATCTGGCAGAGGTTACAGGCAGACTATCAGCACAAACTGACGGTAACAAATCTCTCACATGTAGGCATGAATATGCAGACTCAAGTGACGAATGAAAATTTGTACCAAGGCCGACACTTGAACCCGGATCTCCTCTTCACTAGGCAGGTGTTCTGACCACTACGCCACTCTGGCATAGTGGCTTTGCACAAATGCTCAGACTACCGTAGCACGCCTCCCTCCTCCGTCCAAGTTCCCATCCACGCCTCGGCCTACTTGGTATTCCCCCTAACTTCAAATAGCTTTGCAAGTGCTCTGCAAAAATGGTTCAAATGGCTCTGAGCACTATGGGACATAACATCTGAGGTCACCAGTCCCCTAGAACTTAGAACTACTTAAACCTAAGGACCTCACACACATCCATGCCCGAGGCAGGATTCGAACCTGCGACCGTAGCAATCGTGCGGTTCCAGACTGAAGCGCCTAGAACCGCTCGGCCACCAACGGCCGGCAGTGCTCTCCAACTGTGATGGAATAGCACCTCAGCACCTAATGAAGTGGAGGGGTACTGGTCACCGCATTTACCCTTGATACAAATTTCTTTTCGTCGCTTCAATCTGCACGTATACATCAAGGTGTGAGAGACTTGAAACAGAGTTTGGAACCATATAGTTTGATTAAATCACCTATGCTTGAGCTACAGGCAGGAGCCTCCGTTCAATTCTTGGTTGAGGTGCTGTTCCAATACAGTTGGACAGCTTCTGCAACGTTGCTTGAGATTATAGGGAATGTCAGGTGGGCCGAAGCGTGAATGCGAATCTGGATTGAGGAGGGAGGGTTGCTAGGGTAATCCACGCAGTTGCAAAGCCATAATGCCAGGTCTGTCTAGTGAACAGAAGACATGGGTTCGAATAGTGGCCTTGGTACAAATTTTCATTCGTTGCTTCAATATATATATTTATTGTGGTCTTCAGTCCTGAGACTGGTTTGATGCAGCTCTCCATGCTACTCTATCCTGTGCAAGCTTCTTCATCTCCCAGTACCTACTGCAAGCTACATCCTTCTGAATCTACTTAGTGTATTCATCTCTTGGTCTCCCTCTACGATTTTTACCCTCCACGCTGCCCTCCAATACTAAATTGGTGATCCCTTGATGCCTCAGAACATGTCCTACCAACCGATCCCTTCTTCTAGTCAAGTTGTGCCACAAACTTCTCTTCTCCCCAATCCTATTCAATACTTCATCATTAGTTATGTGATCTACCCATCTAATCTTCAGCATTCTTCTGTAGCACCACATTTCGAAAGCTTCTATTCTCTTCTTGTCGAAACTATTTATCGTCCATGTTTCACTTCCATACATGGCTACACTCCATACAAATACTTTCAGAAACGACTTCCTGACACTTAAATCTATATTAGATGTTAACAAATTTCTCTTCTTCAGAAACGCTTTCCTTCCCATTGCCAGTCTACATTTTATATCCTCTCTACTTCGACCATCATCAGCTATTTTGCCCCACAAATAGCAATACTCCTTTACTACTTTAAGTGTCTCATTTCCTAATCTAATACCCTCAGCATCACCCGACTTAATTCGACTACATTCCATTATCCTCGTTTTGCTTTTGTTGATGTTCATCTTATACCCTCCTTTCATGACACTGTCCATTCCGTTCAACTGTTCTTCCGAGTCCTTTGCTGTCTCTGACAGAATTACAATGTCATCGGCGAACCTCAAAGTTTTTATTTCTTCTCCATGAATTTTAATACCGACTCCGAATTTTTCTTTTGTTTCCTTTACTGCTTGCTCAGTATACAGATTGAATATCATCGGGGAGAAGCTACAACCCTGTCTCACTCCTTTCCCAACCACTGCTTCCCTTTCATGCCCCTCGACTCTTATAACTGCCATCTGGTTTCTGTACAAATTGTAAATAACCTTTCACTCCCTGTATTTTACCCCTGCCACCTTTAGAATTTGAGCGAGAGTATTCCAGTCAACATTGTCAAAAGCTTTCTCTAAGTCTACAAACGCTAGAATCGTAGGTTTGCCTTTCCTTAATCTAGCTTCTAAGATAAGTCGTAATGTCATTATTGCCTCACGTGTTCCAAAATTTCTACGGAATCGAAACTGATCTTTCCTGAGGTCGGCTTCTACCAGTTTTTCCATTCGTCTGTAAAGAATTCGCATTAGAATTTTGCAGCTGTGACTTATTAAACTGATAGTTCAGTAATGTTCACATCTGTCAATACCTGCTTTCTTTGGGATTGGAATTATTATCTTCTTCTTGAAGTCTGAGGTTATTTCGCCTGTCTCATACATCTTGCTCACCAGATGGTAGAGTTTTGTCAGGACTGGCTCTCCCAAGGCCGTCAGTAATTCTAATGAAATGTTGTCTACTCCCGGGCCTTGTTTCGACTCAGGTCTTTCAGTGCTCTGACAAACTCTTCACGCAGTATCGTATCTCCCATTTCATCTTCATTTACATCCTCTTCCATTTCGATAATATTGTCCTCAAGTACATCGCCCTTGTATAGACCCTCTATATACTCCTTCCACCTTTCTGCTTTCCCTTCTTTGCTTAGAACTGGGTTTCCATCTGAGCTCTTGATATTCATACAAGTCGTTCTTTTTCTCTAAAGGTCTCTTTAATTTTCCTGTAGGCAGTATCTATCTTACCCCTAGTGATATAAGCCTTTACATCCTTACATTTGTCCACTAGCCATCCCTGCTTAGCCATTTTGCACTTCCTGTCGATCTCATTTTTGAGACGTTTGTATTCCTTTTTGCCTGTTTCATTTACTCCATTTTTATATTCTCTCCTTTCATCAATTAAATTCAATATATCTTCTGTTACCCAAGGATTTCTACTAGCCCTCGTCTTTTTACCTACTAGATCCTCTGCTGCCTTCACTACTTCATCTCTCAAAGCTACCCATTGCTCTTCTACTGTATTTCTTTCCCCCATTCCTGTCAATTGTTCCCTTATGCTCTCCCTGAAACTCTGTACAACCTCTGGTTCTTTCAGTTTATCCAGGTCCCATATCCTTAAAATCCCACCTTTTTTGCAGTTTCTTCAGTTTTAATCTACAGTTCATAACCAATAGATTGTGGTCAGAGTCCACATCTGCCCCTGGAAATGTCTTACAATTTATAACCCGGTTCTTAAGTAAATATATATATATATATATATATTTATTTATTTATTTTACAGTGATTGTCAATTTAAACTACATACTAGCATATAGCTTTTCAGGTCTCAAACGTCTGTCTTTATATATATATATATATATATATATATATATATATATATATATATATATATATATATATATATATATATTCAAACTACACACACACACACACACACACACACACACACACACACACACACACACACACATATATATATATATATATATATATATATATATATATATATGTGTGTGTGTGTGTGTGTGTGTGTGTGTGTGTGTGTGTGTAGTTTGAATTGACAATCACTGTAAGCGATGTTGAGATCTTGAGTTACCATGTGTCGTTTACCACTGACACCATATGAAAAAAACACCTTTTGCCGTGTGGAGCCAGAGTCAACTGAGACACTGAATGTCATTGTGCGCTTTCGGCGATGAGTCTGTTTGTGTTGGTCATAACATAGACGATTGCGGAGGCCCATGCCTCTCTAACTCCTGGAATCAATATACGAGTGGGGAACGGGGAACGGATAAGACAACAGAACTGAGTTCGTAATTGTTATATGGAGCCTCAAAGTTCACTAGTATTTGACATGGATGGTAAAGGTCGCAGTAACACTGTTCATGACCGTGGTATCAAAAGGCATATTCACCTTCTTTCAAACTACTTTCTTCGATAAATAATAGGGTAAGTATTCCTTCTCACGTTCCTACATTTTTTCCGGACTCAACTTTCCCCATATAAACTTCTGCCAGTTGTTCCATCTTTCGGTAGATAATTTGTGTTAATGTTTTCACAGCCGTAAGTTACTGAAGTGGTCGTTGAGTAGAACTCACACTTGTCAACACCTGCTTTCTTTGGTATCGGATTATTGCACAATATGAGCTTTAGCTTTGTAGAATTATAATATATCCAAAAAACAAAAGCTCTTACGGAGTTGATGGAATTTCAAAAAGAATTCTGAGAAGTTATTCTAACTTAACAAGCAAGGTCGTTAGTGATGCATGTAATGCATCACTGGCAGAGGGAATTTTTACAAATTTTTACACACAGATTGGTAAACTTCTTTATAAGAAATGTTACAAGAAAGACTTAAATAACCGTCTCCCAATTTCATTACTGACATTTCCAAAATATTCGAAAAAGTAATGTAATGAGGAGTAGTCTCAGAATTAAGCAGAAAAAATAGAGGCTCTGATTTATAAAACATACTGTTGCAGACTTAATTAAAATCTATATTTGGTCAAGATTTCAATGTAGAAAACTGATTACTAGTCTGGACCACTTAAATAGTCATCTTAAGATCAGGATACAAACATGTGGTGTGTACATCAAGAGAATTGGTAAGACATTTCATCATTATAGTGTTAACATCCTTAAGGTTGAGGATTCTATCAATACAACGACAAAGTGTCTTACCTATTCTCTTCATTTAGAGGCCACATGTTTGTATCCTGATCTGAAGACGACCGTTTAAGCAAGTGAAACTCGTAGTCACTGTTTTCAGCGTTATGATCTCACCCAAACAAATGTTTTAGTAAAATCTATAAACTCAAATCACATTTTGGATTCCAGAATGGCTGCCCGACTGAGAATCCTATTTATACATTTACTCACCAAATAATAAAATCTTTAAACAATAAAATATTGCCAGTTGGGATTTATGTGATATTTGCAAGGTTTTTAATTGGTGTAGATCACATTAAACTCTCAGAAAAACTTAACTTCTATGAAACTGATGGCTTTAATAACAACTAGTTTGAATCATAAAGAGCGAAAATGTTGTGCTGAACAATTAAAACAAAGTTACAAGGAGAGAAAATTTTAGTGATTAGAGAGAAATCACAGAGGGGGTCCTATAGGGTTCAATTTTGGGTCCACTCTTATTCCTTGTACTAGCTGTTACCTGTGGCAGCACTCACGTATCAGTTGTTTCGCTACGATGAGTGATGGCGAGTAAGTACGCTATTGTACAGTCAGTAACATCAGGTACCCTCATGTGGGGGAAGCATAGCGTTTGACATGCTCCTTGTTCCTTGTGCGTCCATGTATCGTGCTACTGAAGTAGCTGTACATTATACAACGTGTACAATAGCCAACAAATAGCGTGGAGGTATGGATTAACCACAATGAAGATTGTATAAGCATTGCCTTCATTATTTTGAATCGTATCATGTAACAGATATCAACCAATAACAGCATTTTCACAAATATAAAGTTCAAATTCGAGTAATATTCTTTAAATCAGCAAGTATCTTCTACTGCATATTTTATAAAGCAGACATGTTCTTCCTCATGGCTCACGCTATCTCCTTAGCAAATTTCATCGAAATCGGTTCATCGCATTAGTAACAATAAATTTAAGTGTCATGCATAATGTAGCAATTTTTCACGCATTTGAGTGTTTATGACGTCATATATCATGTGTCGTACAATGAAATAATTTCCAGGAACATTTAGTGATACATGTGAACACTGTCTCCAAAATGTGTTGCGAATATGGTTAGAAGTAAAAAAGTAATAAATTAAAACCTGATGCGAAAATGAACAGCGAAAATGTAGTGGGTGATAAGCGTTTTTCTTTTCATAATTTTGGGCAGGGTATCAGCGAGAAAATGTTTCGTAAAGGTATGAAATTATGTCTAAAGTTTGTTTTAATCACTAAGTGCTCTCGTTCTCAAATATTGGATGAATAAAACCTGGAAATTGGTGCGTCGTGGCCTACAATTCTTCTTCATCCCTACCACTTCGATAGGCAGGTGGTTCTTACCCCCACAGCGATTTTTTCCAAACAGCAAGTGATATGTGTAACCAAGTTTGATTGAAATCGGTTCAGATTAGATTAGTTTATCGTTCCATAGATCCGTGCTGAGGAGATCCTCGTGGATGTGGAATGTGTCATTTTTTTAAAGCTGAAATAACAATACTAATAGTATGAGTATATACAATACATCTTTTTTTAAGCTGAAATAACAATACTAATAGTATGAGTATATACAATACATCATTTGTTTCTATTAAAAAATTCGTCAATGGAGTAGAAGGAGTTGGCCACTAGTAAGTCTTTCAGGCTCCTTTTAAACTGATCTTTATTTGTAAATAAATTTTTTATGTTTGCTGGCAAATTATTGAAGATGAGTGTTCCTGAGTAGTGGACCCCTTTTTGAACTAAAGTAAGTGCTTTTAACTCCTTGAGCAGATCATTTTTGTTCCTGGTATTGTATGTATGAACTGAGCTGTTAGTTGGAAAAAGAGATATATTATTTAGGACAAATTTCATTAAGGAGTAAATATACTGAGAGGCAGTAGTGAGTATACCCAGTTCTTTGAAGAGGTTTCTACAGGATGTCCATGAATTTACTCCACAAATAATACGTATTACACGCTTTTGGACTCTGAAAACTTTTGTTAGACTTGAAGAGTTACCCCAAAATATTATACCATATGACATTATGGAATGAAAGTAGGCAAAGTATGCAAGCTTTTTCATTTTTATGTCGCCTATGTCTGCTAACACTCGAATTGCAAATACAGATTTGTTAAGGCGTTTCTGAAGTTCTGTGATGTGCTCCTCCCAACTGAATTTATTATCAAGTTGTAATCCCAGGAATTTAAGACTGTCAACCTCTTCTATCTGCTCTTCTTCATACTTTATGCATATGCTGGGTGGAAACCTCTTACAGGTTCTGAATTGCATATAGTGAGTCTTTTCGAAGTTTAATGTCAGTGAGTTGGCTTTAAACCATTTATTAATATCGATGAAAATATCATTAGCCGATCTTTCTAGAACTACACTCGACATATTATTTATTTGCAATTATTGTGTCATCTGCAAACAAAATGAACTCTGCTTCTGACAGTGTAACTGATGAGAGATCATTAATGTACACAAGAAAAAGCAATGGCCCTAAGATGGATCCTTGTGGGATACCACATGTAATTTCGTCCCATTCTGATGATGACTGATGACTTAATTCACTAGTCTCTTGCACTGACGCCCTTTGTTTCCTGTTAGCAAGGTATGTCTTGAACCATTTTGCAGCACTGCCGGTGACACCATAGGATTCTAATTTATTTAAAAGGGTGTTGTGGTTCACACAATCAAATGCCTTTGACAAATCACAGACAATACCTGCTGCTTGTAATTTGTTATTGAATGATTTAAGTTCATTTTCACTGTAGGTGTAAATAGCCTTTTCGATATCATAACCCTTCAGAAATCCAAACAGTGTTCTTGATAATATGTTATTTGTGGTCAGATGGTTGAGAAGCTGCCTGTACATTACTTTTTAAAAATTTTTGAGAATGCTGGCGAAAGTGAAATCGGTCTGTAGTTTGGTGGTATCTCTTTATCCCCTTTCTTGAATGGAGGCTTAACATCTGCATATTTTAGCCAGTCAGGAAATGTTCCAGTTATAATTGACTGGTTACACAAGTAACTTAGTATTGTACTAAACTCACAAGAACATGCCTTAATCAACTTTGTTGATATTTCATCATAACCACTAGAAAGCTTTGTTTTTAGAGATTTTATTATGGAAGTTATTTCTTTTGGTGACGTGACATATTCATGTACCTGAAGCTATTTGTAAAGACTAGTTTCAGATATTCAAGGGCATAATTTACTGATCCTGACAATCCCATTCTATCAGTAACAGATATAAAGTACTTGCTACATAGATTTGCCACACTATGCCTATCAGTTACTAATGTGTCATCTACCCTTAATGCTATTTGCTCCTCTTCCTTTATGGTTCTACTAGTCTCCTCTTTCACTATATCCCACATTGTTTTTATTTTGTTCCCTGACATTGCTATCTTCTTCTCGTAGTGCATTTGTTTAGATGTTTGAATTACTTTTTTTAATGTGTTGCAGTATTCCTTGTATTTAGCTAAATCATCACCATTGGAGCTATTCTTGGTGGACAGATACATTTTCTTTTTATCTTACAAGAAATCTTTATTCCTTGTGTAATCCATTGTTTTATTATAGACTTCTGTTTAATTTGAGTAACTGTTAGAGGAAAACAGTTTTAAAACATGGTACTGACATTGTTCATGAATGTGTTATATTTTTCATTCATGTCATGAGCACTATAAATATCTTTCCAGTTCATTTCTTTGAGCAGTTTTCTAAAACACTCAATTTTTGGTTGATTGACTACTCTCCTGTACTCAGATTTAGCAGTGTCAATAATCTGCTTGGAATTTATATATAAAACAAGGAGCTGCATCTGATAGTCCATTTATTACAGGTTTTATTATATGATTTTGTTCCTTTGATTTGTCTATAAAAATGTTATCAGTGGCTGTCCTTGAGGATTTAGTGATCCTAGTTGGACAGTTTACAGTGTGAGTTAGATTGAAAGACAACATTACTAACTGCAGTAAATGTTTACTGGAAGATTGCATTAGAAAATCTGTATTGAAGTCACCAGCAATCAAAACTTCTTTGTTTGTTTCTGTTAAATAACCCAAAATAACTTCTAGATGATTTATGAATAGATTATAATTTCCTGTGGGTGCTCAGTAAATAGTTACTATTATATTGGATCTGTTATGGATCTCTACTTTTTTGCACATGCTTCTAGATGCTGCTCTAAACAGAATTTATTAATGTCAATGTCCTTGAATTTATTGCAGTTTTTAATAAATGTGGCAACTCCTCCTCCATCCATATCTACTCTGCAGAAGTAGGAAGCTAGGTTAAATCCTGAAATATGTAACATATCTATACCAGTGGTCGCTTGATGTTCAGAGAGGCAGATTATGTCAATTTGGTTAGATGAATTCAATTCATCAATACAAATGAGTAGTTCATCAACTTTATTTCTGAGTCCCGGAATGTTCTGGTGTAATAAAGATAACTGATACTGCATACTAATGGGATTATAACTGCTTTGGCGAAGATGAACTGGCGGTTTCTGATTACTTGCTGTTAAACATTGTTTAAATTGAGGCTATATGCTAAAATCTGACTCGTGTTCGTCTATTTTCTCAAACTGAGTGTGTCTGCCAATCTCTCTTAAGACTCGTTTTCATTCCCCCTTCCCTATCCTAAAAAAGGCATCCCTCTGACATCTGTGACCACTGCTATTTTACCACTTGTGACAGTGTCCCCCCTTAAGTTTTCTGCAATCAACCCAGACAGTTTTCCCTTCCCTTTCCTACTGAGGTGAAGGCCATGCCTAGTGTAGTCCCACATATCGATAGCATGCACAGGAATCAAACTAATATGGGACCCTATATCCGTCCTAAGCAGCCACTCCAACTCCAAGTTCACCCTCCCGACGGAAGAGTTCAAATGAGGTCGATCATGGCGTCTCAACAGAGACACAAATCCCACACTCTTATGCTTCGTTGCTGATGCTATCTTCACCAGGTCACTCTCTATGGAATATTCAGAGTGTCTGTCAATGCTGTTTCCCGGACCACCCACTATAACCACAGCATCCTCCTTTGTGAAATCCTTGCATAAAGAACCTACGTCCTTTGTTACCTGACCCAGATCTGCACTAGGCTTGAAAAAGTTTGTGACCTGGTACTCTGGACCTAGATTTTCTTGCAGTAGCTGGCCAACACCTCTACCATGGGAACTACCTAACAACAGAACTTTCTTTCTCTTTACAAATTTCCCTACCTTTTTCAAGTCCTTGAAAGGTTGTTGTGCCCTTTCTACAGCTTCAGCTACATGAGGCAACAGGTCAAATCTATTTTCAAGATTTATGACAAAGCTGTATGATGCTCTCCTTTGCCTGTTCCCCCTATTACCTGTTGCCTCTTCCCACCTCTGTTCACCCTTCTCCCTCTTTAACCTGTCCAGATCCTCCCTTGCCTTATCTAACAGTAAGTCAGCTTGAAGAGCTGCAATTTTCCCTTCCTATTCGAGTATTTTCCTATCTCTACTGGTGAGCCTCATTTATGTCCCCATTTCCCACGCCACTACATTCGCCCCAATGAAAGAAACTACAGCACCCATCACACCACACCTCGGAACTAACGATCCTACGGCATGTCACACACTTCTCACTCATGGTAAAAACAGAAATCGTATAAACTGTTTAAGTACTGACTAAAGCGTAAACAAAGGACCCTAGAAACTATTCAGGCAGATATAAATAAATTGAAAGAGTACTGAATAAAAAAACTGGTGATTACATATAAGTTTAAGTCACTGTTTTCTTACGATACGCGCGCGTGAAATTAAGACTAAAATCCGTGCTATAGGCGCGAGAAGGAAAATAAACCTCTTACCCTGTTTAATCTTCTTTAACACTTCACTAACACTTCCACTAATGTAACAACACTTATATTATATTTATATCAACTGGAAACGTTTACCTACAAGTTTAATTCACTGCTTACTTACGAAGTGGTTTCAGAGAAGAGGTGGAATCATACATACATTTCCTTATCCTATTTTGATGAAATAAAGTCCATACGGTTCCCCAAGTTATGCTCAAGTTATCTGTAACACCCCACTGAAAATTCATCTGGTAGGTTTGGAGAATAGCGTGTTCAAAGGAAATCAGACATTAGTATAGATATATGAATGATCTACCATAAGCTGTACTTTTTACAGACGGTACTAGAGATACAATAAATCTCATTTGAGACAAAGCAACAGAAGAAATTGTTAATTATGTTTTTCAAAGAATTATTAAGTGGTTCTCAGAGAATGGACTCTCCCTTAATAATGAGAAAACACGCTGTAATCAGTCATTTACAACAAATAAAGACACAGCAAAAATTGAACAAGAGTCAGTGAACAGGATAATATGTATTAGGTCTTTGGGTGTAAATACTGATGCAAACTTGAACTGGGAGAAGCATTTCACTGAGCTGCTCAAACAGTCAAGTTCAACTAATCTTGGAAACAAACGAAGTTTTTCCACTCAATAATATCTTATGGGATAATTTTTGGGGCAACTCATCATTTAGAAACAAAGTACTGTTTGCACAGAAGCGAGCAGTAAGAATAATATGTGGTGGTTGCAGGGTTATCTTTATGTTCTTAACCTATAGTTCTGTAAACACTTCTTCTTTGTGGACTTTATTTTCCTTTGAAAACAAATTACATTTTGAAATGCACAGAGTAACGGGTCTAGATATCAGTTGTTTTGTTTGAGTGTGTGACATTTATCTTGTAACAAATGGAAATTGCCAAATAATATTTTCGAATTCAAAATACTGTGTTTTGTTCTTAACTGTACAACAGGACGAACAGTTACGACATCGACGTGATAAATATGGTGGCAGATAGAGAGAACAGAAATATCCCAAACAATTATACGAAAAAAGTTAGTGTAAAACTTCCTCCGTTCTGGACCGAAAAGCCTGATACATGGATTTGTCGGCCTGAGGTACAATTCACAATGTCTGGAATAGAGAATGAAGCAACGAAATTCAATTACTTGTTAGCACAGTTAGAGCACTGATTTATCGAAAATGTACGAGATCTCGTGAACAGTGACAAAAGCAACAAATATTCATTAGCTAAAGAAAGGTTGCTAATGACTTTCGAGGAAAGTGAAGAACGTGAAATTAAGGACCCAGTCAGCGAATTAGAAACTTGTGATTCGAAACCCAGTGAACTGCATCAGACAAAATTTTAAAGACTCTCTGGCTAGACAACCTCCCCTTGTAGTGTCCGAAATATTTCGATAGTTTCCGAAGAAAATGTGGACAAACTAGCGCAAATGACTGACCGGACGATGGAAATACGAAACATTCAGGAGCTTCAGTCAACTTCAACGGAAATGTCCCCTGTGGCATGTGATTCTTCCGTTTCAGTGAAAGATCTTCTGGTAAAGATCGAAGAAGTTGAAACTGACTTCTGAAAAATCCAGTTCTAGCGAGTGTCAGCATCATTTGCAACGACGTTCTCGTAGCAGAGGCTGCAGCAAGCCGAAATACAGTAGCTGAGGAAAGTACTCCCACTTTCATTTGCATTACGGCTAAAACTGCAGACCTAAGAAGTGTGTCGAACCATGAGAACGGAAAAGTGAGGGAAACTCCAGTCGACAGACACAATAGCGGCGCAGTGTTCTGTCGCAACGATTATGCCAGGCCGCCGATATCGATTGTTTGTTAGAGATAAAACTTCAGGGTTACGTTTCCTGGTTAACAGCGGTGCTGATGTTTCCGTTACACCAGCATGTCCAACGTTACAGAGGCAGACTACAAACTTCATGCTGCGAACGGATCTGAGATTAATACTTACGGATCAAAGCTATTGAATCTCGATTAAGGTTTAAAACGCAGTTTTGAGTGGTCTTTCACTGTAGCCGACACAGCAAAAGGTATAATTGGTGCAGACTTTCTTCATCAGTCTGGCTTATTAATAGACCTGAAAGAAACAGTAATACCCAGTTATATGTGGGTGCTCTACAGTGCAGTGCCTTTATTCCGTTATTCCACTCCATGCTATCTACAAATGCTCCGAATTATTTAAAAATTTTCCTGAACTGACAAAACACATGAGTTTAAACGTATATTGCAACCGCCATTGTTCTCAAAAGCCCTCAGGTTAGATCTACATTAACTAAATTTGGCTAAATAAGAATTCCAGTTCCTAGTAAATCATAAAGAAACATAGCGGAAAAACCGGATGGCCTACCAGCATCTTAAGGACCGGACCCTTCCTGTCCGCTATCCAGTTAATCGCATAAATGGTGTACATTGCATCCTTGCGGTTAAGAAAATATTCTCTAAATTCGATCTCCTCAAAGCATATTATCAGATCCCGCTAACTGAAAGTGATAAGGAAAAGAGTGCTGCGATCACACCCTTTGGACTTCATGAATTCAATTTCATGCCTCAGGAACGTACCTAGTACCTTTCAGGGATTTATAATCAAGTTATGAGAGAACCAGATTTCTGTTTTGCACATTTAGATGATATATTAACAGTTCTAGCTCTCCACAAGAACACACTCAACATTCAAACTGTCCTGTTTGAACGTTTGAATAATTTTGGTTTAAGGATTAATGTTGTAAAAACCTGCGTTTGGGGTTCAAGAAATTAACTTTTTAGGTCATGCGATTACTCAAGAAGGTACCAAACCAGTTCCAAAACGAGTACAAGTCATAATGAATTTCAAACCTCCAAGAACTATACCAAAATTACGTCGTTTCTTTGGCACACTGAATTTTTACTGAAGGCATTTTGAACACGCCGCAGAACATAACCTGTTCTAAATGATGAGGCTCTACTTGAAGAACAACAAAAGAAGCATTCACTGCACAGAAGATGCAATAAGACAGTTCTAGAAAAGCAAAACTGACCTTGCAAATGCAGCCCTTCTAACATCCTCGAATATAAACAATGAACTTGCATTATTCGTAGATGCTTCCGATTTTTCATCCGTTGCAATGCTGTAACAGAAAGAAAAACGAATATTGAAACCAGATGGCTTATACTCCAAAATGTTCTCTCCATTCCAGAAGAAATATTCAGCATACGATTGGGAACTTCTCAGCATGTATAAGGCAATAATGTATTTTAAATACCTCCTTGAAAGACGTTCATTTGCAGTGTATTCTGATCACGCTGCTTTGACGCACGCTTTTAAACAACCAGACGGTAAGGCAACCCCTACGTAACTGCGCCACCTAAAGTTCATATCACAACAATTGCACTATATTTAAGAGATCTAGTTTACAGAACTTGAAGCAGTAAAATCGAGATGTTAAAATGGGTAAAACTGGTGAACACATAGACCAATGAAAACTCGTTAATCCACCGTAGCTGTATTTACTGAAGCCCTTGCAGATTCGCACAAGCGAGGATTTTAGCTGTTGTTATCCCTGGTTTAAAATTCTCTACAAAGACATCAGACACATTTCTGGAAATGAAAATACAGTGGCTGACAACCTATCCAGCCTGGAAAATTAGTTCCAGTTGATTAAGAGAAGACAGTAGATACTCAAGTGAATGATGAACAACTCGAGAAGCTTAGCTCTAGTCCTCATCCTTTATTGAAATTTACACAGCACGAAACCCCTGGTGGACGATTATTATTATGCTATGTACCAACAAGGAACATTCGTCGTTATATTCCTCAGCAATTTAGATATTCAGTTTTCAGTATGACACACCCTGGTATTAAGTCGTCTTTGAAATTACTCACATACAGATTTATTGGCTTAAACATCAAATAAGATATCCAAAAATGGGGGAAATCATGGGTAGCATGTCAAAATAACAAAGTGACTAGACATACTAAATCTCTTATTGCCCATTTTCCAAGCACAGATGTACGATTTAAGGTGGTACACATCGATCTGATCGGTCCACTGCATCCCTGAGATAAATTCATATACTGTTTAATGTGCATCGATCGGTTCAGTAATTGGACAGAAGTCATTCCACTACTTGATGTTTGTACAGAAACGGTGGCACGAACGTTTTATAACTCCTGAATCCTAGATTTGGAGCAGCTAACAAAATAATGACTGACCAAGAAGCATCGTTCCAATAAGAACTGTTCAATGCATTAGCCAAGATTTGTGGTTATAAATTAACACGAAACTACAGCATATCAACCACAATAAAATGGGAAAATAGAGGCATTACATAGAACACTGAACACAGCAATCAGAACACAAAACAAACGCAATGACATCGTTCCTACAATTCTCCAAGGACTGCGTGGCTGTGAGAGAGGAGGAGGAGTATATTTATTTTTTTTATTTTTTGACTTTAAAAAAACGCGTCAATTTTTTGTATGGTCCAAATCGAAAAATTGTTAACTGATTTCTACTTCCTAGAATATTACGTGAGAATGAAAATACACTCCTGGAAATTGAAATAAGAACACCGTGAATTCATTGTCCCAGGAAGGGGAAACTTTATTGACACATTCCTGGGGTCAGATACATCACATGATCACACTGACAGAACCACAGGCGCATAGACACAGGCAACAGAGCATGCACAATGTCGGCACTCGTACAGTGTATATCCACCTTTCGCAGCAATGCAGGCTGCTATTCTCCCATGGAGACGATCGTAGAGATGCTGGATGTAGTCCTGTGGAACGGCTTGCCATGCCATTTCCACCTGGCGCCTCAGTTGGACCAGCGTTCGTGCTGGACGTGCAGACCGCTTGAGACGACGCTTCATCCAGTCCCAAACATGCTCAATGGGGGACAGATCCGGAGATCTTGCTGGCCAGGGTAGTTGACTTACACCTTCTAGAGCACGTTGGGTGGCACGGGATACATGCGGACGTGCATTGTCCTGTTGGAACAGCAAGTTCCCTTGCCGGTCTAGGAATGGTAGAACGATGGGTTCGATGACGGTTTGGATGTACCGTGCACTATTCAGTGTCCCCTCGACGATCAACAGTGGTGTACGGCCAGTGTAGGAGATCGCTCCCCACACCATGATGCCGGGTGTTGGCCCTGTGTGCCTCGGTCGTATGCAGTCCTGATTGTGGCGCTCACCTGCACGGCGCCAAACACGCATACGACCATCATTGGCACCAAGGCAGAAGCGACTCTCATCGCTGAAGACGACACGTCTCCATTCGTCCCTCCATTCACGCCTGTCGCGACACCACTGGAGGCGGGCTGCACGATGTTGGGGCGTGAGCGGAAGACGGCCTAACGGTGTGCGGGACCGTAGCCCAGCTTCATGGAGACGGTTGCGAATGGTCCTCGCCGATACCCCAGGAGCAACAGTGTCCCTAATTTGCTGGGAAGTGGCGGTGCGGTCCCCTACGGCACTGCGTAGGATCCTACGGTCTTGGCGTGCATCCGTGCGTCGCTGCGGTCCGGTCCCAGGTCGACGGGCACGTGCACCTTCCGCCGACCACTGGCGACAACATCGATGTACTGTGGAGACCTCACGCCCCACGTGTTGAGCAATTCGGCGGTACGTCCACCCGGCCTCCCGCATGCCCACTATACGCCCTCGTTCAAAGTCCGTCAACTGCACATACGGTTCACGTCCACGCTGTCGCGGCATGCTACCAGTTTTAAAGACTGCGATGGAGCTCCGTATGCCACGGCAAACTGGCTGACACTGACGGCGGCGGTGCACAAATGCTGCGCAGCTAGCGCCATTCGACGGCCAACACCGCGGTTCCTGGTGTGTCCGCTGTGCCGTGCGTGTGATCATTGCTTGTACAGCCCTCTCGCAGTGTCCGGAGCAAGTATGGTGGGTCTGACACACCGGTGTCAATGTGTTCTTTTTTCCATTTCCAGGAGTGTATAACAGTATGATAATTAGCCTCGCGTATTAGTTCTTTAAAGAGCATGGACTCAAAAATTTATTGTGGACCCACACAACACTCGAAGAATACTCCTCTTACCATCATATTCAGGCTGTGGTAGTCGAATCCTAGCCCTCGGCGTAAACTAATGTTGCTCTCCGCTGCGGCTCACTGCTGTGAAAAAATGTTTGTTAAATGTTAAAGCGGGCGATCTCTTCGCTTCCGCTATGATTTCGCCTTTTAGATCGACGCATAATGGCGTCCGTTGAAGCAGCGGCCGCTATTATTGTGGAGCTGCAAACGTGTTAAGAAAAATTAAACCAATGCAAGGAACATGACAGAGGGCTCATTGTACGTTGAAATAACTCAAATAGAAACTTTAACGTACTATATTAACAAGGTTAACAGCATAAAAGCTTACATTGCTTTCGTGTAGTAAGATGTCTGCTTCTTAACACCAGAAACAAGCGAAGGAAGAGAATGAGAACAATATAGGAACGTTCTTCTCTCTTATTAACATCATAGAGATTATTAAGTTTTAAGAGTTTACTCCTTGATACTAAGATTAAAATTTAACATTTACAATAAAACATGGATATTTTCCGCCGCCTATGCGGTCGGTGAAAGACGTAAGGTTCTTGTACATTTATTTCGTCGTATAATATTTCTCGTTCCAAGTTTTTTTGTTTTTTGTTTTCGTTTTAAATGTCTTTACGACACAATCGTCGCTGTGACGACACAGGGAGAAGAATATAACCCAACAGCTGCTGAGATGCTGTACGGTACATCTCTACATTGGCTGCTGATTTCATTGGAAGGCCGGAAAACAAAGTATACCTACCAGCGTCCACTTCTCAGCTACGCCAACATATGAACTAATTCAGAATGTTTCCACACGGAAAAGGAAACGCCATTCGTTAGTAAAGATCTGCATAAAACGACTCATGCATTTGTGAGGAATGACAAAGTTAAAGCCAAACAAGTATCTGCCTACGAAGGCCTCTATGAAGTCCTGGAGCGAGAAGCAAAATATTTCACTTTAAAAACTAAGAATGTGCCAACTAACAACACACTTGACAGAGCGAAACCTGCCAACATCTTTGTAAACTCAAACACCAGTGGTCCACAGAGTAAACAACAGAGAACTTTATCTGTTAATGAGTTACCTACACCACTAAAAGTCTCGCCAAAGAAAGTTATCCGATTTGGTCGAGTTGTAAAATTTCCTGAAAAGTACAAGTAATTGAGGTAGGTACTAGCGCAGGTATGGTGTAGGCTTATGTTTATGTTCATAACTTTTTTTTTGTTTTGTTTTGAATCTTCGATCTTCTGACTGGTTTGATGCGGCCGTCACGAATTCTTCTTCTGCCAAACTTTTCATCTCAGACAGCAGCAGTTGCAACCTACGTCCTCAATTATTTGCTGGATGTATTCCAATCTCTGTCTTCCTCTACAGTTTTTACTCTCTACAGCTCCCTCTAGTACCATGGTAGTTATTCTGTTATGACTTAACATATGTCCTACCATCCTGTCTCTTGTTCTTGTCAGTGTTTTCCATACGTTCCTCTCCTCCCCGAATATGCGGAACCGAGCGAGGTGGCGCAGTGGTTAGACACTGGACTCGCATTTAGGTTTTCCGTGATTTCCCTAAATCGCTCCAGGCAAATGCCGGGATTGTTTCTTTCAAAGGGCACGGCCGACTTCCTTCCCCGTCCTTCCCTAATCCGATGAGACCGATGACCTCGCTGTCTAGTCTCCTTCCCCAAAACAACCCAATCTGAATATGCGGAGAAACTCCTCTTCCTTACCTTATCAGTGCACTTAATTTTCAGCATTCTCCTGTAGCACCACATCTCAAATGTTTCGATTCTGTATTTTTTTTTTTTCGGTTTTCCCGCAATCCATGTTCCACTACACACAATGTTGTGCTCCAAACGTACACGCATTCTAACTGGACTATAACAATACAGACATTCGCTAATAACATTTATCATATATAATCCATTACAGTTTGAGAGTCATAACGATGTCCGTCCTTATAACACTAGAAGAAAAAAAAATTGCCAAGTGCGAGTTGGACTTGCGCTCTAAGAGTTCCGTGATGATGATGAAGTCCCTTACAGAGCGTAGGGGACGATGCGGGAGACCCGCACCGCTGTACTAGGCAAGGTCCTAGCGGAGGTGGTTTGCCATTGCCTTCCATAAAGCTAATTATGTATATAGATACTTCATCCTACCCCCGGAATCCAGAATCACGACAACTTTTTCCTGTTATCGATATCGATACTGGCAAGATATCGATCCCAGAAATTCCAAGCCTTTCGAGAATGTTTTAAGTTTAAATTTTTTGTGCAGTTTCACATCTGGTGTTCTAATTTTTCATTTAGTTTATTAATCCTGGACTTGTATTAACGTGATATGCTAATTAGCAACACCAAAAATTAATTTTGTTTAAAATTTGTAATCGAACAATGTTTGAGTTAGCCGAATCAGAGAGCGCAATTTTCTTACGATTCTCTGCGTTCAGCTATCATTTAAGTTTTCAAATTATAATAACTAAAGTACTGTTATTATGACGGACATTGAGTACTAGATACGTCACTTCAAACCACAGGAAATTTCAAAATTTAATCCAGGGACTTAATTTCCTGTCGAAACTAGAAGTAGATCTTTTACTGAAAATATTTTCCAAGTACATTGTCCTCAAAAAGTATAACTACAGCATTGGTATCTTTAAGGCGAGAGTGATCAGGTATTTGCTAGGCCAGAACGTTTTCGGCTTTATCTTCACTCATAATCAGGTGAGATTAGTCAAACGTATGTTTATAAGTCCGCATGAAATTCGAAACGAAGTTAAATTGGTTACTTAAGTACTAAATTTTAACCAAATTCATAGGTGACAACTAAAAAAAGAATGGAAAATACCGCATTGTATATCAAAGTTCGAAAAAACTTTATCTATAATCGCATTAGCTCTTGTAGTGCCTTCGTCTACTAACGATAACATGTCTGTGGAGAAGAAATGTAGTAAAAGTGTATTTTAGGGTTTGCTTTTAAAATCTGTTTTGAAATCTCCTACAACAATCAGGCGAGAAATATAATCGTTGCCGTTGTCATCGTATATCACGATGTCTATACATTTTGTAGCAACATTGGTTAGACATTGTGGCGATCTCTAAATAGCAGTCAAGCGGATCTCCAACAGTTCACAACGTAAACACACAATGGCAGTTTGCAGAGCAACACCTTTTACGTGATCCATCTGTCACAGCGTCTGTTACATTGTGACGTCATAAGCAGTAGATCCATACATCCTCAACGTGGATTTGCATTAGCCACTTCCAGACTGTCTGCTCTGCACACCTCATAAAAACCATCAAGTTTGAAAGTGAAGCTTCGACATCCTCAGCTTCAACAAACAGCGCTGTATGGGCGCAAAGAATGATGGGATCTGAGATGTGACCTCAGTATGTGGCATGAACTTCAACTCGAGAGGTCTGCCCGTTCCAGAGAAAAAGGGGTCTTAACAAACAGGCAGACTGACAGACAGACAACAATGTGATTCTATAAGGGTTCCGTTTTTAGCGACTGAGGTACAGAACCCTAAAAATGAATTTTTTTTACTCATTATTAAAGTTATAAGCGACTCAGGAACAAAAAAAGATATTCAAATGTCTGTGAAATCTTATGGGACTTAACTGCTAAGGTCATCAGTCCCTAAGCTTACACACTACTTAATCTAAATTATCCTAAGGACAAATACACACACCCATGCCCGAGGGAGGACTCGAACCTCCGCCGGGACTAGCCGCACAGTCAATGACTGCAACGCCTGAGACCTCTCGGCTAATCCCGCGCGGCCAGGAACAAAAAGTTTTGATAATTTGCACCATAACATCAAATGCCTGATAGATGGCAAAGCAAGTTTCAAATCTGGTTTAAAACCGTTTCTCTCGTACAACTCCTCCCATTACTGTTGGCCTGTTAAAAAAAATCTATTTTTTAAGTGTAGTTGCATGAGTAGGACTAAAGAATATGTTCATAAACGTCAATACTAAAAGATTCATTCAAATGAGCTGTGGAACACGTAAGGAACTAAACCTTTGTAAAGTCCTTGCAAGTTCCTATGGGACCAAACTGCTGAGCTCATCGGTCCCTAGGCTTACACACTACTTGTTATCACTGTTAGCATTCAACCGCGATTCTTATACATATTTTAACAACGCGTTTCAAGAGACAATGCTCTCATCATAAGGTTGTAAAATCTATGTCATGAAATTAAACGGACTAAAAAGACAAAATACCATCACCAATAGTTGGGAAGTCCATAGAGTAAAACAGAATTAAAAGTATATTGGACTGTGGGTCCTCGTCTTACATTGAAGTTGTTGACAGAAGTCAATGGCCGTCCCATATCTACCAAATATGCTGTCGACTGCGCCGGCTCGGGAGCTGTTGTGGACTGACGTGCCTAGGTGTTGTGGCGTGGTTACAGCCGTGTGCTTGACGGTAACGCTATGCTATTGGGCGCCTCATTTCCTTATTGCATTGGTCTGCCATCGTTAGCCTCTCGCAACTCCGTCATTGACATGCTACAAGTTTAAAGTCGCATGCCTGCCCTAAAATAATTCTAAAAACTTTAAAGAAATTTGATTTTTTAGCGGGTTTTTAGAATTATTTTAGGGCAGGCATGCGACTTTAAACTTGTAGCATGTCAATGACGGAGTTGCGAGAGGCTAACGATGGCAGACCAATGCAATAAGGAAATGAGGCGCCCAATAGCATAGCGTTACCGTCAAGCACACGGCTGTAACCACGCCACAACACCTAGGCACGTCAGTCCACAACAGCTCCCGAGCCGGCGCAGTCGACAGCATATTTGGTAGCTATGGGACGGCCATTGACTTGTGTCAACAACTTCAATGTAAGACGAGGACCCACAGTCCAATATACTTTTAATTCTGTTTTACTCTAAGGACTTCCCAACTACTGGTGATGGTATTTTGTCTTTTTAGTCCGTTTAATTTCATGACATAGATTTTACAACCTGATGATGAGAGCATTGTCTCTTGAAACGCGTTGTTAAAAAATGACAACTGCTACCTCGACTCCATAATGGATTATATCAAATTACGCACTACTTAATCTAACTTAAACTAACTTACGCTAAGGACAACACATACACCTATGCCCGAGGGAGGACTCGAACCTCCGACGGCGGGAGCCGGGCGAACCGTTACGTGGCGCCTAAGACCGCACGGTTAGCCCGCGCGGCCTACACAAGGAATATTAAAAGATTCATTCAGGTGACCAGTGGAACACGTAAGGAACTAAACCTTTCTAAAGTCCTCGCAATACATCTACACAAGGAATTTCTCTTATACAGGGCGAACAAAGGCATTACTAGCCACCAAAGATGAATTTCTCTTATACAGGGCGAACAAAGGCACTACTAGCCACCAAAGATAAGTAGAAGGTGAAACGCCTCTGGTGCAGGTGGAAGTGCAGCCACGTCCGATCTCAACTTCCGCGCCTCTGGAGCAGCCGGCGGTGGTGGAAGGAG
Organism: Schistocerca nitens; assembly: GCF_023898315.1. Taxonomy (NCBI): domain Eukaryota; kingdom Metazoa; phylum Arthropoda; class Insecta; order Orthoptera; family Acrididae; genus Schistocerca; species Schistocerca nitens. The sequence goes on from NC_064617.1 coordinate 916,781,612, forward strand.
ACATTCCTGAGAGGGCTGCGTGCCGGCCTTGTCAGCAGAGCGGCAGGCGCCTGGAGCACGGGCCAGGGGCCCTGGAATCCAGCCCTCTCTGCGCTCCGCCGAGGTCACCTGCCGGCTCGCAGGAATGCCCAGCTGCCGCCTCCAGCCGATCGAGCAGTCACGCACCACAGGAATCAGACACTTGGAAGCAACAGCGGCAACGCTGAGCTCCAACAAGTAGAGCGGCCAGGGTTTAACGGCAAATATACGGTACTTTCCTGCTGGTAACGCTTGCATAACGCTAGGAGCACAGTTTCGTTCTATCATAGTCGCAGTCACATGGCTAGATCGGCTACGGTACAGCTACTCGTATCCTGCAATGACATAAATTTTATGTTACAACGAGGAACCTCGCACTACATCTACACAAAGAATTTCTCTTCTACGGGGCGGACAAAAGCTGTGTTAGCCACCAGAAATAAGCAAAAGCAGGGGATAATGGAATGTAGTCGAATTAAGTCAGGTGATGCTGAGGGAATTAGATTAGGAAATGAGACACTTAAAGTAGTAAAGGAGTTTTACTATTTGGGGAGCAAAATAACTGATGATGGTCGAAGTAGAGAGGATATAAAATGTAGACTGGGAATCGCCAGAAACGCATTTCTGAAGAAGAGAAATCTGCCAATATCGACTATAGATTTGTGTTAGGAAGTCTTTTCTGGAAGTATTTGCATGGAATATATGTATGGAAGTGGAACATGGAAGATAAACAGTTTAGACAAGTTGAGAATAGAAACTTTTGAAATATGGTGCTATAGAAGGATGCTGAAGATTAGTGTGTTGATCACATACCTAATAAGGAGGTACTGAATAGAACTGGGGATAGAAGAAATTTGCGGCACAAACTTACTAGAGGAAGGGATCGCTTGAGAGGCCACATTCTGAGACATCAAGGGCTCAACAATTTAGTATTGGAGAGAAATAGGAGGGGGGGGGGGGCAAAAATCGTAGAGGGAGAGCAACAGATGAATATAGTAAGCAGATTTAGAGGGATGTAGGTTGCAGTAGTTATCCAGAAGTGAAGAGGCTTGCACAGTATAGAGCAGCATGGAGACATCAAAGCAGTCTTTTGGCTGAAAACCACAGCAACAACGCCGACCTGGAAGGACCACATCGGGCCGCTAAGGCGAAAGCCGACGTCTTTGTTCAGTGAAAGATGACGCATCGGTTTAACAAAACGAACGCAAGAAAGTGGAAATGATAGGTAAATAAATCTCAGGGTGGTTCTGCTTTGTAATAACGAATAGATAACGAAAGAACACGTAACGTGTACGGTCGCTGTATCACCGAACAATCTGCCCTCAATCTTTTTCGCGCGGCCACTGGAGCAGTAATAATACATATAAAACGGTATTTACAAGACATGAATCATGAGAGGTAAATTCTTTTGAAATAAGTACAATAAATTAAGAATAAAATCCTATCTGTTTCATGTCAGTAACAGGAATTGCCACTGACGTGTGTACAGACATTCTGACTACTGCTTCACAGCATATTTATTTGCTCATGAAGTCTGTTGTGAATAATCCACTGCAATTGAGAAGGAACGATGATGCACATAATTACATTACGAGAATGAAAAATGACATTCATTGCTCCAGATTAAGGTTGTCTTTAACCCAATGGGGGTGCACAACAACAAAAATGTTCAAATGGCTCTGAGCACTATGGGACTCAACTGCTGTGGTCATAAGTCCCTAGAACTTAGAAGTACTTAAACCTAACTAACCTAAGGACAGCACACAACACCCAGCCATCACGAGGCAGAGAAAATCCCTGACCCCGCCGGGAATCGAACCCGGGAACCCGGGCGTGGGAAGCGAGAACGCTACCGCACGACCACGAGATGCGGGCGGTGCACAACAACACAACAAAATTTTTGGTCAGTTTGCCAGGGAAATGTAATGCCTGACAGACAGCAAAGTAAAATTTCCTCAAGTTACCTTTCATTAGGAATGTGGATGCACTCAACGACTGTGATATGACTATCAAAATGATGGAGCACTGCAATCAGTCGTCCTTTCCTTCAAGGTTTTGTTAAGCAAATCTAGATTTCGGCTAGTGCCTAGCCGTTAACAATGCACTATTTCATAGTATCAATGCATGTCCTAGTACGTCAGTTCCCTGTTTTTTCGGGCTTCTGCCACAGTTCGTCCAAGTCTACTGTACAGTCTTCAACGAACTGTGACAGAAGCCCAAACAACTGGGGACTGACGAACTAGGACATGCATTGATACTATGAAATAGTGTACTGTTAACGGCAAGGCACTAGCCGAAATCTAAATTTGCTTAATACAACCTGAAAGGAAAGGACGACTGATTACTGCGCTGCACCATTTTGAAAGTAAAATTTGAAAACAAACTGAAAAAGTTTCTCCGTGACAACTCCTTTTAGTGCATAGAAGAATTTCTATTATTATAATGTGTAAAATGAAGTAGGAGGAATTACTAATCACATTTGTATGTTAAAAAAGAGAAATTATAAATGTTCAGCTTGTAACCATATTTACACATTAATTTGCGATGTAAATATAAAATGACTCATTCCATATGATTACGATCTATCCTGCAAAATAATCCGTGGAACATGAAACTAATTAACTAAGAAAAAGGTGCAAATAAAAATGAATAGATCCATTTCTCTTGTTAAAAAAATTGATTCTATGTCTTTTAGAAGCGTGGCTGAATGTATTACGGTCTTTGGTTAAGATACAATTAACTCATCACTTCGATTTTACAATTCAGATTGTTTAATGAAAAGAAAATATACACTGTATCGTGATAAAACTACGAATTTCTTGTACGAGGGTGAGTTAAATGAAAACCTTAAATTTGTAATTGTTGTTGTTGTGGTCTTCAGTCCTGAGACTGGTTTGATGCAGCTCTCCATGCTACTCTATCCTGTGCAAGCTTCTTCATCTCCCAGTACCTACCGCAACCTACATCCTTCTGAATCTGCTTAGTGTATTAATCTCTTGGTCTCTCTCTATGATTTTTACCCCCCACGTTGCCCTCCAATACTAAATTGGTGACCCCTTGATGCCTCAGAACATGTCCTACCAACCGATCCCTTCTTCTAGTCAAGTTGTGCCACAAACTTCTCTTCTCCCCAATCCTATTCAATACTTCATCATTAGTTATATGATCTACCCATCTAACCTTCAGCATTATTCTGTAGCACCACATTTCAAAAGCTTCTATTCTCTTCTTGTCCAAACTATTTATCGTCCATGTTTCACTTCCATACATGGCTACACTCCATACAAATACTTTCAGAAATTACTTCCTGACACTTAAATCTATACTCGATGTTAACAAATTTCTCTTCTTCAGAAACGCTTTCCTTGCCATTACCAGTCTACATTTTATATCCTCTCTAGTTCGACCATCATCAGTTATTTTGCTCCCCTAATAGCAAAACTCCTCTATTACTTTAAGTGTCTCATTTCCTAATCTAATTCCCTCAGCATCACTCGTCTTAATTCGACTACATTCCATTATCCTCGTTTTGCTTTTGTTGAAGTTCATCTCATATCCTCCTTTCAAGACACTATCCATTCCGTTTAACTGCTCTTCCAAGTCCTCTGCTGTCTCTGACAGAATTACAATGTCATCGGCGAACCTCAAAGTTTTTATTTCTTCTCCATGGATTTTAATACCTACTCCGAATTTTTCTTTTGTTTCCTTCACTGCTTGCTCAATATACAGATTGAATAACATCGGGGAGAAGCTACAACCCTGTCTCACTCCTTTCCCAACCACTGCTTCCCTTTCATGCCCCTCGACTCTTATAACTGCCATCTAGTTACTGTACAAATTGTAAATAGCCTTTCACTCCTTGTATTTTACCCCTGCCATCTTTAGAATTTGAAAGAGAGTATTCCAGTCAACATTGTCAAAAGCTTTCCCTAAATCTACAAATGCTAGAAACGTAGGTTTTTCCCTTCCTTAATCTAGCTTCTAAGATAAGTCGTAGGGTCAGTATTGCCTCACATGTTCCAATATTTCTACGGAATCCAAACTGATCTTCCCCGAGGTCGGCTTCTACTAGTTTTTCCATTCGTCTGTAAAGAATTCGCGTTGGTATTTTGCAGCTGTGACTTATTAAACTGATAGTTCGGTAATTTTCACATCTGTCAACACCTGCTTTCTTTGGGATTGGAATTATTATATCCTTCTTGAAGTCTGAGGGTATTTCGCCTGCTTCATGCATCTTGCTCACCAGATGGTAGAGTTTTGTCAGGACTGGCTCTCCCAAGGCCGTCAGTAGTTCCAATGGAATGTTGTCTACTCCGGTGGCCTTGTTTCGACTCAGGTCTTTCAGTGCTCTGTCAAACTCTTCACGCAGTATCGTATCTCCCATTTCATCTTCATCTACATCCTCTTCCATTTCCATAATATTGTCCTCAAGTACATCGCCCTTGTATAGACCCTCTATATACTCCTTCCACCTTTCTGCTTTCCCTTCTTTGCTTAGAACTGGGTTTCCATCTGAGCTCTTGATGTTCATGCAAGTGGCTCTCTTATCTCCAAAGGTCTCTTTAATTTTCCTGTAGGCAGTATCTATCTTACCCCTAGTGAGATAAACCTCTACATCCTTACATTTGTCCTCTAGCCATCGCTGCTTAGCCATTTTGCACTTCCTGTCGATCTCATTTTTGAGACGTTTGTATTCCTTTTTGCCTGCTTCATTTACTGCAATTTTATATTTTCTCCTTTCACCAGTTAAATTCAATACATCTTCTGTTACCCAAGGATTTCTACTAGCCCTCGTCTTTTTACCTACTTGATCCTCTGCTGCCTTCACTACTTCATCCCTCAAAGCTACCCATTCTTCTTCTACTGTATTTCTTTCCCCCATTCCTGTCAATTGTTCCCTTATGCTCTCCCTGAAACTCTGTACAATCTCTGATTCTTTCGGTTTATCCAGGTCCCATCTCCTTAAATTCCCACCCTTTGCAGTTTCCTCAGTTTTAATCTACAGTTCATAACCAAGAGATTGTGGTCAGGGTCCACATGTGCCCCTGGAAATGTCTTACAAATTAAAACCTGGTTCCTAAATCTCTGTCTTACCATTATATAATCTATCTGAAACCTGTCAGTATCTCCAGGCTTTTTCCATGTATACAGCCTTCTTTTATGATTCTTGAACCAAGTGTTAGCTATGATTAAGTTGTGCTCTGTGCAAAATTCTACCAGACGGCTTCCTCTTTCATTTCTTAGCCCCAATCCATATTCACCTACTACGTTTCCTTCTCTCCCTTTTCCTACTACCGAATTCCAGTCACCCATGACTATTAAATTTTCGTCACCCTTCACTATCTGAATAATTTCTTTTATTTCATCATACATTTCATCAATTTCTTTGTCATCTGCAGAGCTAGTTGGCATATAAACTTGTACTACTGTAGTAGGCGTGGGATTCGTATCTATCTTGGCCACAATAATGCGTTCACTATGCTGTTTGTAGTAGCTTACCCGCATTCCTATTTTCCTATTCATTATTAAACCTACTCCTGCATTACCCCTATTTGATTTTGTGTTTATAACCCGGTAGTCACCTGACCAGAAGTCTTGTTCCTCCTGCCACCGAACTTCACTAATTCCCACTATATCTAACTTTAACCTATCCATTTCCCTTTTCAAATTTTCTAACCTACCTGCACGGTTAAGGGATCTGACATTCCACGCTCCGATCCGTAGGACGCCAGTTTTCTTTCTCCTGATAACGACATCCTCTTGAGTAGTCCCCGCCCGGAGATCCGAATGGGGGACTATTTTACCTCCGGAATATTTTACCCAAGAGGACGCCATCATCATTTAACCATACAGTAAAACTACATGCCCTCAGGAAAAATTACGGCCGTAGTTTCCCCTTGGTTTCAGCCGTTCGCAGTACCAGCACAGCAAGGCCATTTTGGTTAGTGTTACAAGGCCAGATCAGTCAATCATCCAGACTGTTGCCCTTGCAACTACTGAAAAGGCTGCTGCCCCTCTTCAGGAGCCACACGTTTGTCTGTCCTCTCAACAGATACCCCTCCGTTGTGGTTGCACCTACGGTACGGCTATCTGTATCGCTGAGGCACGCAAGCCTCCCCACCAACGGCAAGGTCCATGGTTCATAGGGGGAAAAAAAATTGTAATAACAAACCGAAATTTCGCGCCGTTATCCTGTAAGTTGGTAAGCGTGCTACAAACAGCGTGAAGAATGGCCTGTAGGTGGCAGCATAGTGCAGATGCACACATACCGCCGCAGTATCAGTATAAATATGGCCGCCCCACTTGCGACTTGCACCAGGGAAGACCAGCGTTCTGTTAATCGGTTTTTGCGTAGTGAAGGTGTGAAACCTATTGAAATTCATCGACGAATGAAGGTTCAGTACGGTGATGCATGTTTGTCACAGAAGCAAGTCTACGAATGGAGTAGGAAGTTCGCAAATGGACTTCAGTGAAGATGCTCCTCGTCCAGGTCAGGCACAACGAGTTGTGACTCCACAGCAGTTGAAACCATAGTGAAGCAAAACCGCCGAGTGACACTGAATGACATTGCAGCATGTTTACAGATTAGTCATGGGTCAGCACACCACATTGTGCATGATGTGCTCCAGTTTCACAAAGTGTCTGCAAGATTGATGCCACAGCAGCTGACTTCTGAAATGAGAGATCGACGTGTTGATGCTTGTGAAGAACTTCTTCGGCGCTTTGAACGAGAAGGTGATGGCTTCCTTGCAAGAATTGTTACTGGGAACGAAACCTGGGTTCACTTCCACCAACCGGAAACGAAGAGAGCGAGCAAGGAATGGCGCCATTCCTCATCACCAAAACCAAAGGACCACTCAAAAAGACGCAATGGGAGGAAAGAAGTTTCGTCCTGATGAAGAGGTACACCACGCGGCGCATGAGTGGTTGCGCGGACCACCAAAAAAATTTTTTCTACAGAAATTTATGCACTTTGTAAGCGCTGGAGGAGTTGCATTGACCGTGGGGGAGGTTATGTTGAAAAGTGATGCAACTTTGTACCACTTCTGCACAATAAATAATATTTAAAAAATACTTAAGGTTTTCATTTGACTCACCCTCGTAAATAGGTGAATGGACGATTCCAGGATTCACATCGATTAAATAGGTAATGTTATAAACTACATCGACGTACATCATATGTTTCACAGTCACCGGTGTCTTCCTGCGACCTGACTGTTCACAGTTAAGCCATCCTCACACAGGTCGTGCTCCTCATCGTGAATCAGATTCCGTCGTGGTTGCTGCACCCTCTGAAACGACCTCCTACATCTCACGCAACTTGCTCTTCGTCGTGATCTGCGACCTTTGCGCTCACCAGTGGCAGTTCCCAGTTGCATCTGGAGCGTAAATCACACAGTTTCCTTTCGAAAATGCACGAGCGTGAAATAGTTGCGTTAACTGTTAACGATTGTCGAAGAAGTGCGGAGAAAATCGGCAATAAGCTTCTGGACTCGTCGATGGCTTGAACAGCGAATTGCTGGTAGAGGAACACTGCACAATGCTCTACGACGATCTGAGATACATACGAGTAGAAGTTAATAGTTAGCTCAATCCTCATCCCATTTTCGGTTTTAAATTGAATATAGTTGCAGTATCGTGTTGTAGTATGGTGTTGTAGTATGGTGTCTCTGGTCAGTTTGGGCATGTGTAATATCTATATTCTCGACGTTGCGTTGACTACCAACACTCTGAAGTAGCATACTTCATAACACAGGTTTGACAACAGACATTTCTTTCGTAACTTCATTTGAATGGAACAGATTTTTTCGAAGCTACTCACCATCACTGGGGAACGTATTTCCCCATGAGATACAAATGTAAGGCTGTCCATAAAACCAAGACAAAGGTGTATAATATATTTTACTTAAAGTTTCATAAAAGCAAAAACTCACAGTGCGTGACTTGTGTTTACTTTTTGAGGTAGTCTAACAGGCACATTAAGATTTCTGGTCACTGGGGAAACATTGCAATCGTTGGCCTATGCAACAAGAACTGTATCAAATACATTATTAATAATACCATTGACTGTTCCAAATAATACTTCTATTAAATGAAGAAGAGACGCAGAATCTTTTATGTAACAAAAGGTAAGGACAAACTCACGACAACGTCAACTACATTACAGCTTCAACAAGGCATCGAGTCTCCTCATACGATATACATTATATAAAGGCTGGACCTACAGATGTCATTATTGGATATTTAACTACGATAAATTGTACCAAAAGATGCGCTTATCGGAGACTGTCATTGTGCCGTAACAATGAAACGGTATGTTTTAATATCACACATTATAACACCAAGAACACCGAACGTGGGAAGCCTTGAACTACCAATATGTAGTTTCCTGTCACTTTATTATAACAAATCGTATCTAAAGCGACGCGTTTTCGACGGAGCCTCAGTTCGCTGATGTTTTGATATAGCTTACATTCATACCACGTACTCTGTAATTGAAAAAAAAAAAGAAAAAACCGCCGGATGCGAAGTTTAACTTCATATAATATGGCGGTTCCTAAGTTCTGTTTGTGACGTAAAACAATGTCGCATCTCATTGGCCACGTTCCTCTTCACGAGGCAAAAAGCTGACGTGCCAGATTCTTCATTGAACGATCTGCAGTGCAGTGGAACCAGGAGTTCCATGCTGTGACGTCTACAGTTACTCGTCCACGTGCATTTACACGTCTCTTGAGAGGACAGCGTTAGGCACGGTTTGGTGTCGTGATTACCAGAGATAAAAGGCGTCAGGTTAGTGGTTTCGTACGTGACACAGCATTGCTACGTCTATGCACTGAAATTAAGCTTGAAAGGTCTCTGTTGGATTCCTTTCATGTTAATTTCTTAAATCTGTTGTCATTTACGGCATAAATTCCTCTTCTAAATTTACTGTGGTATTTCTGACTATCTGGGAGGAGACTGAGCAGTGAAACGTGTTACTTTTACACGTAAACAAGAACGATCTGTCACACTACTACACTTTAAAACACAGTTTATATGTAATTCATGTCACACAGTCTCTTACGGAACCTACACCCGCTTTCTTTTATATACTGTATATGATAAGATACTGTCATCCCCCTTCCCTTCTGTGTGAGAGGATGAATGAGCAAACGTATTTCTAGTTGCATGCTTGATGGTAGCAGACAAGCCTGTCTGCTAGAGCACAGTAGGACCAACGTCGGAACAGCTAGCCACGCTTTCTGAAAGCAGAGAGGTTTCTATTCTTAGTATGGTCCTGTCCGTCCCTTGTCACGTTGGTATAAGAAGCTGCCTCTGGTCACTTCCGTTTGTATCTGTTAAGCACGCTCGATAGGGACCCAGGTCAGTCTGTCCACGGCGAGCGTCTGAAGTGGTAAGATCTCCGGCTAAGCGCGTGTCTGCTAAGTCCGTAGGACAATGGATTTCTTAAGTTCAGCCTAACTGAAAATTTAATCACCTTTATTTCAGGTTTAGTTCTAAAATATCTAACGTTATCTTAAATTGCAAAGCAGTGTAATTCGAGTGTGAAGTTCAGAATATCTTCTGGTAGTTGCTTTGTCACTACTTTGTGAGTAAAGTGGAACCACGTGTTGATCAGTAACTCTAACTAAGATTATCAATCTTTAATGCGAATGTGCGTGAGATTATAACGTCTCGTCTTGACAATATTTTTCAATATAGCAACTTTTCTTTATGTTCAACCCACGTGGGGTGTACTCTGTGAGACCAGTACCACGTGCTTATACAACTGTTTGACCCATCAGGTTAATAGTAAGACGATAGTAACCAGTTCGAGGTTTTTCTTTTGTACATTTGCGTTTCGATGTAATTTATTTTAATCATCAAACTTATTTTGGAGTTACACTCTTTGTGTAAACCAAGTTGACCACGTGAAGCATGTGGTGTAATCATCAAAGTAGCCCTCAGCTATTCTTTTCGGGAAGATTTCACAGAGAGTTAGTATGAATTTAGTATACCAGCGTGTGGTAATTTCATGACGGACAGGATTGCGCTACGAATGTAACTTCGTTGGGTGAAAATTGAATCAGTTTGTTGTGGTTAATTTCCTCTTGCATATGTTTCAACGTTCTTCGTGTGTTATTTTATGAATGCAGTGTTGTATGTAGTTTCCCAATCTTGGCTACCTATTTGATGTGTTCCGTAAGATTACAAACTGACATTTACACAATCCTAAATAAGGCACCAGTTTAGTTATGAATGAAGTTTGATATGCTGAAATTTTAACGGAACAATGATCAATGTTAAAATAAATGTCCAAATACACTCCTGGAAATGGAAAAAAGAACACATTGACACCGGTGTGTCAGACCCACCATACTTGCTCCGGACACTGCGAGAGGGCTGTACAAGCAATGATCACACGCACGGCACAGCGGACACACCAGGAACCGCGGTGTTGGCTGTCGAATGGCGCTAGCTGCGCAGCATTTGTGCACCGCCGCCGTCAGTGTCAGCCAGTTTGCCGTGGCATACGGAGCTCCATCGCAGTCTTTAACACTGGTAGCATGCCGCAACAGCGTGGACGTGAACCGTATGTGCAGTTGATGGACTTTGAGCGAGGGCGTATAGTGGGCATGCGGGAGGCCGGGTGGACGTACCGCCGAATTGCTCAACACGTGGGGCGTGAGGTCTCCACAGTACATCGATGTTGTCGCCAGTGGTCGGCGGAAGGTGCACGTGCCCGTCGACCTGGGACCGGACCGCAGCGACGCACGGATGCACGCCAAGACCGTAGGATCCTACGCAGTGCCGTAGGGGACCGCACCGCCACTTCCCAGCAAATTAGGGACACTGTTGCTCCTGGGGTATCGGCGAGGACCATTCGCAACCGTCTCCATGAACCTGGGCTACGGTCCCGCACACCGTTAGGCCGTCTTCCGCTCACGCCCCAACATCGTGCAGCCCGCCTCCAGTGGTGTCGCGACAGGCGTGAATGGAGAGACGAATGGAGACGTGTCGTCTTCAGCGATGAGAGTCGCTTCTGCCTTGGTGCCAATGATGGTCGTATGCGTGTTTGGCGCCGTGCAGGTGAGCGCCACAATCAGGACTGCATACGACCGAGGCACACAGGGCCAACACCCGGCATCATGGTGTGGGGAGCGATCTCCTACACTGGCCGTACACCACTGGTGATCGTCGAGGGGACACTGAATAGTGCACGGTACATCCAAACCGTCATCGAACCCATCGTTCTGCTATTCCTAGACCGGCAAGGGAACTTGCTGTTCCAACAGGACAATGCACGTCCGCATGTATCCCGTGCCACCCAACGTGCTCTAGAAGGTGTAAGTCAACTACCCTGGCCAGCAAGATCTCCGGATCTGTTCCCCATTGAGCATGTTTGGGACTGGATGAAGCGTCGTCTCACGCGGTCTGCACGTCCAGCACGAACGCTGGTCCAACTGAGGCGCCAGGTGGAAATGGCATGGCAAGCCGTTCCACAGGACTACATCCAGCATCTCTACGATCGTCTCCATGGGAGAATAGCGGCCTGCATTGCTGTGAAAGGTGGATATACACTGTACTAGTGCCGACATTGTGCATGCTCTGTTGCCTGTGTCTATGTGCCTGTGGTTCTGTCAGTGTGATCATGTGATGTATCTGACCCCAGGAATGTGTCAATAAAGTTTCCCCTTCCTGGGACAATGAATTCACGGTGTTCTTATTTCAATTTCCAGGAGTGTATAAACTGATTTATTTCTTTTTATTTAAATTGTTTCTCTATATATATATCACCAGTTATCGTAAGATGAGTACTAAAAGATTATAATTAATGTTAGTCTGGTTAGGAATTTCGTAAGCAGTTGCTCAGTAATGCAAGGTTAACTTCCTGAGATAGCTCACAGCTTTTAACCCACTTTTATTGTCTTGAATATCAGCACCACTTTCAGAACAAATTAATGCAACAACATTACAAGCTTGTATATTTGACGTTACCAATAGTTTCTTCTTCTCATTTCTGCCTGCTGCGTCGTCTTGTTCAGGGCCGCTATTGCCTGTGGTTAGTTCCTATTTGATCTGTACAGATGTAGCTCTTGATCTTTCGTTTATTGCTCGCTAATTCATTATAACTGTAGACACTCTATTTTCATTCACTCTTGTGACATGATCTCTGCATAATTTTTGTACTCCTTGACCTGTTCACTTATGACTTTATGTCCTAGTTCTTATCTGATGATTGGAATCCAAATCATTCCAAACTACAAATCCTTTTTTAAAAACCACATTTGCGTAGATTGTATTCTTCGTTCCTTACCAGCTGTTGCTGACCAAGTCTCACTGCCATAAACTATAGACGATGTTGTCATTGTTTTAGCTTTCTTTTACCACCATTTTATTCAGTGTTCTGCACATAGCCCTAAATCTTTCAGTTTTTGTACGTCATTTTCGTTTGTAAAGGAGATATTCCCGAAGACGTTGAATTCATTCACTCTATGTAAGTTCTATTCGTTTATTACAGTTTTTTCCTGTTTTTGAGTTTTGTTAAGATATAGTTCGAGGCAGTTATATTTAATTTTCAAATGGCTTTTTGAAGGGTGTCCTCACTGTCAGTTACAAGAAGTTGGCGGTCAGCAAATAGTGTTGTCCTTAATTAATTTCATTAGTAACAGTTATGGGGTTAAAACTCTTTCTTTTAGCCGTTGTCCTAATATACCATCAAAATATTTATTAAAAGGCATCGGGGAAAAACTGTGTGCTTTCTTTATTTAAATCTCGATTTCACCTGGCAAAATCTCTTACACCTAACCGGAGATCCTACAGAGTAGCACTATGGTGTGCATGCTACAAGAGTCACATATTATCTCGTAACAGCTGAACTTTACAAATCTTTCCTCTGAATTTTAGTAACGTAAATATGTGAAAACAGACACTGCAAAGTGTACAAACGAAAAGAGTTGCGATATATTAACTGTATCATAGATACCAGAGTTGTAACCACAAATGTAATCTCTAAATGGGCAAAGATCATCGACATAATTGATTATATAAACCATTGTACAAGGATCCTCGATCTCACTTTTAGAGTTCATTGCCTGCTTATTTTGCTCGCTGGCTCTATTAGCTTACTCTATTCTGATTGGCAATAGCTTTGATCTGTGATCTGATGTTAATTTAGCTGGCTGTTCAGCCTTAATCCTTATCTGGAAAGAAGTGTGTTCGCCCACTTCGCACAAAAATACACAATGATTACTAGTTTCAGCGAAATTAGATCGCCATCTTCAGATTATCTGCATAGAATGAAGTTTTTACAGGGCCAATGCATTTCGCTGACTGTTCACATTAATTGGTCACAGCTGTAAATATATAAAGATACAATTATGAAAGCTTCTGATGTCAAACCAACGTAAAAAGCATACAAATTCAGAGAAAATATAACTTATAGAGACAACATTCCATAGTACTATCTCTCATCATACAATAAGAGAATAGTTGTGCGAACAGTGCACGATAGTTACATATAAAGTACATAAAACGTGTATAAAATGTTTTCATGTCGTGTCCTTGTCGACATCTGATAGGAAACTACTGTGAGGCAATCAATGAAATATATCGTGTTTTGAGTCACCACCAAATGGCAGCAGTCGTATGCATTCTCTACACTCTATTTAGAAGACATAATGTTATGTTGTAAAAGTCTACTGCCATCTGGTTACCCCTCAAAACACGATGTATTTCATTTGCCTCATAGCAGTTTCCTATCAGACGTCGACAAGGACACAACATGAAAACATTATATACACGTTTTATGTATTTTGTATCTCACTATTGTGCGCTGTTCGCACAGCTATTCTCTTATTGTATGATGAGAGACGGCACTATAGACTGTCGCCCCTATAATGTATGTTTACTTTGCGTTTGTATGCTTTTTATGTTGGTTTGTCGTTAGAATTTTCCATATGTGTATCTTTATATTTATTACAGTTGTGTCCAATTAATGTGAACAGTCGACGAAATGGATTGGCCCTACAAAAATGTTTTCTACACAAATGATCTAAAGATGGCGATTTAGTTTAGCTGAAACTAGTAATCTTATGAATTTCTTCCTTTAGTTCTTTCTTTATAAGAAAGCCCAACACTCAAACTACGCCGGCCGGAGTGGCCGAGCGGTTCTAGGCACTACAGTCTGGAACCGCGCGACCGCTACGGTCGCAGGTTCGAATTCTGCCTCGGGCATGGATGTGTGTGATGTCCTTAGGTTAGTTAGGTTTAAGTAGTTCTAAGTTCTAGGGGACTGATGACCTTAGAAGTTAAGTCCCATAGTTCTCAGAGCCATTTGAACCACTCAAACTACACTCTAGAATAGATCGCATAATTACGTGTTTTTCTTGAACAGACTCACTGTAAATTGGAAAACTCTCAACAAATTTACGTCTTCCAAGTGACCTGGCCAGTACACGTTAGTCCCATTTTTGACGCAAAAGTAGGGTTACCGCATTTATTCATACAACGTGACAAGGTCAAAATTAACTGCTAATATCGCAAACTAATACTATCAGGTGCATTCCACTGTTTCTTGCCTTTACTTGGCCTTTGTCCACGTTTAAAAGAGCTACCACTCAGCATACGAAGAAGAAAGATTGTCGTTCTGCATTTTCTTACATTCACCGACGGCGTTTCCCTGAGGACGATCAGAGAGCGCTGAAGACCCTACCTGATTAATCGTTTATGTATATTCAGGTATTGTGTGTATTCAAAACAGAAGGCCTGCTAAATGTGTGTGGGACTTTGTGAGTCATGGATTCACTTGTGACTCTCGGTACTGCTCAACTTTAGGGTAGTATAAAAACTAACTGCAGTACTCTTCTTGACGGGCACGTTGAAAGCGTGCCTGATTCCATGCTAAAGAATGTAAAGGTACTTATCGCAAAACATGACGGCTTATTTATAAAAAACCCATACACTCAGACTACATTCTAGAATCGGTCGCGCTGGAGTTAATTATGTGTTTTTCTTGAACAGACTCATTGTAAATTTTCGTAAAACTATCAACAACGTTACGTGAGCGTTTAATTGATACATTGATTTGTATTTTATTTGCATCAAAATGAAATACGCAGAGGAAGCTTGTGTTAGGTGTAGCTGGAGGCATAAGAAGAGTGGCAAATGGCTGGAAAACACACTAATTAATCAGACCTGAGTTTCTCCTGGTGTATACAATTTTCAAACAACTTATGGGAATTCAGCCAGGTAGTATTAACAACGACCGCCATCGTTTTACGGTGGAGGTGGAAGAGGATGGTTGCCTTCCCTCTCTTGACGTTTTGGTTAGGAGGAATCATGATGCATCATTGGGACATGCAGTTTACAGGGAACGTACTCACACCGACTTGTATTTACGGGCTAATAGTTGTCACCATCCGGCTCAGCGTGAAGGGGTACTTCGTACTTTGGTACACAGGGCACATGTCATTTCCGACACTGAGACTTTGCCAGCTGAGCTGTCCCATCTTGAAGCTAAGTTTCGTCAAAATGGTTATAGTGCAAGACAGATTGAACGTGCGTTGCGCTATCGACCAACTGTGCCTCGGGTGATTGATGATAATACTGAGTCGACACCTAACTCTACTGCCTTTTTGCCTTACGTAGGAAGCACTTCCAACAAGATCGGTCGTATTTTACGGAAATACGATGTGAAATGTGTTTTCCGACCTCCATCTAAAATTAGAATGCTTTTGGGTTTCGTTAAGGATGATCTTGGTTCGCGTAAGGGGGTGTGTATCGCATTCCTTGTAGCTGTGGCATGGCATATACGGGTCAATCTATCAGGAACGTGGAGGACCGATGTGCTGAACATAAACGGCACACACGATTACTGCTATTGCCGAACATTGCTTGGATACTGGTCACCCTATGTTATATAACAACACCGAGTATTGGCATGCACGTCCAGCTATTGGGACAGTGTTATTAAGAAGGCAGTTCAGATTAAATTAGCGAGCAACCTTGTAAACTTTTCTTTAAACTCTGTTTGGAACCCTGCTCTCTCCCTTGTCGAAAAGCAGAGGGACAGAGTCAATGTTACCTCACATGCTAGTTCGTAGTCTCACTATCGATATCTCTGACTTTGGTCATCTTTGGTGGCACTAGTGTTCAATGTGTGTGTGTTATCTTTCCTGAATTAGCCCGAGAACAGAGGTTTTAAATTTGCATGTACATCGCTTGTCGCCGGCCGGAGTGGCCGAGCGGTTATAGGCGCTACAGCCTGGAACCGCGAGACCGCTACGGTCGCAGGTTCGAATCCTGCCTCGGGCGTGGATGTGTGTGATGCCCTTAGGTTGGTTAAGTTTAAGTAGTTCTAAGTTCTAGGGGACTGATGACCTCAGAAGTTAAGTCCCATAGTGCTCAGAGCCACATCGCTTGTCCGTTGCAGTTTGCCTTGAAAATGGCGGGGTGTACTCCTGCGGAAATATCGGCGGTCGCTGTTAATAGTACCTGGCTGAATTCCCGTAAGTTGTTTGAAAACACTAATAATAGTCCGTACACATTTATTATACAAGCATTGCAGGTAATACAGCGCGTTGCATCATGAACCATATGGCAACAACAAAAATCTAAAAACTAGCAAGAAAATTATATGCTAATTACCCATACTGGAGCATTATTAAGAAATAATGATTTCAGATAAACAGGAGCTCAGATAAGCTCAACACTTAGGCCTAAGGTCTCGATCACACGTTCGACCCATATGACGATAAAACGTAATAAACGTAATTCTAGAGAGAGAGAGAGAGAGAGAGAGAGAGAGAGAGAGAGAGAGAGACAAGTATTTGAAAAGGAGACTGCGGAATGCTCTGTGAAATGATTTGCCTAAAAGTGAGAAATAAAACAGACCAGTGAAACATTCAGTGCACTTTCGAATGGTACTCGAAATCATGCACAGCGAAGCAGACACCACGGCTTACGTAAACCACCAGACAAATATCCTGGAAAACTCTTTAAAATTCTAAGATTATAAGTTAAGCATTCAACTTCAAATTTTTAGTAGTCACCTCGTTTGAAGTACTTGATTTAGGGTATCACTCAAAGGCGCATCGTATGTTTCTCTACTCTCTATGTATGTTTGCAGGTGGGGATATTAAGACGCCAAATAAATGTTAAAATCCTTCAGCTGTTATTTATTCTGCACAATTCGCTACTAGTTTCGGTCAAAGATTATCAAGCTTAGCTGGCATAAACGGCAGGAAAGTTAGCGAACTGTGGAAAATAAATAGCAGCTGAATGTTTCACCAGAATTTTAACAATTTCTCTTGTCTGTTTGGTTTTAGACAAATCATTTCGGAAAAAATTTAACTGTTTCTTTTTTTCAGTTTTTTATTTCGAAATTTTTATTGACAGTTAAATATCTCACCGAGGTTACCTTTTTATGCACAAAATAGCTACGTCTTGAAGAGAAACTCTTTGACACTTGATTTACGTAGCTAGCAGCAGCTGATCGTGAAAGATTTCAATTTCCCCCCCGAATCACTGACTAAGTTTTTCTTAATTACCTTGATTACTTTCAAGCAATTACTTTGCTTTGCAAAACTAGACCTCTCACTGGTCAGTTTGATACCCCATTGATACATTTACCACTGTCCGTTTGGCTATGAAAATTCGGACAAATATTCGTTATGTAATTTTCCCTCAAAACACTAATTGTTTCTTCATTACAGTGGTTACTTTCAAGCAATTTTTTTTTTTGCAAAACTAGGCCTGATGCATGTCAATTGCATACCCTATTTGTCCATTTTCCACTCTTCGTTTTGGCTACGAAAATTCGAGCAAAAGTTCATTGTCCCACTTCTAGGGTGTCTTGTTTTCACTCCACTGAAACATTTGACGAAAAGCTATCAAACTAAAATTTGTTTCTGGTGGAAGGACATGGAACATAATAATAGAAGGATTAGACTCCTTTCATAGCGTTGTTTCATAGATGTTTGTACCTGTTGATGTGGAGAAGCAGTTTGACAGCATTTACTTCAATATCCGACTGAAGATCTTGGCAAGACAGGAGACTGATGAGGAAACTGCACGCAAAACAAAAAGTGGCGATAAGGATTAGCGATGAGGAAACAGATGCGACACATATTGGAAGGAGTGTTGGACAAGGGAGCTGTCTACCACCAACTATTTCTTCGTTATATATGAAGATAGTAACTGTTCTCGAAAGAACAGATACCATTGATGACCGTGCAACTTCTTTAGAATAAATGATAATTAATAGAACGTGGGTCTCACGGGAAGCGTGCAAGGGATAAGTCCCCGCGGTCGCGCTGTTCATCTGTGTCCTCGGTGGCTCAGATGGATAGAGCGTCTGCCATGTGAGCAGGAGATCTAGGGTGCGAGTCCCGGTCGTGGCACACATTTTCAGCTGTCCCCATCGAGGTATATCAACAACACATGTCGGCAGCTGAGGTTTTCTATTAATTATCATTTATTTCTTCGTTCTTCATAAGGCTGCTCACTAGAATTAATCGCGGTGCTAAGTTGCTCCTTGAATGCCCCTGTTCCCCCTGAAATGACACGCACTCTCCGCAACCACATCCCGGTCTCCCTTTCATTCTGTAACAAAATTGTGAGTATTATTGATGCAAGTGTTACTTGACTGGCTGTGTGGTAACATAGTCGAACTCTATCGACAGTACAGTGAAATAAAGATGTGCAGCCAGAAGCGGACATGGCTTAACCATACGTCACGAAACGTTTGACCAGTTTTTGTATAATCTTAACACGCTCCGACTGCTCATGGCTTTGTCTTGGTAGACGCAGCTCGCTCGCGGTTTGCCTTGAATGTGGCGATTGCGCCGCCATTCATTGGCTGAATCACGCTGCGGTTACCGGCACTTTCACATCTTGATTTAGATCCTGTACGTGGGAAGAACGCCTTGGAAAACCGACAATTATTGACTGGGATCAGGTGTTTCCGTAACGGCTGTGAGAAAGCACTTCCGCGACGGAGGAGTTTGCAATCATTTCTGCACGAACAGTGGTTCCCCTGTTTCTGTATTGTACGAATGGCTCCGCAGATGAATGCCAGACGGTAAAAGTAAAAGTTTTTGTTGTTACAGATAAATTAAAATCTTAATTGGAAAACTCGCACCTTAGAGTTCCTTAAGTGCCTTAGCTCAGCTACGCAGGTTGGACAAAAATATGAGAACACCGCGAAAAATGCATGCTTGAAAGCAAATGGCAGATGCGAGGTAAGCCTACAGGTTGCGCTGTCGTATTTGACGACGGGCGGCACCTGTGCAATGTCCTCAGTACGTTGCAAGCATCAGTCGTCGTCATAATAGTGTTTTGTGTAGTTTTGAGAGCATTATGTCACAGCAAAGTGAATTCGAACGTGCGTAAATTGTTGTTGCTCGTATTCGTATGTTGGGTGCTTCAGTTACCAAGGCAGCGGAAGTGTTTTGTGTTTCAAGAGGCACCATATCCAAGATTTATGCTTCGTAGAGGGAAAGTGGAAAAACATCATCCGCTAAATCACAATGAGGAAGAAAGTGTCCGGTGAGAGATGATGTCTGACGGTCATGGAACAGGGTTGTGACGAAGAATAAGAGATCGATAACTGCGAAACTCACTGCAGAACTGAATGTCGCACTCGTGAGTCCTGTCAGCAACATATCAACAAGAAGGAAGCTCCAGAATTAAGGAATTTCAGGGTGAACTGGAATTCCAAAACCACACGTCAGTGGCTTACTACCGGAATGCGCCGTGCCAGGCACCTCAGAGGTGTTTCGGGATAGAGAGTGGTATTTCTAACAGGTTGGAGCATCTCCCCACTACCAGGGTCTACCCTGACGAACACCTACCGGACAGATGAATAGGACGAAGAGGAAGTACCGAATCTCCTCCATGCTCACCACGCTTGATCCCTATGAATTTTTTTCTATGGCAGCTTGTTCAAATGGTTCAAATGGCTCTGAGCACTATGGGACTTAACATCTGTGGTCATCAGTCCCCTAGAACTTAGAACTACTTAAACCTAACTAACCTAAGGACATCACACACATCCATGCCCGAGGCAGGATTCGAACCTGCGACCGTAGCAGTCGCGCGGTTCCCGACTGAGCGCCTAGAACCGCTAGACCACCACGGCCGGCTATGGCAGCTTGTGAAGCACAATGTTTGCATCACAGGATCAGCTACAGCCAAAGAGTTGAAGCAACCACTGGAAACGAATGAACAAAAATACTAATTGCAACAATTAGGAACGTGTCCTGTTCCATCGGTCAGCATTATCAGTTGTGTCTGGACCACAATGGCCAACAATTTGAGCACTTCCAACAAATGGCTGTTTTCTACATTTGTTCACTTAATTTTCAGTTCTGATTTTTTCCGTACCTTAATAAACATTAGTGTTACAGTCATACAAAAAGTATGTACATTTTTCTGGGACACCTAATACACTCCTGGAAATTGAAATAAGAACACCGTGAATTCATTGTCCCAGGAAGGGGAAACTTTATTGACACATTCCTGGGGTCAGATACATCACATGATCACACTGACAGAACCACAGGCACATAGACACAGGCAACAGAGCATGCACAATGTCAGCACTAGTACAGTGTATATCCACCTTTCGCAGCAATGCAGGCTGCTATTCTCCCATGGAGACGATCGTAGAGATGCTGGATGTAGTCCTGTGGAACGGCTTGCCATGCCATTTCCACCTGGCGCCTCAGTTGGACCAGCGTTCGTGCTGGACGTGCAGACCGCGTGAGACGACGCTTCATCCAGTCCCAAACATGCTCAATGGGGGACAGATCCGGAGATCTTGCTGGCCAGGGTAGTTGACTTACACCTTCTAGAGCACGTTGGGTGGCACGGGATACATGCGGACGTGCATTGTCCTGTTGGAACAGCAAGTTCCCTTGCCAGTCTAGGAATGGTAGAACGATGGGTTCGATGACGGTTTGGATGTACCGTGCACTATTCAGTGTCTCCTCGACGATCACCAGTGGTGTACGGCCAGTGTAGGAGATCGCTCCCCACACCATGATGCCGGGTGTTGGCCCTGTGTGCCTCGGTCGTATGCAGTCCTGATTGTGGCGCTCACCTGCACGGCGCCAAACACGCATACGACCATCATTGGCACCAAGGCAGAAGCGACTCTCATCGCTGAAGACGACACGTCTCCATTCGTCCCTCCATTCACGCCTGTCGCGACACCACTGGAGGCGGGCTGCACGATGTTGGGGCGTGAGCGGAAGACGGCCTAACGGTGTGCGGGACCGTAGCCCAGCTTCATGGAGACGGTTGCGAATGGTCCTCGCCGATACCCCAGGAGCAACAGTGTCCCTAATTTGCTGGGAAGTGGCGGTGCGGTCCCCTACGGCACTGCGTAGGATCCTACGGTCTTGGCGTGCATCCGTGCGTCGCTGCGGTCCGGTCCCAGGTCGACGGGCACGTGCACCTTCCGCCGACCACTGGCGACAACATCGATGTACTGTGGAGACCTCACGCCCCACGTGTTGAGCAATTCGGCGGTACGTCCACCCGGCCTCCCGCATGCCCACTATACGCCCTCGCTCAAAGTCCGTCAGCTGCACATACGCTTCACGTCCACGCTGTCGCGGCATGCTACCAGTGTTAAAGACTGCGATGGAGCTCCGTATGCCACGGCAAACTGGCTGACACTGACGGCGGCGGTGCACAAATGCTGCGCAGCTAGCGCCATTCGACAGCCAACACCGCGGTTCCTGGTGTGTCCGCTGTGCCGTGCGTGTGATCATTGCTTGTACAGCCCTCTCGCAGTGTCCGGAGCAAGTATGGTGGGTCTGACACACCGGTGTCAATGTGTTCTTTTTTCCATTTCCAGGAGTGTATATCCGGAATGAGTAAACATGTCGAGGTGTGGCGTTCGCCAAGTTATAGCGGACAGTAGGGTAAATTTCATGACGTTCGAAAGTAAGTAAGTTTATAGTCACCGCATTTCGACACTGACTTTTTCCCCCTAACTTTTTCTGTGACATTTGAGACAAGTTGCTAAGAGAACTTCAACGACATAACATGTTCATCTATAGTATCCAGATAACAGCGCCGCAAACAACTGCCCCGCCGTCAGAAGAGGTTCCACAAATGTTTGGCCTATTATACCAAAGGCAAGGAAATGCCGATAGCACGGCAACAAAAGGCGTTTTGCGTTCTCCGTTTCAGCGGGAGTAGTTCAGTTACGACAGTGCGACGTGAATTTCGTCGGCCTCAACGATAGGTAGCACAGATATCATACTACACCAGTGGCCGTCATGCCTCATTTCACGGCATGCAAAAATTTTTAATGGATGGATTTTGTAAGACTCCGTCTATGTGTCTCACCTTCCAACAGCTTTGGTTGAACTGTGATGCCGTTTAGCAACAACAATGATTGCAGCAACCCTAGACGCGCTCGAAACAGTTTGGGACGAATATGATAACCATCTGGATGTTTGTCGTGCATCGAGTGAAGGGCACAGTTAACATTTGTGAGGTAAATGAAAACTTTGTTCCTAAGCGGAAGGTTCGCCGAAGTAGTATGTACATGCATGTACAAGATGTACCATCGTAAAATCTTATGACTCTTTTGAAAATAAAAATTTTGCAGTCTTCTGCACAAGCCAACAGTTACGCCCAGTTTCCATCTTCACTTACGCAGACATCTTGTCAAAACGGTTGAATCTTTTTGAAACAAAATTGTAATAAATAAAGAAGAGACTAACAAGGTAGGATTTTACATGGTTTTTCAATATTTGGTGATTTATTATGTTCTGCCTGATGTTTCTTAGCAACTAGTTACATAGCAAAAACAGATTATACAAAGACTTGAAGAGCATAGCATTAGCACAGAATGCAGTCAAATTATTTGAAAGACATAGCAACCGGCCACTTTTTTATGACTTCATTTTCGCCAAGACTCGTTTCGGGTTTTCATCCAACTTAATTGGTCTAACACTTACCATCATTATGCTTATGTCGACTGCATTTTGAATGAAACTTCCTGGCAGATTAAAACTGTGTGCTGGACCGAGACTCGAACTCGGGACCTATACCTTTCGCGGGCAAGTGCTCTACCATCTGAGCTAGCCAAGCACGACTCACGCCCCGTCCTCACAGCTTTACTTCTGCCAGTACCTCGTCTCCTACCTTCAAAACTTTACAGAAGCTCTCCTGACAACCCTGCAGAACTAGCACTCCTGAAAGAAAGGATATTGCGGAGACATGGCTTAGCCACATCCTGGGAGATGTTTCCAGAATGAGATTTTCACTCTGCAGCTCTCGGTCCGGCGCACAGTTTTAATGTGCCAGGAAGTTTCATATCAGCGCACACTCCGCTGCAGAGTGAAAATCTCATTCTGGAAACATCCCCCATGATGTGGGTAATACATAATCATACAGCTTTCATGCTTTCTTCAAAACACATGATGCACTGGATTTCTGGTAAGTTGTCGTAGCATAAACAATAATTCGCAGATAAGATTAGAATGCAACTTACATGAAATGTCCATCTGAACATTTCCAATGAGAGATGAGTTTTCTTCCAATGAATCATATTGTCAATGTCGTTTTTAATTTCGCCATCATGTACATCAGTTTGAATCATTAAACAGTTCCGTTTGGTCACAAACGAAATTTCCAATGCGCACCCCATATTTTGACTCACAACAAATGAAAACAAATACAGATTTTAGAAAGTACGTGAGCGTCAAAGATCCTGTGATACAATGATACAGAGATACGGCATTTTAGGAAACGAAGTGTAAATTAGGGTAAATTACTGTTGTGCCACACTGAAAAAATATTTTAGATACATGTAGCGTATTAAAAACAGATAGATAATTCGGATTTCGTGAATTACAGCTTTACAATCTTATTTTACTAAACGACAGACAAACAAATGTGGATAAGAATGACATGTAAAATCATTGTGTGCTATTTGAATAGTGGCGATGATAGTACATTAAAATTTATTCTTATTTAGTGCCATGAATAATATTGACTATTGTGGATACATATCATAGTTATTTAATCTGCAGATGAACATAGAAACAATAATTCATGCTACCTTTCCCAAAATGCCAAATCTTTGTATCCCTGTATCACAGCTCTTCAACAGTCACGTACTTCGTAAACTCTTTTTTTTTTCACTTGTTGTAAGTCAAAACGTGTGGTGCGCATTGGAAATTCGTTTTGTGACCAAACGAAACCGTTCAATAATGCAAACTGACGTATGTGATGGTGAAAATACGAACAACATTGCGAATGTGATTCGTTGGATGAATGCTGTGTAGACGAATGCTCCAGACGGACGTTTCACGTGAGCTACGTTCTAATAAATATCTATAGTGCAATCATCTTTATTACACTTTGAAACTGCGAATTACTGTTTCTTCTAGGGTAGCTCACTAGCAAAGCAATGCATAACATGTGTTGACATAAACATGAAAGCTGTCTCATGATGATTTGTGTAAATTCAAAACCAGTAACAGTGTTTTTTGTGTAAAGGAACCTACAAGCAGTTTGCGGCTGGTTTTTGTGCACCATCAACAAATTTATTGCTTTTCTATCTGAGTATTCGGCGATGCCATGTATGTATTTATTCCACTAATCCCTCTCCTCCTTTCCCCTCTCTTTGTCCACCTACTCCAGTCTCCTCTCAGTCACTCTCTTTCTCCCTCCTCTGTCCAACTCCTCCACGCTCTGCTTTCTAAATATCGCTTCCTGTTCTCATCTCTGTCCATCTGCTACTTTCCCTCTCTCAGTCCACCTCCTCCTCTTCCCTATTCATGTGCAGCTCCTTCCCTTCTTTCTCTCTGTCCATCTCTTCCTTTTTCCTTTCTCCATTCATTTCCTCCTCTCCTATCTCTCTATCTATCTCCTCCTCCCCCTCTATTTGTCCCTCTCATTTACCCATCTCTCTGCCAGTCTCATCTTCTATTTCTCTGTTTATTTCTTTCTCCCCATTTTCCTGTCCATCTGTTTCTCCACTCTCTCTCAGTCCATGTTCTCCTCCACCCTCCCTCAAACCATCTTCTTTTCCCCTCTCTCTTCATTCATCTCCTCCTCTTTCCTTTGTCCATCTCTTCTCCCCTCTTCTATCTCCTCCTCTTCCTTTCCAATATCCATTTCTCCTGCCTACTCATTGTAACTATCTCCTCTCAAATCTGTGCCATTCTCCTTCTTCTCCCTTTCTGTTTGTCCATATCTTTCTCCTCCCTTCTGTCTCCATGTTATCACCCCCGACCCCAATAACAGGTTGCTGGTTCTTACCCACACAGTATTTCTTCTCAGATCCAAGTTTGGTTGAAGTCGATCCAGGTGCTTAGGAGGGGCCTTTTATGCTTCGCTTCGCCAGGATACACACATGTCACATATATTTTACATCTTTCACACATATTTCACCTGTGTCTGTAGTGAGTGTCATTCTACAGTTTAGTCTCCACACAGCACAATCTCAGTGACATCATATCTCCTGCAGAATGCGTTGTATGACAACATAATTTTGCAGGTACATTCAGTTGATTATGTGAATACTGTCTGCAAAATTTGTTGTCAATACAGTCAGTAGTACAGAAATAATAAATTACAACTTCATATCTCACATGGGAGTTTTACTGCATGAACAGCAAAAATGTAATAAGTGATAAACTTTTCCTTGCATGATTTTTTGTGCATTGTCAGCGAGACAAAGTTTTGGAAAGGTTTGAAATTAAATGTAAAATTTGTTGGAAGTCTTTAAGTGCTATCATTCTGATATAATGCACGATTGAAGTCTGCGAATTCGCACGCCTTGGGCTACACCACTATTTTATCCCCACCCCCGCCCCTTTGATAGGTTGGTGGGTATTAGCCCCACAGCGATTCTTTCCATACAGTAAGTGACACGTGTACCATGTTTGGTTGAAATTGGTCCAGTAGTTCCGCAAATAGTAGAAAGAGCTATTTTTAATAATGAAAATTATTTTTAGAAAGCTTTTAGCGCAGAAGAAATAGTAAATTGGAAACAACAAGGACAGAACAATGGAAAATACAACTTGGGTAGAAGATGGAGTGCTGGAAAAATAGAAACGACAAAGAAAGAAGAGGAATTGTATTTGTTACGTGATCGTAGTCGGTCAATATGGAGGTAAAGAAAAGAGAGAGAGAATGCTTGGAAAGTCCCTAGCGAAAGCACCAACTCGGAAGGCCCGTCGCCAGTGTGGTGATTTCACAAGACGTACACAAAGGCACCACTGAGTGGTCTCTCCAGTTTAGCCTGGAGCCGCTCCTGCTGCCAGCCCGCCCACGCGCCTCTGGACTGCCGGGCTGCCCCGCCCGCTGCGCCGGTGGGCGAGCCCACCCACCAGCCTCCTCCCCCCCCTCTACTTCAACCCCCCTCTCTACTCATTGACCCACGTGGCCGCTGGACCGACGACCTTGCCAGGTACGAGCGCTGCGGCCTGCCGCTTCCTGCCCACTGCCCGGTACACCTGCACCGAAGCCGCGCTTCTGCGGGGCGCTTCCTAAAGCCGTCCGCACGCGGGATGAGGCAACTAACGCTGCCGTGCACGCAGACGAGACGATCTGGTCAACTCGATTTTGCGGTATCAGCTCTCTCCAATGGCAGCTGTCAGCTTTATTTGGCTCTAAAACAATATAGTTCATTCACAAAAACAGACTCCTGAAAAAATCCTAAATTAGGTCAATTAAAACGCACATTTGCTCCCTTGTTTATAAGCTAGTCATGTTCTTTCTGTGGTATTTATATACACAGAAACTTCCAAATCTGTGTACATGTTACAATCAAAAAGGAAAGATACATGTCTAGCCAGGAAGGACGTCAGCTTATAAAAGTTCACCTGACCGAGAACGCACTCATATTTACATTACATCAAGTATTGCAGAAATTATTTCTGTTAACTTCGTAAGAAAGTTCCACAATCTTTTGGAAAATGCGAAACTGCAAACATAAATAAATAACTAAAAACAGTACAACAGCACTCCAACCCATACTGATCTAAACTCTGTTTGTAAAAAGTAAACTTTCACCGCCGCAATTGTCACAGTTAATAAAATATTCCGGGATATTATGCCATGGTCTAAGGGATTTCACTTCAAAACCCGACGTTTCGCCCTCATCGGCGGAGGACATATCAAGGGGGATCGTAGCTTTGTTGAACGTCCGATTCACAGTAGCGAGCCAGGGGGTGAATCAGACGTTCAACAAAGCTATTATCCCCCTTGAAAATGTTCTGCGCAGATGGGTACGAAACGTCGGGTTTTCAAGTTAAATCCTGTAGACCACGGCATAATGGCCCGGAATATTTTATTAATTGTGATGTAAACTCTATTATGTAGCATGGTGCTTTTACTCACGATACTATGCTGTTGCTACGGTATAAACAACTTTGTATTTTACCTTATAGTCTTCTATAGGCCTTAATAGATGAAATGTCACTATCTTCCAATTAAGCATAAAAAACGGCTTACTTTGATAACACGGTGGTCATAACGTGATAATAACTAAATACACAAATTCTTTAAACACGAATATGACGTTCCACGTAGTTTTATTGCAACAAATCGTACCAATAACGATTCGTTCTCGAGACATTCAGAATGCTGGATTTTAGAAACAGCATATATTCGTGGGATGTAAGGAATAACATAAAACTCAGCGTATATGTATTTCGACTGAATACGACAAGTATAATATCTTTCTTGCTTTCTGCGGGCCTCATGCTTTTAGCATGTGACGTAGGGAATGTTCTTGCTTCCTATTGGTTTTACTTTGCGTGACAAAATGGCTCCTCAACGTGAAACAGCAGGAAGGGACATCACAAAACTAGTAGGACGCCATGTCAACGTTAGCTAACTCGTCCCGTGTATCGACGGCTTAAGACCGAGACTCACACACAATGGCACTGTTTTATATTCATAGGTAGTCTATAGTAACGTAACTCACATACCTTACAGGAAATGTGAAATAGTTCTTTCCACCACTCACTACATTATTCTGATCGTCTAAAAGCACAGATCAGAATGGTCTTCTGACAGGCGCACTAAACTCTAGGCCCAGGACTTCGGTCTGTTGGACAATTTTCGAACATGTTTTATTCTCGCGGAGACCGAAAATCTCCTCTGTCCGAATTAACATGGTTTCCATAAATAAATGATCGTGTGAAAGAAATCCAGCTTGCTGTGTTCGTCCACAAGACCCAGGAAACAGTAGCTACGAGATCCCAGGTTGATGCCGTGATCCTTGACTTCCGGACGGCGTCTAATACAGTTCCGCAGTGAATGAAATACGAGGGTACGGAAACTCAAGCCACCTGTGTGATTCGATTGAAGGGTTTCTAACAAACACAACACAGCATATTATTCTCAACGGACAGAACTCCTCGGACGTAAAAGTCAGTTCGGGTGTACGAGGGGTACCCAAAAGAGACGGAACTCATATGTGATGGGTAGAGCTTTTGTAGTACCGCGCATAGAGCATTTTTGCATTGGTCGATTTTCGTGAACAGCTTGCGGCAGTGAAATTCTGCTTTTCACTCGGGAAAAAACGTCGGACAGAAACTCTCGAAATGTTAAAAACGGCGTACAAGGACGATACTATGGAGGAAACTCGAATGATTCAGTGATTTTCCGGTTTCAAAAATGATGAAATGTCAACTGATCACAAACCTCGTTCCGGTCGCCCTTGCACGGCCCAAACGCATGAAAACGCGAACATTAGTGCAGTCATCAACGTAGATCAACGACGGACCACTGAAGAAACTTTGCAGCTGTCGAGAGTGACTTGCAGACCAGTGCAGCGAATTGTGACACAAGATTTGGGAATGAAAAGGGTGGCTGCCAAATCGTGCCACGACTGCTGACTGGTGAATAAAAGCAAGGACGCTTGAAAGCATGCTATGCCTTGAAAGAAGAGCCCCGGAAATATCCAAACTCTTTTTCAAAAATTATCACAGGTGATGAAACATGGTGCTATGCTAACGATGCTTAATCAAAGGAACAATCAAGCCAATGGAAGTTCTCGGGTTCCCCTTCCCCTGTGAAAACTCGTCAGGTGAAATCAAACATTAAGGGGGGTAGGACGTCAAACGGGCCGACTTGGAGCAGGAGAGGCATCACAAGACATTTTAATTTCCACTGTCTATACTTTTACAAATAAATTCATAAAACTTGGTCAGCATCACCAGGAAGGATTCAGGATTCACACTCATTGCAGTGGAAGTTCGAAAACATAACAAAATAATTTTTTTACGTGTGAAATTTCATCATTTTTTCACTTGCTAATGGCTGCATTTATTGCTATAGGCACACTTTTCAACATAAGTTACAGAGACTCTTCGATGAATTTTGCACAGCATACATACCATACTTACAGGTGTATGAAACTCTAGAATTTATTTAATTTATGAACAAACAAACGATCTGTTGTATTTTAAACTTCATATTTAGAAAAAACACAAATTTTGTTGATAATTACCTCAGTTTTTAATAGATCTGGAAAATTCTAGAGTTTCATACACCTTTAAGTATGGTTTGTGTGCTGTGCAAAATTCATCGAACCATCTCTCTTACTTATGAACAAAAGTGTACCTATAGGAACAAATGCTGCCATTAGTAAGTGAAAAAAAGATGAAATTTTACACGTAAAAAAATTACTTCGTTATGTTTTCGAACTTCCACTGCTATGAGTGTGAATTCTGAATCCTTCCTGGTCATGCTGACAAAGTTTTATGAATTTATTTGTAAAAGTATAGACAGTGGAAATTAAAATGTCCTGTGGTGCCTCTCCTGCTCCAAGTCGGCCCGTTTGACGTCCTACCCCCTTAAGAAGACACTGATTTGTTTTTTTTTTTATGTGAAAGGAGTCGTCCATTGCCGGCCGCTGTGGTCGAGCGGCTTGAACCAATTGAGTCGTCCACTCAGAGCTTGTTCCGCAGGGTCACATAATTAACCAGGCTTTCTACTTGGAAGTTTTGAAAAGATTGAGCAACAATGTGCTGCGGAAGGAGCCTGATTTGTGACAGTCAGGTGGTTGTTTTTTCCATCATGACAATGCCCCTGTCCACACTGCCCATTCTGCATGACAATTGTTGGCCAAAAATTGTATGACCCCTATTGCTCAGCCCCCACACTCACCTGACCTTGGCCTGTGTCACATTTTTTTCCCCTAGCGATGGAAAGAGACATGAAAGGAAAGGGGTTTGCTGATGTTGCTGACGTGAAGAAAAAAACGACAGAGGCGCTGTCAGTCAACACAAAAGATGAATTTAAACAATGTTTTGAAAACTGGAATAAAAGATTAGACAAGTCTGTTAGTCCAAGTGGAGGGTACTTTGAAGGGGATTGAAGATGCCTGCTTAAAGTGTGAATAAACAAGTTAAAAATAACAGGTTCGGTTTGTTTTGGCTACCCCTTTTGGGTAGAACGATTGCTTTTCACAGAGTATATAAGTGACCCAGTAGTTAACGCTGAAAATTCCATGAGGCTTTTAGCGGATGATGGTGTTGTATGCACAGAAGGAGCAGCGCTAGAGAACTGTAGCGAAATGCAGCAAGAACTGCAGGGGATCGATGGCTAGTGCAGAGATTGGTGACTGGCCCTCAACATCAACAAACATAATCTACTGTGGATAAATATGCAGAAAAACGCAATATTCGTTGATAACACGGTTGCAAAACAGTCACTGGAAGCAGCCACAGGTGTGAGGAGCGATTTAAAGTTCGAGGACTTGCTGAAAAGTAATGCCTCCGAATTTTTTTTTGTTTGAAAACTCTTAAAGCATTTTAAGTAAAATAAACGTTATTAACATGCTGTATCTTTATTCTTCATGACTACATATTTATTTCTTAACATAGTCTCCCTGGAAATGAAAACATTTCTTCCAATGAGAGAACAGTTTGTCGATACTGTCACGGTAGAATGTTTGACTTTGTTGACGGATCCTCAACGTCACCTCTGCTCAGTGGCGAATACAAAAAAAACGTCAAGGAGGTGGCGCTAAAGATATCTTAAGCTACCTTAACTTTTACCGCAATAGAAAATAATCAAGTCACATGCAAAGTTTAAGAAAGTTTTATTTAAACTGATTATACATATACACAAGACAATGCCCTCTTATGATGTAAAAAAGTTACAATTGTGGTTGTCTTCCTTAAAAGATGAATTCTATGCGCCTTCCTGGCAAATTGGTTAATTACGTCGTCAATAGGGCAATCAATATCAGGATGAGTGTTCAACAGAACTAAGCCATTAAGTCGCACCTCCTTCATTGTCAACCTCAGCCATGTCTTTGAACGCCGCAATGTTGAAAAACTTCTTTGACTGTAGCAATAGATGCAGGTAGACAAGCAAATATTTTGTAAAACGTGTGTAAAGGAGGATAGTCAGATCTCGGACAAACAGACAACGCTTGTATAACAGAATCACGAACATTAAACGCATTTATGCTCGTTTGCTTGTACTGAAGAATCTCTCCCATTAGTCTCTTTTTAATCATAAAACAGTAGAATATTCGCGACTTTTTTCCAACAAATGGCAGAGAGGATAACATATAGATATCACTGGAATGGCTGTGACTTTTCTCGTAGATATGTGTTAGCTATCTATGTGCCAGACAGAAACGTATAAAATGCGATGACGCGGACGCTCGTGGTACATAGGAAAGTACAACTACTCGATAACTCGATTCAGTCGAGTCGATTGACGAAAGAAACGAACGAACAGCGTGGCGCCCCCGCCACTGCATCCGCCACTGCCACTGCCTGCACCGCTTCATCACTGTCGAAATGAAGTTCACGAAGATGTTCTTAAGTTTAGCAAACAGATGAAAATCGGATGAGGCCAAGTCGGGACAGTGATGCCAAGACGTTGGACTATTGCAAATGTCGTGGCGATCGTTTGTGGTTCAAATGGCTCTGAGCACTATGGGGCTTAACTTCTGAGGTCATCAGTCCCCTAGAACTTAGAACTACTTAAACCTAACTAACCTAAGGACATCACACACATCCATGCCCGAGGCAGGATTCGAACCTGCGACCGTAGCGGTCGCGCGGTTCCAGACTGTAGCGCCTAGAACAGCTCGGCCACCTCGGCCGGCGATCGTTTGTGGTCTGGCATTCTCAGGGTTGAAGGAAAGGGTGCTGCAAGTGTGGACGAAGTCTTCGAATTCGATACTCGATTACAGCAGGCTTTTTCTCACGCACCGACATAGTTAAGTTACACACCATCATCTTACACGCCACTATTCGAAGCCCTCT
This sequence comes from Schistocerca nitens, assembly GCF_023898315.1. Lineage (NCBI taxonomy): Eukaryota > Metazoa > Arthropoda > Insecta > Orthoptera > Acrididae > Schistocerca > Schistocerca nitens. The sequence continues at coordinate 916,813,885 of NC_064617.1, forward strand.
AGCGGCAGAGAGCTGCAAATACGTAAGCTCAAAAAATAAAGATGTAGAATGTTAATAAGTCTGTTTTATTTAAAAAGATCTGTGAGTTTTAAATAAAAAATTCGGAAGCGTTTCTGTTCAACACGCCCTTGTACTGTACACAAATGATCGGGTGAACTGCAATCTGTGGCTGCTGACGAAGCTGTAGTGTACGGAACGTGCCGGCGTTGAGTTACTGTAGGAGGCTACAAGATGACTGACACAGAATTTCTTTCTGGTGAAACAAGTGGCAGCTCGTTCTATATGTATGACAGTATCACTGAAAGCGAACTATCGTCTTTGGTTTGTTGAGAGGATTTTAGGGAAGGATAATTCATCTATAAGAGGTACAGCATGTAGAACATTTGTGCGACTCACAAGTGTTAGAGTGTTTGGGATCCCTACCAAGTCGAAATGAAGGAAGGCTTCGAAGCAGTTCAGAGAGATTTGTTAACAATGGGTTCGAGCGACATGCGAGTGTTACGGAGATGATTCACGAAGTCAAACGGGAATCCCTGGAGGAAAGACGTTATTTTCGCGAAACACTACTGAGAAAATTTAGAGAACCCGCATTTGCAGCTGACTGCAGAACGACTCAACTCCCACCAATGTACATTTCGCTCAAAGACCGCGAAGAAAAGAGAAATTACGGCCAGTACGGAGGCATAAAAATAATCGTTCTTCAAAAATGGTTGAAATGGCTCTGAGCACTATGGGACTTAACTTCTAAGCTCATCAGTCCCCAAGAACTTAGAACTACTTAAACCTAACTAACCTAAGGAATCACACACATCTCCGCCCGATGCAGGATTCGAACCTGCGACCGTAGCGGTCGCGCGGTTCCAGACAGTAGCGCCTAAAACCACCCCGTCACCCCCGCTGGCAATCGTTCTTCCCTCGCTCCATTTACGTCTGGGACAAGAAAGGGAATGACTCATAATGGTATAAGGTACCCTCCGTCATACGCCGTACGGTGGCTTGCGGAGTACGACGGTGGTTTGATGGAAGTCTGGTAACATTTTTGATGCACCTTCATGGCTGGTAAGCTTGAGTGTTCCAAGGATCATATAAAGGAAATCCGCCCCCGGTAGCTGAGTGATCAGCGCGACAGAATGTCAATCCTAAGGGCCCGGGTTTGATTCCCGGCTGGGTCGTTCTCCGCTCAGGGACTGGGTGTTGTGTTGTCCTAATCATTATCATTTCATCCCCATCGACGCGCAAGTCGCCGAAGTGGCGTCAAATCGAAAGACTTGCACCCGGCGAACTGTCTACCGGACGGGAGGCCCTAGTCACACGACATATAAAGGATTTCAACAATGTACCGTGCACAGTTAATAGTTGACAGTCGTTTGAACTGGTCAGTGTGTCAGCTGCGATTGAAAACGGAGAAAACCGAGTTTCGTGGTGTTATTAAAAATTTTCATTGGAAGGGCTGGACTGCCGCACAAATCAAAACAGTGAGAGGCACCCACTTGCCTTTCTCATACTGTGGCATCAAGCAGTCAGGCCTGCAAGATGGGTGGTTTGCCAAGCGAGTGGATTAGCAACATGAATTCTCGTATCTTACGATTTTGTTACAAATTATCCTCCTGCATGAATAATACGCAACGGAAACACGCATCTGACTATAGAACTCTGTCTGCACACTACGCTCTGGCAATACCACACTTACTTTTTGTCTTTGATTTAACGGTTTTTATACAAATTCGGGACATTATGATAACATACAATTTAATGAAATAGGCCACTAATCTCTTTCTTTTCACTATTTGATTTATTCATTAGCACACAAATTCTACAACCTACGACAATATCATAAGAGAATTTCCATACTACGGTCTCGTAATCTATCTACCACAACTGTGCACTCCCTGGATCGGATGGTGGATCTTTTATTATACCTCACACTTCGCCTCTCACAATCATTCTCCAGAAACATTCCTCCAGATCGAGCGATGCAGAAGGAACAGGCATACCCACAAACTCTTCCGAAACTACCTTGCTACTCCCATGCAAAACACACATATTCAAATTACAAGACATACCCAATACAACAATCTGAAATAATACACAAAAACCGTTACAACTTCATCATTTTCCGCTTTCCCACTTCAATCAATATTTAACCCAGTTTCACTCGACACTGCCCCAATTTGTAATTCCAGTTTCCTACTGTGAACTCTGGAGATAAACGCTCGTCTTCCTGTGCAATGCAAGCCAAGTGGCGTTGCTGGAAAAACGGCCGACTCACCTTGATTTTCTCTCAGAGTTTAAATTCAGCGTCACACGGAATGATATTTCTTAAATACTTCAATTTATGATACACACGCAATTCTTAAATATATCAGCTTATTGTACACACGCTATTAATTCTCAAATATTTCAGCTTATGGTACACACGATATTTATTCTTAAATATATTTCAGCTTATTGTACCCACGCTAGTATCTCAACTTATAACTACACGTGGTCCCTTTGTGACCGTTGGTTTACTATAATCCCTTTAAAATTACCTGCCTCACTTTGTAATTTTCCCCACAAAAGATCCTAGGAAAGAGAAATGATTAGTTCTAACTACTCTTAAGTATTCCACATCCATACCATGCCTCCTCACTTTGATTACGGAGCACAACAAAAAACAGGTCTTCACAGCAGAAGGTTCAGCGCCAGAGTGCCGAGTCTGAAACATGGCCGTCTTTTCGTTCTCTCGCACCTCTCTCGAAGTGGGAGAAGCACCTTGCTACCTTATTGGTCGGCCGCATTTCAGACGCTCAAAAGCTCTGGTAACTTCCATCTCTTTGGTCTCACCAAAGGATCGACTTAAAGATGCTCATTCCGATTCACTATCTGTGGTTAGCAGACGACCATACATTCATTCATTTACACCACACAGATCTCACCAAACTGGATGTAGGGATTTATTTTGAGGAAGTGCACATGTGATCAATTAAATAAATAACTTGTCATTCTTTCCCACACTGGTATCCGGCTTCGCTGTATTAATTGAAATTATTGAGTTACTTTTACACAAAAAATGTGTTGTTCTGACAAGAATTTCGTACCTATTCTCAATGTTGGGCGGTACTGTACCCTTTCATCACCGGCTACCCATGCAGAAAAAAATGGCACGGTACTATCCTTGCAATGCGAGGGTAGTTCCGAACATTTTTTTTTAAGAAAACTGTATTAAAACAAACGTAGCAATTCATCAAAATAACCAGGAGGAGACCTTAGCCCCTGGTGACCTCAAATAGACGACCAAATTATATTGTACTCTCCACAATCCTGAGTAACGTACACATACAAATATATAACAATCCACATGACAAATAAAACATCACATCATAGAAATGAAAAAATAATATTGAGATAAAATTTTGCTTTAGTTACTGGGATCTTCGTTACTCATGAAATTTTAAATAGCTCACCGTCCAAACACAGAGCAAGTAATCTGACATTCATAAATTGCGCTGTAAAAACCCTTACACAGCAAAGTCTAAATACAAAACAAAATCAACAAAAGAAAAAAAATTCGTACACTAGTTACACGTAGAATGTCAGGCTCCATACCATTACTCTAAAATATACCTCAAACCTACAGAGAAATAAAACTGAGAAGAAAAACAATGAAATATAAGACATCATGTCATACCTCATTAACTATCCTCACCTAAGCAATTGCCACAACTACTCGACAGTGAGTTTATCCTTGTCCATCAGTACAAATACCTGCTGCTGAGCCAGTCAGTCCATCAACTTTGATCAATACACGCAGTAAATAGTTTAACAATAAGTGCTTGAATCCACCAGTAGCTCTCTTATCTTACTCTACTGTTCATTTCTCTGTTGTCACACATATAGACGACAAGAACTTGCATTTCGACTAGCCTTCGTTACACTTTAATGTGAAATATCACCACTGTGATAATAGAAATAAGTGGCTTCAGTCAAAACACCAACAAGATTATTACTATGCACGACATCAAAATACATCAGTTAATTCCGATATTTGTTGTGCAATGCAAATTCTACTCCCCTGTGACAACCTTACTGATCAATGCTACAAGAGCCGCTACGTTAGTATTACGCCACTGGCTAATAATTAAAGCATCATTGTACCAAATATTCTAATAAACATGCTACGTGAACTTGATAACCCAGAACAGACATAAAACAAACACTAACTATTCTAAACACAAATATTAATAAAATACAATTACACTTGCTGTCCCTTGAGAAATGAAACATAAAAAAAAACATTTACACAATTACAAATACATTATTCCCTATCTTGCGAGTCACACGGAAACATTTCATTCTGTGATTTTCTTGGGGTCAAAAAGTTTGCTGATAGTTTTCCTAGAACCACTGTCTCGGTGTCAAAGCTCTCCCATGGTTACCCGGACGAAAGTCTTTTAGTCACTCAATTCGGCATTTTGAACACGCACTGAACAGTAAACTGTATCTCTCATTAAACACAAATGTCATAGTCACTCTCAGAGTACCATCCACACGAATCTGTTCGTCCAAAAAAAATGGCCCTACAACTACTATTACCCACGGTTCTGTCCTTTCAGTTCATGGTGTAATTAAAAGTCGTGAGTTTCAACAAACAGCACTTATTCCCGCGCCAATTCAAGAAATGTCTCCTACTACAGACGCAACTGTCAATGTCCCACTCTAGTTTCTTGCCTTCATACAATAATTGTTCACCAAACGACAACTGTCCCCTAAGTATACCAAGTGTCCCACATGCAATTCACAAAGCACACTTAACAAGTCACTGCCAAAAGTTTATGGATCCCACCATTCAGTGGTCAAGACAAAACAAAACAATCGTCCTGTCTGCTACAGACAAAATCTTTTCCACCACTCACAACGTGGAAACACCAGGCCTTCACTTTCCACATTATGGAAAGTCGCAGTCATCTTGTTTCACGGCTCCACAGTCCAGTACAAGTTAATAGCTGCAGGTAAAAAAATGCTCGCCGGGCTCTGTCGCGCCCCGTCCATTCAGCAGTAGCGTCGCTGCGCGCGCCGTTGAGCAGAAGAAACCACCCGCTGTTGCCTCCGCGGGATACCTTCCCCAGTCGTAAGGGTGGCGGAACTCATGAATGGCCAGTGATGCGTGTGTGTCGCCCCAGGCCGTTGACCTGCTGTAGCGGGCGCGTGGAGCGCACCTCGTCCGACAATGGAGTGGGGAGTGCCGCGGCTGTGTCGCCTGTCGCCATGGTGACGTCAGCTCGGCCCGTTAGCGGTATGGGCGTTACGACACCCAATTAGCCAGATCTTCCGTGCATCTCGCAACATTACAGACAAAAGGATATACAGCATTTAAATACTCATTGATTACATGTATTATCTATTAGCTACATTGGTAACAAAAGAATCTTTGTTCTAAAAAGAACATAAAATTATACACCCTAGTTTTCTACACAGACAACATACATTTATCTATCCTTTTTCTATAGATAGCCCACACTCGTGCTATTCTTTGTACCTGTCGTCCCTCATACAAAACATGAAAGTGTAAAATAAAACAAAAGGAATAATAAGCAATCTATACCGCTCATAATTACAATATCAAGGAGTAGGCTACTCTAACATCCTAACACAGTGAAAATATTAGAAACTTTATCCTAAAACTACAATATACAATGAACTTTTGTGCTTGTGACACACTGAAATTATTACCCCTTGAAAGTGTTCTAACAAAAAAATAAGAATAATCTACATAGCTCACAATTACCTACCACTGGTTATTAAATATTAACTACTTTAACATCCTAACACAATAAACATTTTAGGAACTGATGACTCTAAATCTACAACATATACTGCACCCTTGTGCTTGTGACAGACTGAAATCAGTATCTCTTCACATATTTTACATTTCATTATATATAGCAATGTTTCTAGGACACGTATGACAGATCCTGACCTGACATCCAGGTTCATCCCAACAAACAATAAAACACAATAATGTTTTAGTTATGGATCGGTAGCATCCCCTTTACAGGAGTGTGCGCATTGATCACACTACTCTACGACTCTCACTCACCAGACATCACATTTTTCCTCTCATTCAATCCATTAACACACTAACAGAATAGGTTTAGAAGTCAGCTAACCTTATCACCACCACACTCACTACAACATACCATACCTTTGCTCCCTTATACTCAACCACATAACACATGAAGCTGTTTCAGAGATAGCATTCCAGTCTCCGAATTCGTCCTTTCACTCTGGCACCTCTCTCCATCGGCTTACCTCTGCATTCACTTTATGCTAAATATCAACTTAGAATCGCGACATTTCATCTAAGAACAAAAATACACAAATTATTCATCCTGCAAAACAACTGTACACATTATTGGAACCGTTTTGATTAGTTATACTGGTACCAGGCTTCAACAACAACAAAAAATATTATTTTTGCTAAATAGCATATTTTATGGTAAAAATTAGATCTACACTTATATTACATCTTACGTCAGTATTCCACAACGTTCACCATCTGGGTCTCATACTCCCTTTACGTCCTTTCATATTGTGCAGTTGTCCTCATCTCTTCATTCGTATTTCGGCTCTCCGTCCGTCCATTACTCCATCATTTCCTGGTCTTCCTTCGCCATTGGCATCAATCTCTATTGCAGCATACACAGGCCTCTCTGTAACATACATCTAAGACATCTCCACATTATTTAATTCTACTCACCTTTATTTTACCGCTGTTTCATCACGTCGAATCTCCCTATTATTATTCACACTGCTTCTCGTCGATTCTCTCCTCAAAAATTCACCTTTATCCACTACTATTTATCACGTCGCTTCTCTATCTACCATCTTTATTCACTCATTAATCATCACGTCGTTTCTGCTTGATCCTTATTCATACGACAAAAAACACGTACATACACCACTCTGTCGACTCCTGTTCATGACTCATTTGACCAGTCTATTCCGTCATACTTCCTGACATCCCGCCTGAAAATTCTTACGTTCGATTTGACCCTGCACAACGTTACACACCACAAATAAATACACTGACTATCTACCATAAATTGCCTACTTTAGATCTATCCTTAACTTTTCCCTAATTTGATGTTAGAAATGTGATGAAGCCCTCGAGATTGTTTTCCTTTGATCGTCTCAATCAGTACAGCATTTTCATGTACAATCCGCCTCACTCTGAATGGTCCACTATACACAGTAAAGAATTTGCTAGTTAGAAGTATGTGCTTACACGAAAATTAAATGTGTGCAGAGAATATACAAGCTGGGAGAATTGGGCAACCCAAGTGTTGGAAACTTAGGTGCAAGTGGCCTCTCTCACTAACACCAGATTCCGAACAACCATACACAGCACTTCATTATAACTGTCACCACGACAATGACATAATATAGATCAGATGGCATCTAAAAACTTCGATCACAATGTTTACCTCTTACATTACGTGTTTAGTATCTACAATAATCAAATCACACTAATTCAACTGGACTCCTTGGCATTATTACATAACATTTTAGCAACTGGATTCTTTGAAGAAACCGCTCTTTTACTTTACTGTTCGAAATAAAAAATTTGCAAATTTTACTGAGATACCAGCCTAACAGATTCCATTACTGCCGTTTTATTCTCTGATCAGAAGTATGGTATTTTCCTTCCTACATATTAGTTGAGTTTGTCTGCTACATAGACAATTTTCAGTGCCAGCTGCATGTGTTTTAAGGGCAAGATATTAAGGGCTGATATGTTGGATTAGTTTCTCCTATTCTTGAATCCATTGTGACAAGAATAAAATGCCTGGATTCCACGCTCTCCTGTCATTATGATAGTTTCTGCCGTTCCTACCCTCGACACTAACTGACCTATGAGTCGTGTCTCCGTTCACGATATTGCTCTCATTACCCAATCCTTGTAACCAGTGCTGAAATGACGCGGAATCGTCTAAGCCTCTGCCTGCCACCACTATACCTCTGCGCAATTTCACTGGCAACTTCGTTATATGGATCCTAATGAACTCCGCTGGTTCGTATGTCACATGCAAGTACCTGTTTCGTCTGAACATTTCCTCATAGCACGACACTGAATCCCTTCTACCACATTCGTTACGATTTGGCATCATCAATATGCTTTGCGTAACCTGGTCCCCCTTACTTTCCGACCAGAATTCATTTAAATAGCTACTACAGTCTTTAAGGTCTTTCTGCATTTTCGCTCTAGCCTCGTCCCTCAAATAGTTATACACTAACTTCGTTTTGCGGAGCAGTCCCCTCAATGAAGGTAATGAGTCCTGAAATTGAGACAGCCTTGGACTATACCCAGTTGAGTCTGCCACCTGTTTTATCTGACACAACCGTTCTTCTGACTCTGTGAATTCGCCTTTCTCTTTCTGCCTATTTTCGCTATCTGAGTTTATCTCACTCTCCCTCGCCAATCTACCTGGTGGTGTGTCACCTTCGCTACTGCACGCTAATTGCAACTGTGCTAGCTCACTATGTTTCCTATTTGTTTCTAGTTGTGCCTCTTTAAACTGTAATAGTGATTGTATCTCCTCCTGGTCGGCATAAACATCTCGCTGCGTACTGTCAGAGCCTGTTTCGCCTCTTATACTGATCTCTTCTACATCTGTGCTAATCGTATTCATTCTGACCACTACCTCCGCAACTTCATCCCTGTGTTTATTTAGCGCCATTTCCTGCCGTGTGACTTGAGCTTCTACGCTGTCTAATCCCCCTTGTTTATCTGCAAGTAAGTCCCCCACTATCTCTTTGATTCGCTCATCCGGCAACACGTCCCCACGTTCCGTAATATCGCTCTCTATTGCACTTACTCGTACCTCCAAATTATTGGTTTTTTCTTTCACAGCATCACATACTTGCTTTACTGCACCCTGATTCTTCTCCCCCTCATCTAACCGATTATTAACTGCGGGCAGACGCTCATCGGTAACTGAGTGTACCTTCCTCATTGCCTCTTTATTTCCCTTATCCAATGCCTCCATACTTTCCTCACTCTCTTTATCCATCGCTTCCCATCTTTCCTCATTACCTCTACACATCGCGTCCATCATTTCCATAAACTCCCTATGTCTCTCCTTAGCCTTCCTATCACTCTCCTTATTATCTCTCACCAAAGTCTGTAACAACTGTAGCATCATATCGTCATTTGCAACTTTCGATGCGCTCAACTCGTTCGCCTGTGAAACCGTAGCCTCGCTAAGAGTAGCTGCACTTTCACTGCATACCTGGCCTAGTCTCAGCTCGCCCCCGTCGTTTGGAAAAGCCCGGGTTTGGGGACAAAGCCCGCCACATAATGGGTCTCCTTGCAGCGGTCCACTGAACAATGCAGCCTCTTCGGAGTGCCTGCCGTCCCCACTCATTAACCCATCTACAGCTACTTCCCGCTGCACTGCTACGTTCACGCCAGAATCGTTATTCTCCATGGTGACTATACTTTTAGCCTGCGACCTAGTTACTACGGACATTACGCAAAAAAAATTATAAAACGATCTTCTAGCCTTGTGCGATACCGCAATTAATTACATAAAATAAAATAAAAGATCCTCACCAATCCAGAAAGAAATTGCAAACAGAAAAAAAACTTTACTTCTTAGCGCTATCACAATATATTCCATCAAAAAATAAAAAAAATTAACAGCAAACCCTAACAACAAAATATCCTAACAAAAATGATCCTGGCAACAAAATTATCGTGACAAAAACGGAATCCTGGCAACAAAATTAAATATCCTGACCAATAAATAATCCTGGCATCAAATTAATCCTGGCATCAAATTAAATATCCTAACAAAAGGAATCCTGGCAGGGTCGAAATTATGAGATCCTGCCAGCAAAAAATTATCGTGACAAAAAATGAGATCCTGGCAACAAATTAATCCTAACCAATACAATTATCCTGGCAGGGTCGAAATTATGAGAGGCACCCACTTGCCTTTCTCATACTGTGGCATCAAGCAGTCAGGCCTGCAAGATGGGTGGTTTGCCAAGCGAGTGGATTAGCAACATGAATTCTCGTATCTTACGATTTTGTTACAAATTATCCTCCTGCATGAATAATACGCAACGGAAACACGCATCTGACTATAGAACTCTGTCTGCACACTACGCTCTGGCAATACCACACTTACTTTTTGTCTTTGATTTAACGGTTTTTATACAAATTCGGGACATTATGATAACATACAATTTAATGAAATAGGCCACTAATCTCTTTCTTTTCACTATTTGATTTATTCATTAGCACACAAATTCTACAACCTACGACAATATCATAAGAGAATTTCCATACTACGGTCTCGTAATCTATCTACCACAACTGTGCACTCCCTGGATCGGATGGTGGATCTTTTATTATACCTCACACTTCGCCTCTCACAATCATTCTCCAGAAACATTCCTCCAGATCGAGCGATGCAGAAGGAACAGGCATACCCACAAACTCTTCCGAAACTACCTTGCTACTCCCATGCAAAACACACATATTCAAATTACAAGACATACCCAATACAACAATCTGAAATAATACACAAAAACCGTTACAACTTCATCATTTTCCGCTTTCCCACTTCAATCAATATTTAACCCAGTTTCACTCGACACTGCCCCAATTTGTAATTCCAGTTTCCTACTGTGAACTCTGGAGATAAACGCTCGTCTTCCTGTGCAATGCAAGCCAAGTGGCGTTGCTGGAAAAACGGCCGACTCACCTTGATTTTCTCTCAGAGTTTAAATTCAGCGTCACACGGAATGATATTTCTTAAATACTTCAATTTATGATACACACGCAATTCTTAAATATATCAGCTTATTGTACACACGCTATTAATTCTCAAATATTTCAGCTTATGGTACACACGATATTTATTCTTAAATATATTTCAGCTTATTGTACCCACGCTAGTATCTCAACTTATAACTACACGTGGTCCCTTTGTGACCGTTGGTTTACTATAATCCCTTTAAAATTACCTGCCTCACTTTGTAATTTTCCCCACAAAAGATCCTAGGAAAGAGAAATGATTAGTTCTAACTACTCTTAAGTATTCCACATCCATACCATGCCTCCTCACTTTGATTACGGAGCACAACAAAAAACAGGTCTTCACAGCAGAAGGTTCAGCGCCAGAGTGCCGAGTCTGAAACATGGCCGTCTTTTCGTTCTCTCGCACCTCTCTCGAAGTGGGAGAAGCACCTTGCTACCTTATTGGTCGGCCGCATTTCAGACGCTCAAAAGCTCTGGTAACTTCCATCTCTTTGGTCTCACCAAAGGATCGACTCAAAGATGCTCATTCCGATTCACTATCTGTGGTTAGCAGACGACCATACATTCATTCATTTACACCACACAGATCTCACCAAACTGGATGTAGGGATTTATTTTGAGGAAGTGCACATGTGATCAATTAAATAAATAACTTGTCATTCTTTCCCACACTGGTATCCGGCTTCGCTGTATTAATTGAAATTATTGAGTTACTTTTACACAAAAAATGTGTTGTTCTGACAAGAATTTCGTACCTATTCTCAATGTTGGGCGGTACTGTACCCTTTCAACAGTATTGGATGAAGTTCAAGCGGAGTCCGCACCATCACTGAAGTCCACTTACTTTTGGATTAATGAACTCAAATGTGATCAAACGAGCGCCGAAGACGAAGCCCACTCCGGCCATCCAATTGAGGTCATCTCAAAGGAAACCACTGACAAAATGCATGATATGGAAGTGCAAGACCGCCGATTTAAACTTCGTGAGATTGCCGACACTGTAGGCATCACAACTGCGCGATTGCTTAATATCCTGTACGGAGGATTGGCTAAATAGAATCTGTGTGCTGGTGAGCGTTGCGGTTGCTCACCGTCGACCAAAAGCGTATCCGGCACAATATTTCAGTGCAATGTCTGGTGATGTTTAATCGCAATCCGCAGGACTTTTTGCTCAAAACGGCAGTCAAAACAATGAACAAAGATTGGTGTAAGTGCACCGAAGAAGGTGAAGACTATTTTGTCAGTTGCTAAGGTGACGACCACTGTTTTTTGGGATATTTGTCATAGAGTACCTGGGAAAAGACAGTACCAAAACTGGTCCCTATTATGTTTCATTGTAGGGTCGTTTCAAATTTGTGTTGGCTGAAATAAGAGCAAGGTTGACACGCAAAAAAGCGCTCTTTCATCAGGATAATGCACCAACCCACATAGCAGCGATAACAATGGTGAAATACGTGAACAGGGCTTTGAATTGGTAACTCATCCACTCTGTTCGCCGGAGTTAGCCCCAAGTGTTCCCTAAGATGAAACTGTGACTTTCTGCCAAGAAACTTTCATCAAATGTCGAAGTGATAGTTGCAGTTGTAACCCCTATATCGATTAGAAGTAGTTTGTACTATGTAACTGTGTATCTGTAAGTGTTCGTCCGTTGTTACTTAAGGTCATTGATTTGTGACAGGAAATTTAAAGTTTGTAATGTATGTATGGGAAAAACTAAAAAATGTTTAAAATAATGAAATTTTATAATATATTTATGTTTATAAAGAAAACATTGTATATTACAAGCTGGTTCATGCTTAGGACATTTGTATTGTACAGCGTAAAAGATGTAAGGAAGTCCCTCTGCAATGGAAGTGGCTTGGAGCGATGTAAAAAGGTGGCTTTGGCGGTCGAACTGGGCGGCTCCTTGGTGGGAACGGTAAGCAGTCAGTGGCTAGCCGTTGCACGGTACACATCGAGGGTGCCAAGGGAGGCATTTGGAAGACGTTTTGCAAGGAATTTTGCGTCGGATGTGGATTTGGCTGTTGTATGGTACTCTCGACAACAAGGAACGTAAGAAATCCGTCGCCAAGAAGAAATTGTAAAGAGCATTCAAACACCGATAGCCGTGAGTACAGCCGGCCATGGTGACCGAGCGGTTCTAGGCGTTTCAGTCAGAAAGCACGCTGCTGCTACGGTCGCAGGTTCGAATCCCGCCTCTAGTATGGATGTGTGTGATGTCCTTAGGTTAGTTAGGTTTAAGTAGTTCTAAGTCTAGGGGACTCATGACCTCAGATGTTAAGTCCCATAGTGCTCAGAGCCATTTGAATCGTGAGTACAGTTAGCCGCCACGTCGCTTGCCACCACTACTTCGCCATTGCTCCACCAATTTCATGCATACAGATATGTATCAGAGCATGGACCTGTTCATTTGTGTGAGTGTTTTCAATAATAATGAAAGTGCTATAAACCTGTGTTTAGAACCATAACTTTCGTCCTAATCATGAACTGCAGGATCCCATCCTAAGTGTTCAGAAAACCGATTATCCTGTTTCTAACGAATTACTGATTTACTTCTGTGTATTAAATGTGCTAAAATTCAGTGCCAGACTGCGTAAATGTTACTGTCTACAATACTTGCTTCACAGGTGACGAAAAAGGCACATAAGTTAAACTTATTTGAAACATAGTTTAGCCTTGATTGCTATCACACATTTTTTTGAGGTTAATCTATCTCAGTGTTGAGTAATTTGCTTTGAAGGATGAAAACATAAACTATTGCAAGTGGGGCCAAGACTTAAATTTAGTTGAATTGAATCTTACAACTGAAATAATCGTACTACCCACAATTTAAATCACCCTGTGTATCCAGAGTGCGACACAAAAGGAACCTTAATGAACATAATATTTCAAATTAATGTGCCTTATTGGGCTAGCGACCGTTCGATTTTTCATTCGTATAAGAACTTTTCTACTTTCATTATCCCCAAAGTAAAAGCTTGTTTAGTTTTTCTATTATTTACAATATATTCAAATTTCAAATGTTTTTTATTCCAGTCTTTGATCACAACATGAATTCTTTAGACGATGACCGGTTTCATTCCGTAATGACCATCCTCAGATCCTTTTCACACCACGTCCTAAAGCGATAAGCCATGGTGTAAAAAAGATCTGAGGATGGTCGTTACGGACTGAAACCGGTCATCGTCTAAAGAATTCATGTTGTGATCCAAGACTGGAATAAAAAACACTTGAAAGTATTGGATCACTGTTTGTATACGCTGCCATGTCGCAGTTGGTGATATTCAAAATTACTGTCTGATAGCATAATCCATTAGACACACGCACGGTCAAAACTGAAAATCCTCCCAGAGAGTAACATTGGTTTGTGTCGCAGCAAGCGAATGTTATACAGTTAACGAGTATTTTGCAGAGTATGAGAGAACTTACTTTTCCAGTGGGGTGAGGAAGTTGGAAAATCGCTGGACCAAGTGTATATCCCTCTAATGAGACTACGCTGAGAAGTAGGGTGGGTTGTTTCCGATTCAAACACATTATGTGGACAAATGAAAATATTGTTCCTAAAGGATGTATCTACACACTGTATAAATTTCAAACATGTAGAATAAAAGATGGATTTAAAAAAATAGTGTGCATTTCTTTTGGAGTGACCCTCGTATGTAGTTGTAGAACAGTTGTCTATAACTTGTACTGAAGTAAATATACGCTACCTCATAAGAAGCAAATGAAAATGTAGTATTTCCCATGGGTCACCCTGTATATCGATTTACTGAGGAATTTGATTTATCGAGTATCGAATTGGCAAGTGTCGACTGCAGACGTGGAAGCAGCGGCGACCAGGTAGTAACAAGTGGGTAGGCTCCTCGTGAGTTGTCGGCCGCGCGTGCAGAGCGCGTTTGCGAAACGTGCCCCGGCGCCGCCGGCGGCGTTGACTACTGCACGCCGGAATGCCCGGTGCGGCCGCGCCCCTACAGTTCCCACACAGCCTCCTGCCGACCCTTCGTTCCCGCCCTCTTCCCGCAGCCGACTCATTCCTCGGCAACAACATCGGCCGCTCGGCGATATCCGGGAGCCCCTCCTACCGCATTAACGGGCTCCACGACGCTCTAAGGCGCCCATTTACGAAGATGACGCAGCCCATTCGACCGCAGAGGACATTAGCTCACGCCTTCAGTCACTGCTGACTACTCCAGGCTGGAGAAACACCGCTCGCTAGAGCAACGCAGTCGCCTGCGTGTACGAAGATGCCACACAAATACCAAAACAGATTTACTACAGATTACAAAACTATAGGTGTACGGCTGATATTTTGAAAGAGTCGGCAAAGGACTTGAGGGATGAATTGAATGGATGCCGTTGATGTTGTCATTGTTGTGGTGTTCAGACCGAAAACTAATAAGAAGGTGCTCTCCGAACTAGTCCCTTCTGGGAAAGTCTCTCCATCTCTACATAGTTACTGCATCCTACAGCCATTTGCTTACAGTAGTCAAGCCTTGGACTCCCTCTACAACTCCTTTTCCAAACTCCACTTTTTTTTCCCTATACAGGGTGAAAAGTATTTAAACCGACAAACTCTGGGAGGTTGAAGGGTACATCAAAACAATATTTTTCCCTAATGCCATTTTTCCCTATGAGGATTATTTAAACCGGTGGAGGCCGTAGTTGTTAGAAGCCGTATTACGATCTTCAGTTGTTAGAGGGCGTATTACGTTCTTCAGTTGTAGGCAACTGCTATCCACCAATGTAGTAGTGCATTGTCTCTGTTTACTAATGGAGCGATACACCTGGAGTGAGTATAGTGATGTGGTTTGTACGTACTACATAGCGCACCACAACGGACGAACTGCACAGCGGGTTTATCAACAACAACATCCTAATCACCGTATCCCGCATCGTACGACCTTTGCTGCTGTGTACCAACGTCTGCGTGAGACCGGGTCATTTAGCAGATTACCTGGACAGGAACGCCGTCGCACGGTAAGAACGCTGCAATTTGAGGAAGCTGTCTTTCAGCATGTGGAGCGGGATCCTTCAACCAGCACTCGTGCAATTGCACGTAACATGGGGACGAATCAGACAAATGTAAGAACAGTCCTTCGAGAGCAATTGTTACGTCCATTTCGCTTACAGCGTGTCGACAACCTGGAACCAGTTGATCATCGACCCAGAGCAGAGTTTTCGCAGTGGTACCTGGAACAGTGTGAAATGCATCCCACATTTCCATCCTCTGTGTTGTTTACCCATGAAGCAACGTTCGGACGTGATGGAGTCTTTAACATGCACAATTCGCATGTTTGGAGTGAGGATAACCCACATGCCACAGTTACTAGCGCTCATCAAGTGCGGTTGTTCGTTAATGTGTCGACTGGGGACTGTTTAATTGGGCCGTATCTGCTACCTAGGCCATTAAGTGGTAGGCACTATTACAATTTTTTTCACCAGAGCATTGCCACAATTGCTGGAAGACGTCCCGCTCCCTAAAAGACAACCCATGTGGTTCCAACATGACGGGGCGCCGGCACATTTCAGTCGTCGTATGCGTCGATTCCTGGACCGACGGCTCCCAGGGACGTGGATTGGCAGAGGTGATCCTGTACCATGGCCTGCTCGATCCCCAGATATGTTCTCCCTGGTTTTTTTTGTGTGGGGAGAGATGCACCATCTTGTTTACACAACTGCTGTTGCATCAGAAGAGGATCTGGTTGGCCGGATAGTAGCAGCAGCAGGAACAATTCAGGATACTCCTGGGATTTTTGCCCGTGTCAGACAGAACATGATCCGACGGTGTAACCTTTGTCCGCAGCTCGTGGTCGTGCGGTAGCGTTCTCGCTTCCCACGCCCGGGTTCCCGGGTTCGATTCCCGGAGGGGGGGGGGGGGGGGTCAGGGATTTTCTCTGCCTCGTGATGACTGGGTGTTGTGTGATGTCCTTAGGTTAGTTAGGTTTAAGTAGTTCTAAGTTCTAGGGGACTGATGACCATAGATGTTAAGTCCCATAGTGCTCAGAGCCATTTGAACCATTTGTGTAACCTTTGTTTACGTGTCAGTGGAGGCATTTTTGAAAATCTACTGTAATTGACATTGGCTTGTGTTAATGTGTTGTCTCTTGGTCATAAAAAAATGGAGAAGTGTGTGTTGGTTTAATTAATTTGCCGCCAGAGAAATCTTCCTCTACCGGTTTAAATACTACTCATAAGAAAAAATGACAGTAGGGAAAAATATTTGTTTTGATGTCCCCTACAACCTCCCAGAGTTTGTCGGTTTAAATACTTTTCACCCTGTATTACTTGCTGTATCTGCATCGTGTAACATTAAGAGTGTTAATACAGAGGAGAGAACGGATTGGTGGAAAGCGTACACTGAAGGCCTCTATGAGGAGGAGGCCTTGGCTGATGACGCGATACATGAGGTAACAAGTCGATAGGGAAGAGCTAGGAGAGCCAGTGTCAGTATCAGCGCTGGAAGACTTGAGAGCAAATACACTGAAGTGATAAAAGTCATGCGATAGTGATATCCACATGTACAGACGGTGGTAGTGTCGCGAATAGGAGGTACAAAAGGGCAGTGCATTGGTGCAGCCGTCCTTTGTACTCAGGTGATTCTTGTGAAAGGTTTCCGATGTGATTATGGCAACACGAGGAGAATTAACAGATTTTGACCACGGAATGCTAGTTGGAGCTAGACGCACGGGACATTCCATTTCGGAAATCGTTACGGATTTCAGTATTCCGAGATCCACAGTGTTAAAGAGTCTGCCGAGAATACCAAATTTCAGACACTACCGCTCACAACAGACAACGCAGTGACTGACAGCCTGCACTTACCGACCGAGAGCAGCGGCGTTTCCGTAGAGCTGTCAGTGCTAACAGACAAGCAACTCTGCTCGAAACAACCGCAGAAATCAATGTGGGAGGTACGACGAACGTATTCGTTAGGATAGTGCGGCATAATTTGAGGTTTACGGGCTGTGGCAGCAGAAGACAGACGCGAGTGTCTTTGCTAACAGCGAGGCACCGCCTACAGCGCATCTCCTGGGCTCGTGATCATATCGACTGAACCTGAAACGTTTCCCGCTACTTTGGCAAGCATTCCAATTACTATAGATGTGATGAGAGGGTTCTTCACACGTTAAAGATTACACCGGATAGTAACCTCTGCACTTACATAATTAGCCACATACATATTTGTCTCCTCCACCATCAGATAAACATCCGGAAAAGCTAAAAGAATTGTCAGTTCTCTGTTGCTGCATGTGCTGCTGGTAAAGGCAATACTTAAATACCTTGGGATGTCGATTGCTCCGTTAGAAAAGGAAATCCTAGGTCTTACTGCAGCTGGTCTTCCTATATGCGTAAGACAGAATAATAATCTGCAGAAATTTTTCTTTGAATCATCGTCGTTTATTTCCGGACAATAGAAATACATTTCCACTTCCAAAATTTTCCATCACCACGAACCACGTTAAAAATCGCCTCCAAAACCCATCTATCCCCCTCCAGCCTACATTTGCCAAAGAACAAAAAACTGACAATCATTGATATCTTTGCAAATGGAAAATGGAACAATTAATATCAATAATTATGTCACACCAGAAAATGCGTAATTAAGATATGCACATAATATAAAAGTTATTCATATAAAACCGAAAGTTGAACATATGTTATAAAACCTTTGGTGAAATACACTCCTGGAAATGGAAAAAAGAACACATTGACACCGGTGTGTCAGACCCACCATACTTGCTCCGGACACTGCGAGAGGGCTGTACAAGCAATGATCACACGCACGGCACAGCGGACACACCAGGAACCGCGGTGTTGGCCGTCGAATGGCGCTAGCTGCGCAGCATTTGTGCACCGCCGCCGTCAGTGTCAGCCAGTTTGCCGTGGCATACGGAGCTCCATCGCAGTCTTTAACACTGGTAGCATGCCGCGACAGCGTGGACGTGAACCGTATGTGCAGTTGACGGACTTTGAGCGAGGGCGTATTAGTGGGCATGCGGGAGGCCGGGTGGACGTACCGCCGAATTGCTCAACACGTGGGGCGTGAGGTCTCCACAGTACATCGATGTTGTCGCCAGTGGTCGGCGGAAGGTGCACGTGCCCGTCGACCTGGGACCGGACCGCAGCGACGCACGGATGCACGCCAAGACCGTAGGATCCTACGCAGTGCCGTAGGGGACCGCACCGCCACTTCCCAGCAAATTAGGGACACTGTTGCTCCTGGGGTATCGGCGAGGACCATTCGCAACCGTCTCCATGAAGCTCGGCTACTGTCCCGCACACCGTTAGGCCGTCTTCCGCTCACGCCCCAACATCGTGCAGCCCGCCTCCAGTGGTGTCGCGACAGGCGTGAATGGAGGGACGAATGGAGACGTGTCGTCTTCAGCGATGAGAGTCGCTTCTGCCTTGGTGCCAATGATGGTCGTATGCGTGTTTGGCGCCGTGCAGGTGAGCGCCACAATCAGGACTGCATACGACCGAGGCACACAGGGCCAACACCCGGCATCATGGTGTGGGGAGCGATCTCCTACACTGGCCGTACACCACTGGTGATCGTCGAGGGGACACTGAATAGTGCACGGTACATCCAAACCGTCATCGAACCCATCGTCCTACCATTCCTAGACCGGCAAGGGAACTTGCTGTTCCAACAGGACAATGCACGTCCGCATGTATCCCGTGCCACCCAACGTGCTCTAGAAGGTGTAAGTCAACTACCCTGGCCAGCAAGATCTCCGGATCTGTCCCCCATTGAGCATGTTTGGGACTGGATGAAGCGTCGTCTCACGCGGTCTGCACGTCCAGCACGAACGCTGGTCCAACTGAGGCGCCAGGTGGAAATGGCATGGCAAGCCGTTCCACAGGACTACATCCAGCATCTCTACGATCGTCTCCATGGGAGAATAGCAGCCTGCATTGCTGCGAAAGGTGGATATACACTGTACTAGTGCCGACATTGTGCATGCTCTGTTGCCTGTGTCTATGTGCCTGTGGTTCTGTCAGTGTGATCATGTGATGTATCTGACCCCAGGAATGTGTCAATAAAGTTTCCCCTTCCTGGGACAATGAATTCACGGAGTTCTTATTTCAATTTCCAGGAGTGTAGTATTACAGAAGTTATTTACATAAAACTGAAAGTAGACACTGGACTTGACAAAACAATCATCATCTTTGGATAAAGTACATAAGTGGCAACGCTCCCACCAACCGACAGGTAATACAATAACAAGGACAATGCCCTGGTGTATGTAAAGTTTCGTTACCACTGGTACTATTGGAGCATGTGGCTGTCATTCGTTGAAAAATTAATTAAATAATTATAAAAGGGTCTTTTAACTCCGCTACGCCGGTCCCAAGCCCGGGGCCTCACCATACAAGAAGTGAGGAAGGAGGAGGGGGAGGAGTAACAACCTCGTTAAAAAACCAAGGTTCACCTGGCCCGGGTGATAGCACCTTGTAAGGGCTCCTTGCTAGGACTACAGTGAAGACCTCAACGGTAGTGAAGGCGGAGGGAATAGTTCTCGGTACGGTGGAACTAGCGGAAGAGGCAACCAAAGAAAAAAAATCCACTTGGCGTCTGTCTTGAAACAAGCGGCTGAGTGGTCAGCGTCTGTCCACCAGTGGTGCGGCTGAAAACCATTCCTCGGAGCTAATAACCTCGAGTAGAATCCTTAGGGGACTTGTTCCCCTAACCCAACAAACAATCAACAATGGATACGCACCTTGTAAGAGATTTTACCCCAGGGAGTAACCAATCTCCAATTTCTAAGGAAATTAAAAGTAGGCATTCGGATTCTGGGGGCCTACAGCAATGTGCGAAGGATGAGTCGGAGCATCCTGAAACCTGCCTTAAGCAAGCAACAAATAAAATTAAACACAAAAATATAAACTACTTGGCAATGTTCAACGTAAACTCACTTCTAAAAACAGGAAAACTTAAAAGGTTAATAAATTTTATAAAACAGAAAAATATAATGATAACTGCACTCCAAGAAACAAGGTATACTGTGAACATTCATTTTATTCAGAGGGATTCAGAATCTTCAAAGGGAAGCCAGGAAAAAGAGTTATGAAGAATGTACCCCAATTTGGAACAGGATTCATTGTAAACCAAAATATATTAAACTCAATAGTAGAATTTAAATCTGTCAATGAAAGGCTTTCAACACTAACCTTCAAATCAGTAAACAAACTGTATACCATTGTAAACTCACATGCACCAACAAATGAGAAAAACAGAACACAAAAATAACAAACAGAAATTTTTTGGCAGGAACTGTCAAACACCTTAGACCAGATTTCATCCAAAAACACAATAATATTGTTGGGAGACTTTAATGCTCAAATCGGCAAAGAACGTCATCACCAATCCATAGTAGGCAAATTCCCTGCACATAAAAGAACCAATGGAAATGGAGAAAGACTTATTAGTTTATGCAGAGAACATGACATAGTTCTAAAGTCTACATATTTTAAAAAAACTCCCTAGAAAACAAACTACATGGGTATCTCCAAATCCAGTCTGTGGGGAGAAACAACTTGACCATGTTGCTATAAGCAGACTGTCTGCATCAGAAATACTCAATGTAAAAGTTGCTAAGAGTGCAAGTTTAGATTCAGATCACTATCTATCTGTCGTTAAATTCAAAATTAGACCAATATATAAAAGAAAGAGCGAATATCAACCTAAAAAGTTTGACACTCAGAAATTAACCAAGGAACACAATTTCAGGACACTTTTGGAAAAGAAAACACCTAAAACATGGGAACAACTTCAAAAAGATATAGTACAGACAGCAGAAGAAACCATTCTCCTTACCAAAAAATGGAAACGTGCCTGGTGGAATGATGAGTGTGACAAACTAATCCTAACAAGACAAAGAGCTTGGAACATTTGGAATGCCAACAAAAATGATAAAAATAGGAACTCCCTAAAAGAAGCCCGGAAGCAAGCTTCAAAAGGCCTTAAAAAGATCCAAGTTCAATACATAAAAGACCAACTAGCATCAATAGACTCCAACTTCAAACAGAACAATGCTAGGGACTTTTACAAAACCTTCAAAAGTAACTTAAAGAAATACTCTCCTCCTAGTCTATTTTTCACAGACCCATAAACGCAGAAAACTGCATACAATAGCATAGAGAACTGTAGAATACTTGCTGAATATTTTGTAGAACTACATAACTGTTATCCACCGAAAGAAAAATTTAATTTCAATATTGTAAACCCAACACCACCAGACTCCAAGCCGCCAACCACAGAAGAAATAAAAGAAGTCATAAAAGAGCTTAAAAATAATAAAGCCCCTGGAGAGGATAATATAGTTGCTGAACTATGGAAGTACTCTAGTGACAACATGATACAGTGTCTATCAGAAATACTAAAAGAAATCTGGACAACACACAGATTACCACCAGACTGGACATCTGCATTAATACATCCACTACATAAAAAAGGGAAGAAAACAGATCCTAGCAATTATAGGGGAATCTCCCTCTTACCAGTGACCTATAAGATCTTGTCTAAGGCGCTTTTAAAAAGAGCAGAAGAGATACTTGACAAACAGCTAGGAGAGTATCAGGCTGGATTTAGGAAGGGAAGGTCATGTCAGAACAAATACTAAATTTAAGGAACATAATAGAAATGAGGAAAATCAGGAACTTAAAATATGTAATTACTTTTGTGGATTTTAAAAAAGCCTATGATTCAATTGACAGAAATACACTGCTTGATATCTTAAAAGAATTGGGACTCAATGCTAAAACAACTGCAATAATTAAAGGTACTTTGACAAATACAAAATCTAAAGTAAAATTTAGGGGAGAGCTATCAAAATCGTTTGAAATAAAGTCAGGTGTTCGACAGGGAGATGGTCTGTTACCTATGCTTTTCAATTGTGTCTTGGAGAAGGTAGTTCGAGAATGAAGGAAGGTCATCAATACTAAAGGGATTCAACTAGGGAGAAATCCAAACAAGATCACTGTCGACTGTTTAGCCTTCGCAGATGACATGGCATTGATTACAGATTCACTAGACGATGCCCAAGAACAAATAAGAGAACTACAAAAACAAGCAGCCAAAGTAGGACTACAAATATCCTATGAAAAAACAAAGTTTATGACAAACATCTGTGATTCTCCGCAAAATATTGCAGTTGACAACAACACAATACACAAAATAGATTCCTTTAAATACCTAGGAGAGTGGATTGCATACAATGCCAAAGAAAAGATAGCTATAGAAACTAGAGTGTACAAAATGGAAAGAGTGTTTCATATGACCAAAAACGTTTATAATAAAAAATTCTTGTCCTTGAACACGAAATTAAGACACTACCAAACAGTGGCCAGACCTGAAGCTCTCTATGCGGCAGAAACACTTAAACTAACAAGAAATGGAGATCTTGAGAAACTAGAGAAGGTCGAAAGAAGAATTTTAAGGAAAATACTGGGAGCTAAAAGAAACGATAATGCTGAATACAGGTTAAGACCAAACAGAGAGCTATATCTGAAAACGGAGAAACTAACTGATGTAATGAGGAAGAGGAGACTACAGTTTTTTGGACATATATTCAGAATGGATAACAACAGACTAACCAAGCGGATATTCACATTACTCAATAGCTACAAATCCAAGCCAGCATGGTTCATAGAGACTGAAAAGGACATTGAAAATGCTGGAGTTACAATAGACACAATAGAAAACAGAACACATTTCAGAAAGGCAGTTCAAAAGGCAGAATTTCAGGAGAGAAAGAAAATAACTAGACGAAAGTGGACTCAAGAAGAAAGGGAACAACACTCTAAAAGGATGAAGGAAATTTGGAAACTGAAGAAATCTAATACAATGAAGAGTAGCCAAAGTTGATTCATCGTACCCTCCAAATGGGTTATTCAAAAGGAAAAAAAGGGTCTTTTCAGAGGGTTTAAGGTTAAGAATACAGGATATTTATAAATGGTGCAAAATTTTTTTATGATTTTATTAAATTCTATAGTCTTTCCTGATAACATTGATATATACATTATATGATTTCAAATGAAAAATGACCCATATATATCAAATTTTAAAGTTGTGGTCATGTATACCACCACGTCCCCTTTATTTCTGTTGCAGAAACCAGTATTATTTCGAAAAGAATTGTGAACTCTCTGTTTCCAGCGATTATACATATATATGTACGTTGTGTATGTTGGTAACAGTGAAGGTTTCTAGTGTCTGTAAATGATTATCTTTGCTAGTATTTACTTTTGTTTCGCTGAAGCAGTTTGTTCACGTGTTACTGAATGTTTGTTGCCCAAGTGCTACATATATTTGTGGAAGTACATATCCTTTAGTGTGCAATAAATACGAACTATGCTACTCATCAAGAAATTCATTAAAAGGAAATTCTGTGGTAACCAGTTCACAAACGAAGCAAGCCACACTGTTGAAAGAAACCTACGTATCAGTTCTTCAGGGAAGAAAGTGGTCAAATATACCATCATAAGCATTCTCTTCCTGAGCCTGTTATGAATGAAACAAAAGGAATTTTTAGAGACCTTAATGACCCTGTTTTGCTTAGTAATTGTCTTCATGGGGGCACTGAGAATACAAACGAAAGTTTCAACCATTGCAAATGGGAAAGATCAGCCAAAAATATTTTTGTAGAACTAAATTCATTAAAAGTTGATGTACTAGACGCAGTGATATGTTTCAATGATGGAGTGATAGGAAGGTTGGAAGTCCTGAGAAATTTAGGCATAAAATGTAGCTCTAATATGGAAGATCAATTGCTTACATGTGACAGATAAGGGGTGCATGAAGCAGAAAGTTTCCCACTTCTAGTTCCCAAAGAAGCAAGAAGTACTAAAACGAATGCCAAGAGGAAGCTTGAATATGAATAAATGCTGCAGGATGACGACTATGCTTCAGGAATGTTCTGAGGCACAATTTAATTGGACTCATATCTTCATTCGCAATTTCCCACAAGTTGTATTTTTCAGAATTGAGGTACAAATATTTCCTAAAGCTTATTAAACATTGCTCTAATTTTTTCTGTAACTTGAAATAGTACATTCTTATATAGTAGACCTACGCTTTATTACAGAACCAACTAATTTATAAAAAAATAACATTTTCATTAGGAAAAAATTATAAAAATTAAAGTGTAAGATGAGATCTTCCCCCATGAACCATGGACCTTGCCGTTGGTGGGGAGGCTTGCGTGCCTCAGCGATACAGATGGCCGTACCGTAGGTGCAACCACAACGGAGGGGTATCTGTTGAGAGGCCAGACAAACATGTGGTTCCTGAAGAGGGCAGCAGCCTTTTCAGTAGTTGCAGGGGCAACAGTCTGGATGATTGACTGATCTGGCCTTGTAACATTAACCAAAACGGCCTTGCTGTGCTGGTACTGCGAACGGCTGAAAGCAAGGGGAAACTACAGCCGTAATTTTTCCCGAGGACATGCAGCTTTACTGTATGATTAAATGATGATGGCGTCCTCTTGGGTAAAATATTCCGGAGGTAAAATAGTCCCCCATTCGGATCTCCGGGCGGGGACTACTCAAGAGGACGTCCTTATCAGGAGAAAGAAAGCTGGCGTTCTACGGATCGGAGCGTGGAATGTCAGATCCCTTAATCGGGCAGGAAGGTTAGAAAATTTAAAAAGGGAAATGGATAGGTTAAAGTTAGATATAGTGGGAATTAGTGAAGTTCGGTGGCAGGAGGAACAAGACTTTTGGTCAGGTGATTACAGGGTTATAAATACAAAATCAAATAGGGGTAATGCAGGAGTAGGTTTAATAATGAATAAAAAAATAGGAGTGCGGGTTAGCTACTACAAACAGCATAGTGAACGCATTATTGTGGCCAAGATAGACACAAAGCCCATGCCTACTACAGTAGTACAAGTTTATATGCCAACTAGCTCTGCAGATGATGAAGAAATTGATGAAATGTATGACGAGATAAAAGAAATTATTCAGGTAGTGAAGGGAGACGAAAATTTAATAGTGATGGGTGACTGGAATTCGTCAGTAGGAAAAGGGAGAGAAGGAAACATAGTAGGTGAATATGGATTGGGGGGAAGAAATGAAAGAGGAAGCCGCCTAGTAGAATTTTGCACAGAGCATAACTTAATCATAGGTAACACTTGGTTCAAGAATCATAAAAGAAGGTTGTATACCTGGAAGAATCCTGGAGATACTAATAGGTATCAGATAGATTATATAATGGTAAGACAGAGATTTAGGAACCAGGTTTTAAAATGTAAGACATTTCCTAGGGCAGATGGGGATTCTGACCACAATCTATTGGTTATGAACTGCAGATTGAAACTGAAGAAACTGCAAAAAGGTGGGAATTTAAGGAGATGGGACCTGGATAAACTGAAAGAACCATAGGTTGTACAGAGTTTCAGGGAGAGCATAAGGGAACAATTGACAGGAATGGGGGAAAGAAATACAGTAGAAGAAGAATGGGTAGCTCTGAGGGATGAAGTGGTGAAGGCAGCAGAGGGTCAAGTAGGTAAAAAGACGAGGGCTAATAGAAATCCTTGGGTAACAGAAGAAATATTGAATTTAATTGATGAAAGGAGAAAATATAAAAATGCAGTAAATGAAGCAGGCAAAAGGGAATGCAAACGTCTCAAAAATGAGATCGACAGAAAGTGCAAAATGGCTAAGCAGGGATGGCTAGAGGACAAATGTAAGGATGTAGAGGCTTGTCTCACTAGGGGTAAGATAGATACTGCCTACAGGAAAATTAAAGAGACCTTTGGAGAGAAGAGAACCACTTGTTTGAATATCAAGAGCGCAGATGGCAACCCAGTTCTAAACAAAGAAGGGAAGGCAGAAAGGTGGAAGGAGTATATAGAGGGTTTATACAAGGGCGATGTACTTGAGGACAATATTATGGAAATGGAAGAGGATGTAGATGAAGATGAAATGGGAGATAAGATACTGCGTGAAGAGTTTGACAGAGCACTGAAAGACCTGAGTCGAAACAAGGCCCCGGGAGTAGACAACATTCCATTAGAACTACTGATGGCCTTGGGAGAGCCAGTCATGACAAAACTCTACCATCTGGTGAGCAAGATGTATGAAACAGGTGAAATACCCTCAGACTTCAAGAAGAATATAATAATTCCAATACCAAAGAAAGCAGGTGTTGACAGATGTGAAAATTACCGAACTATCAGTTTAATAAGTCACAGCTGCAAAATACTAACGCGAATTCTTTACAGACGAATAGAAAAACGGGTAGAAGCGGACCTCGGGGAAGATCAGTTTGGATTCCGTAGAAATGTTGGAACACGTGAGGCAATACTAACCTTACGACTTATCTTAGAAGAAAGATTAAGAAAAGGCAAACCTACGTTTCTAGCATTTGTAGACTTAGAGAAAGCTTTTGACAACGTTAACTGGAATACTCTCTTTCAAATTCTGAAGGTGGCAGGGGTAAAATACAGGGAGCGAAAGGCTATTTACAATTTGTACAGAAACCAGATGGCAGTTATAAGAGTCGAGGGACATGAAAGGGAAGCAGTGGTTGGGAAAGGAGTGAGACAGGGTTGTAGCCTCTCCCCGATGTTATTCAATCTGTATATTGAGCAAGCAGTAAAGGAAACAAAAGAAAAATGCGGAGTAGGTATTAAAATTCATGGAGAAGAAGTAAAAACTTTGAGGTTCGCCGATGACATTGTAATTCTGTCAGAGACAGCAAAGGACTTGGAAGAGCAGTTGAACGGAATGGACAGTGTCTTGAAAGGGGGATATAAGATGAACATCAACAAAAGCAAAACGAGGATAATGGAATGTAGTCAAATTAAATCGGGTGATGCTGAGGGGATTAAACTAGGAAATGAGACACTCTAAGTAGTAAAGGAGTTTTGCTATTTAGGGAGTAAAATAACTAATGATGGTCGAAGTAGAGAGGATATAAAATGTAGACTGGCAATGGCAAGGAAAGCGTTTCTCAAGAAGGGAAATTTGTTAACATCAAGTATAGATTTAAGTGTCAGGAAGTCATTTCTGAAAGTATTTGTATGGAGTGTAGCCATGTATGGAAGTGAAACATGGACGATAACTAGTTTGGACAAGAAGAGAATAGAAGCTTTCGAAATGTGGTGCTACAGAAGAATGCTGAAGATAAGATGGGTAGATCACGTAACTAATGAGGCGGTATTGAATAGGATTGGGGAGAAGAGAAGTTTGTGGCACAACTTGACTAGAAGAAGGGATCGGTTGGTAGGACATGTTTTGAGGCATCAAGGGATCACAAATTTAGCATTGGAGGGCAGCGTGGAGGGTAAAAATCGTAGAGGGAGACCAAGAGATGAATACACTAAGCAGATTCAGAAGGATGTTGGTTGCAGTAGGTACTGGGAGATGAAGAAGCTTGCACAGGATAGAGTAGCATGGAGAGCTGCATCAAACCAGTCTCAGGACTGAAGACCACAACAACAACAACAAGATGAGATATTTTTTTTTATCCTTGTAATATACAAAATAGGTGGAATTAAATATGTCTAGTACCTCAGCCATCATGTCATGCATATCTGGTAAAAATTTGGTCTCCTTCAAATTATAACATTGGATTCAATGGTACCTCAATTTGAGGAAGCATTTTGGAAAAAAAAATTGCATCAGTTTCTTTGTAATTTTTTTAAATAACCCTAAGAAGGTTCAAAAATATTCAAAATATTTTTTAATTTGTTTAGAAAGTGTGCTGCGTTACCTGATATCAATAAAAAGTCTGTAAAACATATACATTATAAACATCGCCCCTTGGTTGCTGAGGGTTGGGTTGGGTTGTTTGGGGGAAGAGACCAAACAGCTAGGTCATCGGTCTCATCGGATTAGGGAAGGATGGGGAAGAAAGTGGGCCATGCCCTTTTAAAGGAACCATAACGGCATTTGCTTGGAGCGATTTAGGGAAATCACGGTAAACCTCAATCAGCATGGGCGGATATGGGACATTATAAACAGTGCCTGAAATAAATAGGTCATAATATTGAGCCGGAAATACCATGTATCCTTAAAGGAAGGAATGAGACGTGAGAGAGAGCAGGAAGGGAAAGAGATAGAAAAGGGAAGGATAGAAGTGGAAAAGTGTTTTCGTTTCAGACCCCAGATGACTGAAAAACTGTGCCTGGTCGGATGATTCCCGATTTCATTTGGTAAGGGCTGACGGTAGACTTCGAGTGTTGTGCAGGCCCCACGATGCCATGGACCTAAGTTGTCAACAATGCACTGGACAGGCTGGTGGTGGCTCCATGGTTGTGTGGGCTGTGTTTACATGGAACTGACTGGATCCTCTACTCCAACTGAACCTATCATTGATTAGAAAGGGTTATGTTCTACTACTTGGAGACATTTGAATTCATGAGTTTCACGTTTCCGAGCAATGATGGGATTTTTGTCGATGGCAATGCGCCATGTCGCAGAACTACAATTGTTCGTGATTGGTTTCAAGAACGTTCTGGACAATTTGAGTGAATGATTCATCCACCCAGATCACCCGACATGAACCCTATCGAACATTTATGGAACATAATCTAGAGGTCACTTCATGTAGAAAATCCTACACCGGCAACACTTAAGTAATTGTGAATGGTTATAGAGACAGCTACTCAATATGTTTGCGGGGGACTTCCAACGACTTGTTGAATCCGTGCCACGTCCAGTTGCTGCAATGTCCAGGGCAAAAGGCGGTCGACACAATGTTAGGAGGCACCGCATGAGTTTTGTCACCTCAGTGTAAGTCAGAGGGCAGAGCCAGTTTGCATCGGAATTTCTATCAGCACTGGGGGACATGGCAGCGAAACGACTATTCATAGTGGTGTGTAAAATCTATGAGACACGACATACCATTGGACATTCAGAAAAAAATATTATCCACACGAATTCTTTACAGACGAATGAAAAAACTGGTAGAAGCCAACCTCGGGGAAAATCAGTTTGAATTCCATAGAAATATTGGAACACGTGATGTAATACGAACCCTACGACTTATCTTAGAAAATAGATTAAGAAAAGGCAAACCTACGTTTCTAGCATTTGTAGACTTTAAGAAAGCTTTTTACAGTGTTGACTGGAATACTATCTTTCAAATTCTGAAGGTGGCAGGGGTAAATTACAGGGATCGAAAGACTATTTACAATTTCTACAGAAACCAAATGGCAGTTATAAGAGTCGAGGGGCATGAAAGGCAAGCAGTGGTTGGGAAGGGAGTAAGACAGGGTTGTAGTCTCTCCCCGATGTTATTTAATCTGTATATTGAGCAAGCAGTGAAGGTAACAAAAGAAAAATTCGGAGTAGGAATTAAAATCCATGGAGAAGAAATAAAAACTTTAAGGTTCGCCGATGACATTGTAATTCTGTCAGAGACAGCAAAGGACTTGGAAGACCAGCTGAACGGAATGGACAGTGTCTTGAAAGGAGGATATAAGATGCACATCAACAAAAGCAAAACGAGGATAATAGAGTGTAGTCGAATTAAATCGGGTGATGCTGAGGGAATTAGATTAGGAAATGAGACGCTTAAAATGAGTTTTGCTATTTGGGGAGAAAAAAACTCATGATGGTCGAAGTAGAGAGGATATAAAATGTAGACCGGCAATGGCAAGGAAATCGTTTCTGAAGAAGAGAAATTTGTTAACATCGAGTATAGATTTAAGTGCCAGGAAGTAGTTTCTGAAAGTATTGTATGGAGTGTAGCCATGTATGGAAGTGAAACGTGGACGATAAATAGTTTCGACCACAAGAGAATAGAAGCTTTCGAAATGTGGTGCTACAGAAGAATGCTGAAAATTAGATCGGTAGATCATATAACTAAAGAGGAGGTATTGAATAGAATTGGAGAGAAGAGAAATTTGTGGCACAACTTTGATAGAAGAAGGAATCGCTTGGTAGGACATATTCTGAGGCACCAACGGATCACCAATTTAGTATTGTAGGGCAGCGTGGAGGGTAAAAAACGTAGAGAGAGACCAAGAGATGAATACACTAAAAAGATTTAGAAGGATGTAGGTTGCAGTAGGTACTAGGAGATGAAGAAACTTGCACAGGACAGCGTAGCATGGAGAGCTGCTTTAAACCAGTCTCTGGACTGAAGACCACCACCACAACAACATCAAGAACATTATCCACACAATTCCGAAGACTCCAAGAGCCTACAAGTGCGAGAATTATCGCGCAATCAGCTCAACTGATTGTGTATCCAACCTGCAAGTATAAAAAACAGAAGAATGGAAAAGAAAATTGAGGGTCTGTTAATGACGATCAATCTGGTTTTAGGAAAGGAAAAGGCACCTAAGTGGCAGTTCTGACGTTGCGGTTTAATGGAACCAAGACTGAGGAAAAATCAAGACATGTTCATAGGATTTTTTTCTCTCTCTCTCACTCTCTCTCTCTCTCTCTCTTTCATGTATAATTTATATAATTATTTTTGGCAGATTATCTAATAGAGACATAAGCCGAAACGCGCCACTTTGGATCAATAAAGTCATTTTGTAATCGGTTAATGACTTACTACCTATCTATAGGTTACATATATGATATACCATGATCGCCTTTATACGCAGTTACAGTATTAGGAGTGAGCTGGATGGACAAGGGGTAGCATTGAGCAGATTGCTGCTGACTGAAACAAAATTTCATATGAGTGCAGTGCCTGTTGCTACAACAGGGAGATGAGGATGTGCTAGATATGGCCAACACCTGAATAAAAGGGGGAAAGATAAGTTGGCTAAACTTAGTAGTGACAGACAGGGGTACCTGTTTTTAGGTTACAGTCAGAAATCAGGCACACTATTCTGAAAGAAGTTAAAACAACAGAAGAGCCCCATAAAATACATAAGAGTGCACAGAAAAGTAAGTTTAGCTTATTGCATAAGAATATTACAGGATTGAGTAGTAAGGTAGAAGAGCTTCTTGTCTGTTTGGAAAATTTAGAGAGCACCTGCGCCTATCTGAGCACCACACAACCACAGGGTTAAATATAAAATATAAAAGATTACACACTAGCGTCTTACTCACGTGGAGTTAACATGGTAAAAGGAGGAGTTGTTAAATACATCAACACAGAATACATATTCTAAAACATTGAAAAAGTAGATTTTGGAGTGATTACCACATAGAAGCGTGTGCTTGTGAATTACTATGAAGAACGATCCACCTTCAATTTTAACTATATAAAGACCCACCACTGCGAAATTTTGAAATGTTTATGGACACAATGAATTCTCTAGTACACTATCAGTCAGACAGCAGCAAATAGCAAATAGTTTGTGGTGATTTCAATGTACATTTTCTAAAGGGTTAAGATAGGAAAAATGATCTGAAAACCTTATTTGGACCCTACAATTTGATCTCAGCACTTAACTATACAACTTGGATGGATAAAGACAGTAGGACCCTAATTGATAATGTTTTCTTTGAAGAAGCTTAGAACAAGAAAATAGCTGTATAGCCAATAACAAATGCTCTCTCTGATAATAACGCACAGTTATGATAAACGGGATAGCGCCTTACAGTATACATGATACTCAGTGGCAATCAGTTAGAATAATTAATGATTTCACGAAAAACATTTTTAAGAATAGTTTACAAGATATTTGCTGAGAAGAAATTTATTATTAACTAAATATAGGTATAGATTTTGATCTAGTCCATGTTAGATTTATATCTTTATTCGCAATTAGTTTTCCACACAAACCCACAAGAAAGGACATTAAACGGTGATATATTAAACATGGAACTGTACCCACTAGCAAGAACAAGAAAAGATCCTGCAGTAGTGGCACCTACATGGAATATGCACGTTATGTCAGGAATAAGTAATTCCAACAACAGACTTAAGTCTATATGGAATGTAGCATTATGAGGGACAGGACAACAAGCCATAGAACAGGGTAACATCGCTATTAACTTTAATGGAAGGGCTATAAATAATCAGTCACAAGTGGCAAAACACGTTTATCAACGATTTCTTAATTACTGTAAAAATATAAGAACAAACACTTGAAAATAAAAACTAAAAGAACTTGTTGAACAAGCAATCTACATGAAATTTAATCATATAGATATCTTACCCATTTCAAAAATGAAGGCTCATCTGGATTTGATGTGGTTTCCAACAGAGTACTAAAGACTTTTTTCCATGTAATAAGCACTGTCTTTTCTCAAGAATTTGATGTATCACAAACTCAGGGCATTTTTTCAGAGAGATTGAAGTATGTCATTATTAAATCCCTGTATAAGGAAGATGATAGAGGAGATGTCAATAACTACCAATCTGTTTCACTACTAATGCTATTCTCCAAAAATTTTTGAGAAGGTTGTTATTCCATTATAGTATCCCAACTGAGCAACGATAATCACAGTTTGATTTTCAGAAGGTCTGCTCAAATGAGAATGCCATTTACACATCTACTCACCAAATTTTGTAAGTACAAAATAACGACTAGCACCAAGTGAAATTTTCTTTGACCTGTCTAAAGTATGTCCGCCGCTCGTGGTCTCGCGGTAGCGTTCTCGCTTTCCGAGCACGGGGCTCAGGGTTCGATTCCCGGCGGTGTCAGGGATTTTCACCTACCCGAGATGACTGAGTGTTGTTGTGTCGTCTTGATCATCATCGTCATTCATCCCCATTACGGTCGGAGGAAGGCAAGGGCAAACCATCTCCATTAGGACCTTGCCTAGTACGGCGGTATGGGTCTCCCGCATCGTTCCCCTACGCTCTGTAAGAAGCATGGTACATCATTTCCATTTCCATATCAGGTATTTGACTATGTGAATCACAATTTTCTGCCGGATAAACTGAGGCTTTATGGAATTTATGATATATCAGCCCAATGAATACTGTCATATCTACTAATAGAATGCAGCAAGTTATACTTAATAATACAACCAATGTAAGAAAGGGAATTTTTTCTGAATGGAGAGAAATCGCTTACGGAATTCTACAAGGCTCAGTTTTAGGTCCACTGTTGTTCATCACGAATGTAAACGACGTCCTATCTAACATACAACAAGCAGAAGTCGTTCTTTTTGCGGAAGACATTAATTAGTATTGTAATCAATCCAAACATACATACAGTACCAGAAGAAATAGTAAATGATGTTCTTAAAAGTATTATTGAGGATTTTTTGCGAATTGTCTCATTTTCAGTTTCGAAAAGACACAACATATTGAGTTCTGCACATGTACTACACCAATGATAAGTGTAACACATGGTGAGGAACTCGGTTGGCAACAAAAAATTTTAGCTGTCTGTATTAATGAGAGTTTTAACTGAAAAAAACGCGTTTTCGAACTCCTAAAACAGGTTTGTTCTGCCAGATTTGCGCTTCGAATCACTGAAAATGTTGGGGAGAGAAGTGGACATATTTTGCGTGTTTTCATTCAGTAATGTCATATGAAATAATGTTCTGGGGTAACTCAAGGAATAAAGTGTTTATTGCTCAAAAACGTGCTGTAAGAAAAATATTTGGTGCAGACTCACGATCATCTTATACACAACTGTTGAAGAGTTAAGCATTTTGACAACTGCTTCACAGTCTATTTATTCCCTCTTGAAGTTTCTTGTAAGTACTCTGTTGGTAAATGTTCACATGAACATACCAATGAGTAACGTGAATGTAAAATGACTCGTTCCACATCATTACGATTAATCGTGCCAATGGTCCACGGAACATGAAACTTACGAACTAACTGATGTAATGAATCAGTTTGCTGTATCGTACAAACGAGATTTCTTAGGTACTAGAATTCCACTGGCAGTTATTCTGCAAAACGTTTGTCATCATAATTGTTGAATCAGTAGATTGCCAAATCTGTTTCACTGATTCAAACTGTTGCGTTTGCCCTTCCTGTGAATTATAGAGCTGTACCTGCTGTTATCATTCTATTATCAACATAGTCCTGCGCGCGACAGCCATTTAAATTGCCATCGATAGTGATCCTTAACCAAGCGAGCAAGCATATTTGTTCCAAGCCAGGAGTCAGCAAGTTCGTTGTTCTCCATGGTCGTTATAATCCCGTGCCTCTTGCCCTGGTTCCCTTAATTGTTCGTATATGCTAACAAGATGTGCGTCGGATGTCGCCTCGTGGGTACTTGGCCATATATAGCTTTTCAGATTCCTTACAGCTTCCTTTTTCTCGTCCGTAAACGAAAACCTTTTGATTACTCTGTAAGGGTGTACGCCACTGTACGCCGCTGATCAACAACACCCCTCAACTTGCAAGCACTGACCGTCGTTACGTCAAAACTGCCAATGTCAGCGATTTGTTTGCACACATTTAGAAAAAGTCCTCACACTTTTATAAGGGATAACACTAGACTCAGCCAGACGGGGTATACAAATTCCGTCCTGGGAAGGGGGGGGGGGGCAAGGGGAGGCGGAGGTCATCTGGCCAACCCCAACAACTACTTATTGCCAACTCCAGATTAACATGCCGACACCGTGAAGGCCAGGAAAAAAAGAAGATCGTCTAAATTATGTACGCTTGCCCTACCTACTTCCAGGGTTACTTATTGTGAAATATGTTTAACAGCGTACACAATAGATCAGTTATTGTATTGAATTATCGGTTCCTGTCAAAACTGAAACTGATAATTCAATATAATGTGCACGGTTTCGTCGTACGAGTAAAAATTTCTATAAAATTATTACTATTATAAAATTATTATTATTATTGTTGTTGTAGGTTGGCCTGGTTTGGAAATAATTATTATTTTTAAAGTCCAAATATGTTTTGGAACATTTGTGCCATCATCAGCAGGTGCTTTTATACAGGTCTGTACAAAGCAAACATCTTGTGCGTAATAATTATTGGAACGAAAATTACGCACAAACTTTTTATGTCTATTGCGATTTTTGTCTTATCTCTAGCATATGAAACTTATAGAATCTGCTTTGCATTATTATACTGCTTGTCATCTGGTGTGAAATGATATTATTGTGAGAATGGCTAGCGAGTTAAAAAGTACACATTATCTATAAATGTTATTTTGTTGCAGATACAGGTTCGCAGGAGAGCTTCTGTAAAGTTTGGAAGGTAGGAGACGAGGTACTGGCAGAAGTAAAGCTGTGAGTACCGGGCGTGAGTCGTGCTTCGGTAGCTCAGTTGGTAGAGCACTTGCCCGCGAAAGGCAAAGGTCCCGAGATCGAGTCTCGGTCGGGCACACAGTTTTAATCTGCCAGGAAGTTTCAATGTCAAGAGAGTTCAAAAAAATCTAACATTCTAGAAAATGCGGTAATAATTACCTCAGTCGTTAAATGTTTTTAGGTTTAATTTTAGTTCCAAAAATAATTACTTAAAATATGCTTGAGTTTTACGGACCAGAACAGTGATAGCACAAATGTGCCAAAGTATGCTTGGGCAATAAAAAGAGTAATAGATGGACCTGAATTTCCATAATTTAACACGCAAGCACGGCTACTGTTGGAGCTTCGAAACTAGACGATAATGATTTCTAATGAAGAGCAAACTAATCATTTGTGGGAATAAGTTCACTCACACTCAAAACAATACGAAGTGCAAACAGCATCCGAATGGCCTCAGAAACGTCGTTAACGCATCAGTACGCACTTTTACAGTACCAGCACATAAACAACGCTCCTTGTTCATTGGGAGTTCAGTTTTATAACCAAAATGATCACTCTGATGACCATTTGGCATGTTGCAGATAATGCCTGGACCCTGAAGAAGCCGTAATTTCATACTGCCTGCTGTCCAAAGATTAGTACTCTCCAAAATAAGTGTGTGAACAGTCAAGAGTTGTGGCAATGTATTGTTTTGATACTCTGTCTACTACGAGTTGAAATTATCGTGTAGGCACTTTTTCTTGTCTTCCATGAAAAAATTAAAGTCGAATTGTCTGTCTCAACAATGTTCGACAAATTATTGAGAGAACGCCATATTCTGCTTGTGCCAGCAGCTACTAACTGCAAGTTTTAATTTACATCATTACCAACCATTCGACATATTAAAAGCCAATATCATTGCTAAACGGAGCAAATATTGTTTTACTTAGTAAACGGCTCACAATAGTAAGTTCATTTCTCTACTCGCATCTTCCGATAGTGGGGCAATGTTGTCAGACAATGGTCTTCGTTTAGCAGTTGAGAAAGGAAGAGCGGCTGAACTGAAACCAAAACGGAAATACAGCAAGAAGTTAAATGTTAGTCTCGAAAACGTATATTACACCACGGCACACTATTCCTATGAGAGGCTCAGGCGGCACAGTAAAGGCAAATAAATTTAGAACAGGTACTCTGATACGCTAAAAAATGTATCGCGATAAAGAGTCCGTTGTCGTATAATACGTGTATGTAAATAGCCTGGAATCACAATCATATAGCTGAAAAACTAGCCTTAGAAGGAAAACATCACTTCGGATTTTCCTGGCAGTCTCCATGCTGTGTTGTAACTTCTAATGTGGAATTAATGGTTGCTCACACAGTCTACCAAAAGAGATTAAGCACTTGGGAAAAGGCAAGAAGGCAACTACTAATGATACTACAACTTTATTTGCAGTGAAAGTCGCGCAAAGTTTAACATTTACGATCGGCTTCAACGGCTTCGACGGCTGTCCCCTCTCATGGAATGTTCCTGTTGTAATTTTCCGCAAGATGAAAAAATAGGTGTAGGTTAGCTGAAGGATGAGGTAACTATGGAAATCGGTCACATCTGTCAAAGTTCTTTGTGGCTGTGAGTGCATATACAGTTGCTTTCTAACGACTAACAAATGTCGAGTTTCTGCCTTCATTTGGCTGAAACAAACTAAAAGATGAACCCGATTTTGTAGATACTTCATGGATATTTTCTGAGCATTTTGATATAAACGGTTTTGTCTCAGATTGTCCTGTACAGAGTAACTGTTTTTCGTTTAGTGTCTCATCTCCATTTATCTTTGTTTAGGTATTGCCCTGAAATCAGCTGCACAACTGCGCAAATGTCAGCAGTACGTGATGTGTGTCTTGGTTAGAAACAAGCTTGTAACATTGACTCACCTGCGACAGTAGAGCCCACTTTTCTATTCACCGTAGACTTGCACGCAGTTCAGCTCAGTTCGGTCTCATATTTGTTTTTCCAGCAGTGTTACTTGTAAACAGGAAAATGGTTTAGTCCCTTACACATAACACTCCACTACGCAGGCATGATATAGGTAGTGTTTTTTGGCCAGATAAACTAGTTTTGATACTCAAATTGATTTAATTAGGGAGCTTTTTAATTATATAGTTGATAGATCCGTGCTTGCTACCGATGAAAATCATCATCTCGTCAGTATCATGAATCTGTGATCAGATTTTCTGCGTTAATTCTATTTGACTCTCTCTCTCTCTCCTTTTTTTTTTCGTGTAAGTGCAGCCACTGTGGCTTCGCTAGAGTATTTTCAAAAACTACTAAATACTGCTACTCAAAGCAGCAATAATGTAGGGCTTCGTTTAAATGTCAAGAAGATAAAATGGATGGTTGTCAGCAGAAACCAAAATGAAATGCAGGACACTCTTGAACTTGGTAATGATAAGATCGAAAGGGTATCACCACATAAATATTTAGGATATCAAACCAACGGCAAATGAGAGACTTATCTCAAGAAATTCGTTGCAGAATTGAACAGGCAAGAAGTTCTTTCCAGAAAACGAGGAAAGTTCTGTTTAGCTGTGACATAAGTATTCGCACTCGACTATTTGTACTACCCACCTGTGGCCAGCTAACTCTATTTTTATCACAGTCATGGGTATGTCTTCTACTCCAGCCTGTTCCCTAATCCGTCTACTCGTACGTAGGTACTATTTGTACGTTTTCATATCCTACTCTAAGGAGTTAAGTCGTGGACACATACCGCCATATTAGGTAAGAAACTAGAGGCATCTGAAATATGAGAGAATAGAGTGATATTAAAGATAGCATCAAGATAAAAAAACTCGAGTACTTGCGCCATGTAATGCGCAACAACAAATGCGGCCTGTTGCAACAAATATCTCAAGGAAAGATTGACGACAGACGTTGTCCACGGCGTTGAAGGTTATCCTGGCTAAAGAACTTGAGTACGTGGTTCCGATTGAGCAAAGAATCGCAGTTCAGAAAAGCCATGGACTAAAAAAAGCAGAACGTTACGGGGCGCGCCAATGTTTTTGGAGGACGAGACATTGAAAGAAGAAGAATAGAATCTATAACCAACATAACTGAAAGAAAACAGTTGAAATTTAAAACGAATTCAAAGACTCAGTTGAGCTCTTGTATTTACGCCAGTTCCATACAACGACTGGATTGGTAGGAAAAGAAATAAGCAGAAGCGGAGAAATGATCTGGAGTGCTTTCGGTAAGACAAATGACTTCCCATTAACGTGAAACGGGATGTTCCTAATACCTCCATTAGTCTCTGGCGGGGAGAAATAGACTTTAAATGTGAAAACAGTTCACAAACCGAAGGTTCCTCAGCGAGCTATGCAGAGTTGCATGCTGGGAGTTTTGGGGAGATATAGGAAAGCGAGTAGATGGATTAGGAAACAGGCTGGAGTAGAAGACATACTTATGACTGTGATAAAAATGGAGTTAGCTGGCCACGAGTGGGTAGTAAACGTGTCAGAAAAGTTTTCAGCTAGACTGCAAGGCACAGGAAAGC
The DNA here is from genome assembly GCF_023898315.1 of Schistocerca nitens. Lineage (NCBI taxonomy): Eukaryota > Metazoa > Arthropoda > Insecta > Orthoptera > Acrididae > Schistocerca > Schistocerca nitens. The sequence continues at coordinate 916,853,317 of NC_064617.1, forward strand.
ACCGAGAGAACGATATAATGGAAAGTGGGTAGATGGCATTAGAAAGGATGCAGATTCAATATTTTTGCTTAAAGATACATGCCACCGACATCAAAATTAAAGAGATCTTTGAAGAAAAGAGAAGAAACTGTGAATATATCAAGAACTCAAGTGGCAAACCAGTTCTCAGCAAAGAAAAGAAAGCTGAAAAGTGGAAGGAATATGTAATGGGAACTAAAGGAGAAACAAACTGAAGAAAGTAGTATAGAAAGAGAAGAGGAAGTAGGTGAAGATGAGATGGGTGATATGATAATGTGAGGAGAATTTAACTGCACACTAAAAGACCTAAGTCGATATATACGAAGGTGAGTCAAATGAAAACCTTAAATATTTTTTTAAATGTTATTTATTGTGCAGAAGTGGTACAAAGCTGTATCACTTTTCAACATAATCTCCCCCATGCTAAATGCAAGTCCTCCAACGCTTACAAAGTGCATAAATTCCTTTAGAAAAAAATTCTTTTTTTAGTCTGCGCGAGCACTCATGGACCGCGTGGCGCTCCTGATCATCAGAACGGAACTTCTTTCCTCCCATTGCGTCTTTGAGTGGTCCAAACACATGGAAATCACTTGGGGCAAGGTATGGTGAGTATGGTGGATGAGGAAGACACTCAAAATGCACATCTGTGATTGTTGCAAATGTAACGATTCTTACAACGAAGCCATCACCTTCTCGTTCAAAGCGCCGAAGAAGTTCTTCACGAGCGTCAACATGTAGTTCTTTCATTTCAGGAGTCAGCTGCCGTGGAACCCATCTTGCAGACACTTTGTGAACTGGAGTACATCATGCACAGTGTGGTGTGCTGACCCATGACTAATGTGTAAACAAGCTGCAATGCCATTCAGTGTCACTCGGCTGTTTTCCTTCACTATGGATTCAACTGCTGCAATGTTCTGTGGAATCGCAACTCGTTGCGCCTGACTTGGACGAGGAGCAAATGGTTCAAACGGCTCTGAGCACTATGGGACTTAACATCTATGGTCATCAGTCCCCTAGAACTTAGAACTACTTAAACCTAACTAACCTAAGGACAGCACACAACACCCAGTCATCACGAGGCAGAGAAAATCCCTGACCCCGCCGGGAATCGAACCCGGGAACCCGGGCGTGGGAAGCGAGAACGCTACCGCACGACCACGAGCGACGAGGAGCATCTTTCACTGAAGTCACACCATTTGCGAACTTTCTACTTCATTCGTAGACTTGCTGCAGTGACAAACATGCATCACCGTACTGAACCTTCATTCGTCGATGAATTTTAATAGGTTTCACACCTTCACTAAGCAAAAACCGAATAACAGAACGTTGTTCTTCCCTGGTGCAAGTCGCAAGTGGGGCGGCCATCTTTATACTGATACTGCTACGGTATCTGCACTATGCTGCCGCCTACAGGCCATTCTGCACGCTGTTTGTTCAAAAAAAAAAATGGTTCAAATGGCTCTGAGCACTATGGGACTCAACATCTTAGGTCATAAGTCCCCTAGAACTTAGAACTACTTAAACCTAACTAACCTAAGGACATCACACACACCCATGCCCGAGGCAGGATTCGAACCTGCGACCGTAGCAGTCCCGCGGTTCCGGACTGCAGCGCCAGAACCGCTAGACCACCGCGGCCGGCACGCTGTTTGTAGCACGCTTACCAACGTACAGGATAACGGCGCGAAATTTCGATTTGTTATTACGAACTTAAGGTTTTCATTTGTCTTACCCTCGTATATGACACAGGCGAAACATATATTGAAGTGACAAAAAAAGTCATGGGCTAGCGATATGTACACATACAGACGGTAGTATTATCGCGTACACGAGGTATAAAGGAACAGTGCTCTGGCAGAGCCGTCACTGTGTCAGTCGTTCTCAGCTGATTTATGTGCAAAGGTTTCCGACGTGACTATGGCCGCACGACGTGAATTAACAGACTTTGAATGCAGAATCACAGTTGGAGCTAGACGCATGGGACATCTCGTTTCGGAAATCGTTAAAAAATTCAACGTTCCGAGAGCCACAGTGTCAAGAGTGTGCCGAGAACACCAAGTATCATACAGTACCTCTCACCAAGGACAACGGCTTTTACTTAACTACCGAAATCAGTGGCGTTTGAGTAGAACTGTCAGTGCTAACAGACAAGCAACACTGCGTAAAATAACGGCAGAAATCAATTTGTGAGGTACGACGAACGTGTCCGTTACGACAGTGTGGCGAATTTGGCGTTCATGGGCTATGGCAGCACACGACAGATGTGAGTGTCTTTGCTAACAGCACGACATCGCCTGCGGCGTTTCTCCTGGGCTCGTGACCATACAGGCTGGACCGTAGACGACTGGAAAACCGTGGCCGGTCAGATGTGTCCCGATTTCAGTTGGTAAGAGTAGATGGTAGCGTCCGTGTGTGGCGCAGACACCATGAAGCCATAGATTCAAGTTGCCAACAAGGCACTGCGCAAGCGGGTGGTGGCTCCATGATGGTGCTGGCCGTGTTAACATGGAATGGACTGCGTCCATTGGCCCACCTGAGCAGATCATTGACTGTTATGTTCGACTACTTGGAGATCGTGTGCGGTACAACGCCTCTTCTTCTTGATGATTTGGTTTGATTTGTACTAGGCCTCGGCTAAAACTCGGCGACAGGCGGTAGAGTGTTGAGATCGTTATCAAGTTACGAAGACGATGTTACACAAAATAACAGTGCTGAACAGAAATGTCGACGTGCGTGAGATATTTACTTCACCAAGAATCGTAATTAATCGTTCGTAATCGAAGTTTAACTGATTAATGATGAAATATTAATGATAAAACCAATACAGTCACATCCACAATAAATTCCCTACAAGCTGGTCGTAATTTCAAGTATCTAAGAAATCGTAACAGTGGGCTTGTTATTTGATTTAAGATTCTACACAAGCGCCGAGCGCTACAGTCAAATATTATCGCTGCGCGTAATTATTACTCGGGAGTTTCATGTCAATAATTTGATAGAATTTTAAATCACAAATGCACGACTTGGCACGAGAGGGTGTTTCATTGCACAATATCAGTCACTTCCTAACCGAGCCTTGAGAAGGAAAGTTTCCCAGGTGTTGGGGGGGGATTTAAATTATATGCTTCGGACCTATCACTGAAGTTCCATAAACCACTGGCTATTATGAATGAAAATTGTCTATCAGTGTTCGTTGCCTAAATCACTGTCTAAGTGATGTTTAGTTCAATTATCTAGTTAAAAGTTCACTTTATTATAGTAGGTAAAAGTCCTCGGAATTCTAATGCCGTGATATTTGAAGTCAGAAGATCGTATTACTGCGTCATAATAGATCGCAATTATTCAATCTCAAAAACAGTCTAAGCGCGCCTACATGTACGAGCATTCAAATATATGACCTGCTTCGGCTAACTCTCGTAACGTAGTGACAATGCATTGAATTATACTTAGTCATTACTCACGATTCCCAAAGAGTACTCACACGGAGTATTCTTTGGGATCGTTGGTTCTACTTTGCGAATGGTAATTTATGCTAATTTTGCGATTTATTATGATTTTGATTTTAATTTTAGTGAAATTTAATCTTTCTTTCGTAGATTGCTAAATTGTCAAGTCTTAGATTCCTGATTTAATTACTTGTTATTGTCCTAATAATAGTGATAAATGGAACTTTGTTCGCTTATTCACTTTTCTCGGTATTTGGGACTTGGGGGGAAATCTTTGGGGTATTGGGAACTAATTTTTGATTTTTATTTCTCGTCCGAGGAAGTGGCATTACATCGGACATGCATCGACTTCGTGTTCATAAACAACGATGTCGTGTACCGGGCCACAATTCTTCGCGATTGGTGTGTAGAACATTCCGGACAATTTGAGCAAATGATCTGGCCACCCAGGCTGCCCGACATGAATCCCTTCGAACACTTATGGAGCATAATCGAAAGCTGAGTTCGTGCACAAAAGCCTGCACCGGCAACACTTTCGCAGTTATGGTTGGCTGTAGAGACAGCAAGTCTCAGTATTTTTGCAGGGGAATTCCAAGACTTGTTCAGTCCATGCCACGTAGAGTTGCTGCGCCACGCCAGGAAAAAGGAGATCCGACACTGTAAAGATGGAGTCCCACGAGTTTTGTCGCCTCAGTGTACTTAGAAAGTAATACTACCAATTGTAAGGAAGACAGGTGCCAACAGGTTTGAATACTACGGAAACATCAGTTTAATAAGCCATGATAGTGGAACATAGACAAGAATTATTTAAAAAAGAATGTAAAGACTCCCGATACTAACGTACAATCCGCAGACGAAGCGAAATTCGTCGGGAACAGAACACCGAATGAAAACCAAGAACAGGAGCAAGAAAGTCGTGGCACAATGCAAGGTCGAACTCCAATAAACAGAATGGCGAAGTGATAGCGGCTCGTGCAACGGACTGAACCGGCTGAATCACGGCTGCCTACGTGTCCTCCTTTCTGCGAGCGGCTCGGCCCGCATGACGTCCTACGCTGGCAACTGATGGTGATCGTCAACCTCGAATTACGATCGGTATCGGCTGCTGGCAATGATATTAAACTGGTAGAGACCAATCTTGGAAAAGATAAGGTTGGGCTCCAGAGAAATGTAGGTACATGTGAAGCAATACTAACGCAACGTATGTTGGAGAAAGAGAAAACTAAGTTTACATCATTTGTAGTTTTAGAGAAAACTTTCGCAATGTGGAGCAGTCCAAGTTGCGAAAAGCTTTCTCTTTGAAAGGACCGCAAGATTATTTACAGCTTGCACAGAAACCATACCGTAGTCAAAGACTCAAAGGACGGAAAAGGTAAGCCATAGACGCGTAGGCAGTGAGACATGGTTGTAGCCGATTCCAGATGTTATTCAGTCTTACAACGAGCACTCTGCGAGGGAAACCAAGGAGAAATTTGAAAAGGAAATTACTGTTAAGAGAGAAGAAATAAAAACATTTGCGGTTTGTCAGTGAGACTGTAATTCTTTCAGATGTTTAATGACTTGAAAGAGCAGTCGAACTGAATGAATAGTGTCTTGAACAAAGATTATAAGATTTACTTCAATAAACGTAAAACAATGTTAATGCAATGTTAATGCATGAGACCAAGGAATTGTATTTTAGGAAACAGTCTGAAAGTTTCCTGCCGCAGTCTCAACTTTCAGAGCTGATTTTTCCTCTGCTTATGCAAAATCTTAGACATTCTACAACGATGGTTCTGTACCAAAAAATCAGTTACTGGAAGTATGATTGTCTTTGACTTAGAAAGGGTATACTAAAGGAAATGAGATACCAAAAGTACTCTTTCTGAGAAAGAGATCTTTGTTCACATCTAATATAACATTAAGTGTTGGAAATCTTTCCTCAAAATGTTTGTCTGGATTGCACGATACTAAAACGTTTGATAATAGCACCGAACTGCTGATGTGGCTGCGAGTGAAAGCGGACGTATTTTGTCAGGCGCTTCTTGTAAATGTACGAGCGCTGTTCTGAGACCAAGGAATTGTATTTTAGGAAACAGTCTGAAAGTTTCCTGCCGCAGTCTCAACTTTCAGAGCTGATTTTTCCTCTGCTTATGCAAAATCTTAGACATTCTACAACGATAGTTCTGTACCAAAAAATCAGTTACTGGAAGTATGATTGTCTTTGACTTAGAAAGGGTATACTAAAGGAAACATTTTGTCGACCTGTGCCACTAGCCAATGAGAGGCGTGTTCCACTGGAAACTGGCCGTTTAAACCAAGGAGTTCAAGTAGTTTTGCTGCTACCTACAGGCGCGCTTCGAAATGCAGAGAGAGTTTTGGTTGAATCCGCCTGCTTAGCCGTCACGGTAGCCCAGCGTGTTCGGTCAGAGGGTTAGCTGCCCTCTGTAATTAAAACACTGAGTGAATGGCTCAACGATGAACTTGAACAAGAGTCATGGGACGACCGCTCCGAACAAATATGCCGGCAGGGTAGCTCAGAGTGTTTGTTCAGAGAGCTGGTTGGCCTCTGTAATAAAAAAAATCTGAGCGGAAGGATCAACAAACGAACTTTAACGGATGCCATGTGACATCCGCAACGACCAATCACAACGATCAAAAAAAAAAAAAAATGCTGGGTGGTAACGTGTTTGCCTCCCATGCAAACGGGCCGGGGTTCGGTTCCCGCCGGGTTGGCGTTTTTCTCCGCCCGGTGACAGGCTGTTGTGTTGTCCTCATCATCATTTCATCCTCATCACCGGCACGTAAGTCGCCCAATGTGGCGTCGACTGAAGTAACACTTGCACTTGGCGGCCGAACTTCTACGGTTGGGGGCTCTAACGAAGCCATATGCTCATTTTCATTTTTAGCTATGGTTGAGTATTGTATAGTGACATGGTACAGAATAGATGTTACATTAGTCCATTCGAATGCTGCGGCTGTTGTATTTAGCACTTCCTGGTCTATTAAACAGTTTTCAACATTTTGTAATGCACTCGAAATTCTTGCAGGTCATTTCTTTTTTTATGGTGATCTATTATACCCGGCGTTTCATGAATTGACGATTGTGTACTTTATTGTTTCCGTGAACATGCTTTAGACGAAACAGTAATCTCTGGGATCGTAGTCCCGGGTCACTATGTAATGGTTATAATATCTTAATATATATTTTGCAACCGGCATCGAGCTACCACACATAATACTATGGACTTCCTGCCTTCAGCATAGATACCAGTCTTAGTGAGCCATTGTTTTAATCAGTATATACGTTTCTCGAAACTGCAGACAGCAGTACACTTCGGCTATTTCTTTGTATGTATTACAGGTCGGAATTTGGTATATCACTTTACGTACGTACGAAGTGATTGCTGCATGTCTTAAGATATCATATTTCTGAATAGAAATGGTTACACTGACGGACTGAGCCATACACGCTCACTGCACGTAACTCGTTTAGAAGGTGGGTTACTTCCTCGTTCTTGGAGCCAGGTCATTAGCTTAAAAAAATGGTTCAAATGGCTCTGAGCACTATGGGACTCAACTGCTGTGGTCATCAGTCCCCTAGAACTTAGAACTACTTAAACCTAACTAACCTAAGGACATCACACACATCCATGCCCGAGGCAGGATTCGAACCTGTGACCGTAGCAGTCGCACGGTTCCGGACTGCGCGCCTAGAACCGCGAGACCACCGCGGCCGGCGGTCATTAGCTTATCACAAGTTTAGTTCAACCATAAAATTCATTCAGATGTTCATTTATACCCACTATTACGTCGTTACACGAAGGATTCTATAACTTCCTTCAATGTATTCCATCCTATAAAAAAGCTGCAGTAGGATAACATTATAATTTCTTAGTTCTAAATTGTATGCAGAAAAGGCCATTTATTCAGAATATGTTTCATAGCACGTATCGGCATATAATCCGAAAGACTAACAAGGAAGAGGTAGCTTGTAAGTTGAACAAAAAGGGTGACAGTCATCTCTGTGTGTCTGCTTTTAAAAAAAGTGTTGGTTAGATGAAATCCTCTGCACAGTTAAGTGTTCCAGTGGACTTAAGCGACCTAGGAGTACAAAAATATCACGTTCTGTTGTCATTAAAACTGAAGGAAGGAAGAAAATTAGGGTTTAACGTCCTGTCGACATCCAGGTCATCAAAGACGGAGCACAATCTCGGAGTGAGGATAGAACATGAAATCGGTCCTGACATTTCAGAGGAACAATCTCGGCATTTGCCTGGAGCAATTTAGAAAAATTTCTGGTTTGTGCAAATTAAGAACGGAGGTGACACCTGGCGACGGTTGCAGACTTCCTTTCTACACCTGTCGGCTTAATTTTGAATACATTTCTATTGATTCTAATTGCTACATCGTCTGTTTCTCCCCGATGCACGGTTTACTTTTTTAGAATGGTATACCATCACCAATGGGTGGAATGTCATCTTACAACCAAGCTTCTGATTGATGACTTTACATCAAAATCGCGTGTTTAGCGTATGTACAGTGTCGTTCTCGTTTAGCACTTGAGCAAATAATACCAAAAGCGCTCGAAGTTGATTCTCTTTGCGTACAATCTGTTGCACATACTCATGTGTTATTTTATGTATGTTGTTGCGCCTGACCACCAACGTAGCTGAATAGTGCTGGCTCGCTAGCTGAGCGTGTTCGGTCGGAAAGGCTGGTTGCCCTCCGTAATAAATAAACTGAGTGAAGTAATCGACGTTGAACTTGAAGGGGTATCCTGTGACGTCTGCCCAGACTAAGTGACAAGAAAAATGACGAATAAAGTGGGAAAAAACTGGTTAGTGTCGTTGCCTTGGGTACGGAAGGACCCGGGTTCGATTCCTCATACCTCCTCAATTGTTTTTTTTTTTTTTTTCTGAGGCAGTCCGGTCTGGAATGGGGTCCAATCAGCTGCTTAAACAAGGAAGCAACGGAACCATCAGGATTTATACAGGTTGGTCAGAAATAATCTGAAAAGCTTTTAACGATGTTGCAGGGTAGGTGTGCTGAGAAACAATTGTTAAGAAAAGAACTGGATAAGTCGCGACGTTTCCAAGTTTACTAGCATCCAAGTCAGCCAATCAGGCTATCGCGCTCGCAGATTCAAAGTAGCGCGCCAGATACAATCAGTGTCAATTGTTCTCATACCGTAAATGATGGTGTACGAGACTGCTCGGCCTTTGGCTCGGGTACGATCGTTACTACCGTCCCACGTCCGCGCCTCGTTTCTCTCTCTTGTTCGATTTTAGGAAACAAAAAGAAGAACGCCTTTAGCGACATCGTCTCTGGTGGGCCGCTTGAATTTGCGCGTGGAACGGCCTGACTGGATAATTTCAGTGCCAATTAACTCGAAAACGGTGCAACGTGTGGAATTTTTTTCTTAACTTATTTCTCAGCACAACCTACCTTGTAACATCCTTACAAACTTGTCAGACTGTTTCTAACAACAGTCTATACTGGCAATAACGGCTGGAAGTATTGGCGATGTACTAACCACAAGTTCTACAATCACACATCGTTCCTCGTAGAGCCCTGAAGATAATATTTGGCCAGTCGAAACAGGCTTAAGGCCTGGTGTTTGCGTTTACACCACACATCTACATCTACATCTACATGGATACTCTGCAAATCACATTTAAGTGCCTGGCAGAGAGCTCATTGAACCACCTTCACAGTTCTCTATTATTCCAATCTCGTATAGCACGCGGAAAGAACGTACACCTATATCTTTCCGTACGAGCTATGATTTCCCTTATTTTATAGTGATAATCCTTCCTCGCATTCGGAAGTGAAAGTTGGTGATTGGAATTTCGTGAGAAGATTCCGTCGCAACGAAAAACGCCTTTCTTTTAATGATTTCCAGCCCAAATCCTGTATCATTTCTACGACACTCTCTGCCATATTTCGCGATAATACAAAACGTGCTGTCTTTCTTTCAACGTTTTCGATGTACTCCGTCAGTCCTATCCGGTAAGGATCCCACACCGCGCAGCAGTTTTCTAAAAGAGGACGGACAAGCGTAGTGTAGGCAGTCTCCTTAGTAGGTCTGTTACATTTTCTAAGTGTCCTGCCAATAAAACGCAGTCTTCGGTTAGCCTTCCCCACAACATCTACGAGTTGCTTCGAATTTAAGTTGTTCGTAATTGTAATACCTAGGTATTTAGTTGAATTTACGGCTTTTAGATTACAGTGTGTTAACTGTAAGACGGTAGAGTTGTGAGGGGAGTGCGGGGAGAGGAGGAAGCAAGCATTGGCTGGCGAGGGGTGAGGAGCCGTTGGGGAGGGGACAAGGAACACCTACCAGTTGCAGTGCTGGCACTACAAATTGCGCGTCATGCTTACACGCAAGCAGACGAAAGGCTTGGAAGTAAAACTCGCTTTAAATGTTGTTCGTAAACGAAACTGAAATCGTCATGTACATTAAAATCTATATATATATAAAAATGAATGTCTGTATGTTTGTCTACTATGTGCTCACAAACCATACATCCGATTGCAATGAAACTTTGGTGAGTTGTTCTCCGAACTGGAAGCAGTGTTCGCAGGCTCGGCACAATCTTCCGCACTGAATAAAATTCCGCTATCGTGTCGGGAATGACTTCGATTTCTCCACTTCTTTTCCTAAGTTAAAAGAGAGAAAGATTTATAAGAAAATGCCTTCTGCACTGCATGTATTTTTGTGAATTTGGAAATGTACTGTAATATGAATGTGTTTCGAAATCATACAGTAACCAGTGGTGTTTCCATACAAAGCAATACGGTAGCAAGGGAAAATGAAATATAAGGTGATTCAGACGAAATAGGGGGCTACTTCAGAGTGATCGCGAACAAAACATCTGAAATGGAAACTAACCATTTCTTGCCAGGCGTTTGTGGTGATACGGCAGGATGATTCTTGGAAAACTGTTTGAATCTTCCAATGCTACGCATGCTTTGTCCTGTGTATGTAGCAGCTCTCACTGATGATTTGCAAATGGGGTGAAGCAATTTTTTCTGCTCCATTTCCCTTTCGCAGCATTCAATCACACGCAATATAATTTTGCGAGCATCGCTACGTAATACTGGTTTCCTTCTAACCGTAGGCCTACCGGTAGGGGTTGTTGGCGACTCCCGAGATGGGCCAGCAACTGCCTCTTCACTCATTTTCATAATGTTTAGCACAACTGCACAATAAAAACACGCAGAACAGTACAGCGCAAAACAATAACGAAGCAGACGACAATGGCTACCTTGTACAACACAGTCAGCTACGTAATGTTGGCAGCAGTCGAAACTGCGTGCCTACCGAAGCCTCCCGACGTTTACCGACTTCTACCGATTCAGGACTAGGGAGAGGTCTGCCATCTAAAAGTTTACACACTGAACATCGATTTATCGCGTAACCGAAGTTTAACGAGTTCCTTTTAGCACTCATGAGGATGACCTCACACTTTTCGTTATTTAGGGTCAACTGCCACTTTTCGCACCATTCAGATATCTTTTCTAAATCGTTTTGCAGTTTGTTTTGATCTTCTGATGCCTTTATTAGTCGATAAACGACAGTGTCATCTGAAAACAACCGAAGACGGCTGCTCAGATTGTCTCCCAAATCGTTTATATAGACAAGGAATAGCAAAGGGCCTATAACACTACCTTGGGGAACGCCAGAAATCACTTCTGTTTGTGCCACATTCTGTTTCCCTTCTTTCGTTACCGGCAACGGTACACACATTTGTCGGATGGTTCCTTGGCAAGCATTTTACTTCTGCACGAGGTGCTGACAAGAGCTTCTCCCCTGTGCATCAGCGAGACGGGGCTGCGCTGATGTCAGGGCGAGGGGAGAGGATGGCCATAAGAACCCCTGCATGCCAAGGCGCATTCCCCTATTCGCAATTTCATGGCCTCTTAAGCTCTTGTCGAGCAAGGGAGGGACCCCACGTCTAGAGAATAGCTCCCCCTCGCCCGCTGCGAGATATTAGGGGTCCGCTCCTTACAATATAAAGTCCCGCCGCTGCCCAACAATATTACTGCTTGCTCCGCCCCGTGTCGCAGCAGGCGACGGCCGCCGTTGGCAATGGTTCGGCGTCTTTCCCGCCATCTCTATGCTCTGGAAGATGGCTGTCACGAAATCAGCGTTCTGGTCTTATTTTGATTAACCTATTTATTTGCTCCTGTGATCGGTAGCCAACAGGCGGATACAAATCGTATTTCACAGCAGAAATATTCTGAAGACAATTTGAACACGGAGCTTTCCTAAATATGTAAATTAGATTTTAAATTTGTGCATAGAGCTATTACAACTAAATCCATTTATGAAACTTCCTGGCAGATTAAAACTGTGTGCTCTACCATCTGAGCTACCGAAGCACGACTCACGCCCAGTCCTCACAGCTTTACTTCTGCCAGTATCTCGTCTCCTACCTTCCAAACTTTACAGAAGCTCTCCTGCGAACCTTGCAGAACTTGGAAGGTAGGAGACGAGATACTGGCAGAAGTAAAGCTGTGAGGACCGGGCGTGAGTCGTGCTTCGGTAGCGCAGATGGTCGAGCACTTGCCCGCGAAAGGCAAAGGTCCCGAGTTCGAGTCTCGATCGGGCACACAGTTTTAATCTGCCAGGAAGTTTCATATCAGCGCACACTCCGCTGCAGAGTGAAAATCTCATTCTGGAATAATAAAGGGTCTGGCAAGTGCAACAGATCATGACTCTATTGAATTATGGTAAATATGAGGCCCTCTCGAGCAGTACTCCTTGCATGTCTGCATGATTGAGCCAGTAACTTAAAGCGTTGGTGAAAAGCGTCGGAAGTTGAGAATTGTGGAATGTAAAGTCTGCAGATGGCCGTAGCTAGCCGGGCCGCCGTGGGCGGCAGGTAGCGGTCACCGGAAACGTGGGAGAATACGGCACTTTTGGGGATAGCCCTGCATCCGGAGCCACCTGTGCTGGGCAACACGTGGCGAAGACGGGAATTTCGTTTGCGTAGAGGCGATATGACGCACCCGATCATTGGCTAGATCTCATAAATGCCGTTGGAGGGATTTCGGCGATGATAGAGCGCTCGACATTGGCCGAAACGGGGTATTCTTCCGCCGCATTTTCGTACGCGTGTGAGACGGGATAATTGTGGAGAGAGAGGACCGCCTTGAGCCATCGAGCGGTACGGACTTGCAGACGGCGTGTGGCCATCGTCTTCGAAGGGAGATATACGGTCTGTATCGCAGCACTGCACCAACACGTGTTCCGCGGAGAGTTCTGCGGTTAGAGCTCTTTGTGCGCTCAAAAGCGAGATTTTCACCAACGCTTAGCCACTTCCAACAACTTACCTAATATTCTTGATCTGGTAGTTATCCTTGCGAGATGCCGAGTATTTATCAACGCAGCTGCCGGTAATAGGGGCGCGTAATTGCAAATTGTTAATGTTCCATTGTCAGGAGTGTGTGGGTGGACAAAGAAATGCACATTTATTTTGTAAATTTTGTCAGTTTATAACACTACCGTCTGCTACTGTTATACCATAACCTTAAAGTTGAAGGCAGGTAGTGAAATAAAACTATGTAGTTAAAGCAATTATGGTATAAAGCAACAGAGCAGTGTTACCCTCTGAGAGGAATTTTGTTATCTTGACCGTGTTGTACCTAACGGAGGTGGCTTATCGGAAGTGAAAGTCAGAATTACGTAAATATTTGAACAGTAACAAAAAATATTTTTGACTAGCTATACTGTTTAAAGAATAAGGAAAACGGTCGCCAGCCTAATCAGGCAAGAGAAAGATTAACGTTCTCGTTTAAGAAAGTAGGTATGAGTAACTTTAACGGACCAACACAAGCTAGACTTGGCCACACGCGTGTGCAATGAACTCTGACAAATACATATGTTTACGGTAAGATTGAAGCTAACAGCTAGAGCAGCACAAACTATTTTCATAAATATAACGACTAACGAAACACACTATTACTTTCAGTGCTTATTCAAACTGAATGGTCTTTATAACGTTATTATTACTATTCACTGCAGAATCATTAATTGGACATAGGTTCAGTATTATTGTTCAAACACTTTCCTAGCTCACATAAAATTATAAATGTTGTTCACTGCAAAATTATGAACTGGTCACGGGTTAAGTCTCTCTCAGTTAAATACTTTACTATTTCAAATGAAAGTTAAATGGAATTGACTAATAGGTTACTTCTCACTGTCCTTTGAATAAAGAAATTATTGTTTTCATAGATACTGGTCTTCCTGTTACTTATCACCTAGCATTAGCACAATAGACAAACTGTGGATCCTGATATACTATTAATATGCACTTCCAATACACAAGAGAGACAAACACTTAGCAAACATGTAACTTTCCACTATTGCAGTTTTCCACTTTTACTACAGTGAAACACAATGTTAACAAATTTGCAAGAAACAGACTCACCTTTTATTATTTACTACAGACAGCACTATGATCATTAACTAAGCAAAACTTTACAAGCCTCAGTTTCAAGAACTTTTAATCTTTAAAAGAAAGAGCAAATTGTCTTTACTACCACAGTCTTCTACTTGCAAGTAAATGATTAAATAGGTGACTTTGAAACTTCACAAAAATACATTTACTGCCTCCCACAATTTCACTAAATCCACAGTAAAACTGAATATTCCCTTCTCATCAAAGATCAAACAACATTATGTAATTAACCGTCTAACATTGAGGCTTTCATTTTTTTCACAAAATAGGACACTCGGTAATCATAGTTCAAATGGAGAGGAATCTGAGAGGTGTTGTGATAGGGAAAAAAATCAAGGTAGGTACATAAATTCAGTTATAAGTTACCTTATATTTGTGCACACTAAATCGCCCAATAAGCTGATCCTTCACTGTACATTATCATAGTACTCATTTACAGTGATTGCGCAATGTGATGGCAACTGCATGTTGGTAGGCGGATTTGCAGACAGAATTGTTGGACTCTGGCCCTTCTTGGTGGCGATGATGAATACCAATTCCAGAATCGTTCGATCCGAGGCATTGGAAAGCGGCAGAAAAAGCCTCTCTCGGAACCAGCACAATACACAACTTGTACATGGCAGTGCTCAGTTTGTTAGCTCGTCCCCGACTGACTCTTGTTCCACCTTTCTACCTAGGCCAACCACAATTTGCGCGCGCTGCACAATTCCGTTCCCGATGGGAACCACACAGCTTTTGCATATTAAATAACTAAGAACCCTAAGTGAGGATCAGCAGTTTACATAACAGCAACCAAATGCATTAAATAAAACAGAACATTTGCACATATTGACATTTCTACAAAAAAATATTCACACAGAAATTACAATTATATACAGTAAGTTTTGTTCCCTCCAAATGGAACAAAGAATTTAAATTGCATAGAATCAAATCATGACATCAAAGTTCTTACAAAGAAAGGAGTATACAATTTTATGTTATCGATTCAAACAAACACATTTACAGAAGCTCAACGATGTAACATTAAATAAAACAAAAGCAAAATAAATCAGTAGAGTATAAGAGCTATGGTGTTACAGGTTGTGGGGGATATCAAATTAAAATGCCAATATTACAATCGAATTATCGACTTCGTTGTAACTAGCATTTACCCTGTCCCAGTAAGCTTTAAATGTACTCTAGTCACTGCGCAGCTTGCCCAGACGGGAAGGAAAGAAGGTTTGCAGTCTTCTATGTCAGCGACGGACAGATAAGCTTAAAATAATACAAAATTATCAGGGACGATGGAGAATGGCGCATGTAACGGTTCGAGGGAAATAAAAAAAAAACACGCTTGAGTGAGAATTTAAGAAACCAAATGGGTTCTGGGATAAGCACCTCTGTAGAATATGAGAACCTACAAACACTCTTTTGCACGATCTGATAAACATGATTTACTACATACGTTGTTGCAAGCTTTGTAAGGTAGGCAAATGCAATGGTTCGCGTTAGTGCATACTGCGTTTCTAGGTTGCTTACTGTTAACAATAATTTTTGTCGTATCCTGACGCAGGATAGAGGGAAGTCAGGAGGTTTGAGGTCAGTCCGCAATTTCCGAGCGGTGAGGAGTAAATTCAGTTCCCAGTGATGGCTGGTTGATGACTTGGATCAGCGGAAAACACTGTCACAAGGCGCCTACAAGAGACGCTGATTCTGGGACTGGAAGGGTATTCGCAACAGGAGACTCATCAAATTCTGGGGTCTCATTAACACTGCATATTAGCGATCAAAGTACTCCACTGAAGGCTAATTCTAAACATTAAGAAAAGCAAAGGAGGCAGTTGCTTAGACAACGGAAGTCAGTGTCTGAAGCCATGGGAGTGGGTGCTAACAGAAGAAGCGAACACCAGTAGCACGTTAAGTACAAACCTGAGAGCAGCACTTCAAGCGAGAAACCGAGCGAGGTGGCGCAGTGGCTAGCACACTGGACTCGCATTCGGGAGGACGACGGTTCAATCCCGCATCCGGCTAAACTGATTTAGGTTTTCCGTGATTTCCCTAAATCGCTCCAGGCAAATGCTGGGATGCTTCCTTTGATAGGGCACGGACGACTTCCTTCCCCGTCCTTCCCTAATCCGATGAGACCGATGACCTTGCTGTCTGGTCTCTTCCCCCAAACAACCCAACCCCAAGCGAGAAAAGCGGACCGGCTGGCCACGAGCGACATGGATTCGGCGCCCCAGCGATCTGATTGAGAACTCCGTCTCAATACAAAAACGTGGGTTTTCAAAGAATCGTGGCGGCGCACTATTTCTTCCTTCCTGTAGTCGACCCACCAATCCACCGGCACTTAACAAGCTTCGGTCAATCTGCCGAGTCGCTCTGCACCTCCAAGGGCGCCTCTGGCCAACCACAGTCAGATTTCTCCTCTACTCCTACTCGGTAGGTAGGGATATTTCTGGATTTTACATTAACAAACTCCAAGTTTGGTAGTAACAGCGTTCAGCTGAAAGCTAAACGTCGCTACCACTCGTATTACATCCAGCAACAACAGTGTTTTACGTCCCTTAGCCCCACCCTCGTTCCTTTTGTGGATGGAGATTGCTGTAGTACCACTTGAACCTGTGTAAACCCGCTGACGTTGCAGTTTTCAGAAGCAAGTATCAAGCTTGCTGCCTCTGCTAAGACGTGCATTTTCGTCTTCATCTTCTACTGTAACGCCTTACAACAGCTGAAACGTCCCCTTAGAAAAATTATACATGACTGTGCTTAAACTGACACACAATATTCTTTTAGCGCAACGCAATGTGACTATCAATAATCCCTACAAAAGAATGGCCCTGACTAACATTAAATTATACCTTTCACAAATCACTTACCTAACAAAAATCTGCGTTACTCAAGCTACTGCAATACAGCGAGCGCCACTACTGCCAGCTAAATAAAAGATTCAAACTACGGAAGGCACTAACTACTGATAGGCATAGTTAGCAAATGAAAGATTTTGATAGAGAACAAACAATGTATTTACCTTAATAGTCATAAGATATATAGCAGTTCATGACATCCAGTCTTACAAATTTCAAAACTCCGCCATTTCTCTCCCCACATCCACCACTACTGGTGGCTCACCTCCAACTGCGCAACGCTACGCGCTGTTCACATCCAGCTGCCCAACACTACAATGGCAGACAACAATGCAAACTGGCCACAGACTGCACACAGCACAGCCAGTGATTTTCATACAGAGCGCTACGTGGCGTTACCATTAAAAAAACCTAAACAGCCTACTTACATAGCCCCCATGCTCCCCACAAAAAATTTTACAAATTGTTTTGGGCAGTGGCCAATACAGATTTGAAAAAAATTTTCATAATTACAATAACAAAGAAATCAAATGCACACCCTTATCGATAGAATGTTGGTCAAAAGCTAAAACTTTCTCACAGTCCATAAAGACAGTCCTGATCGTTCATCACAGTAAAATTGCAGTGTTTTTCTCAAAGTCTGAGCAGCAAAAAAGAATGCACACGGAAGTAGTGGATTTCCATGCAGTTTTGAAGAAGTAGTGTTGTCCTTCCAACGCAAAGACAGTGCTGACTCTTGACATGCAGACAGGTAATGGGCCACAACAGAGCAAACCCACAGCAGAGTCAGTCGAAGTTTTGAAGAATATTGGTAGGTAGGTCATCACAGAGCAGACCCACTGTAGTCCTGGTAGAGATTACGGTATTGGTGAGCCATCAGAGGTGCAGACCCACTGCAGTCCTTGTAGAAATAATGGTATTGGTGGGTCATCAAAGGTGCAGACCCACTGCAGGCCTTGTAGAGACGGCCAACAGCCATCTGTTACGACTGTGCAGGTGCACAATCACCATCGAAGAGTCTTGCAGAGAATATAGCAAGTCCATAAACCACCACTTGTGCACTCACAAAGTTTTTGGAATTGACCTTAGAACCAGCAATGCTGTTAACCAGTCCCTTGTTGAATTATTAACACACGTGCAAACACTAACAGTCCCCTTTTTTTTCTCGCATATTCTGCGTGTACTATGACCAACAAAAACGCGTACAGTGAAATGAAACTTAATTTTAAGAACTGGTGTCTGGTTATAAATTTACAACATAAGAATACAATTACAAAGGTACAAAATACATCATTAAAAACATAACAATACAGATAACATTTGTAGTACAGGCTTTACAAAAGAATCGAAATAACATATACATCAGTGTTACAGGAATTATGACATAAGTACATACATAAAAGATCAGAATAACCTTTGAAACATCAACTTCACACATGAGCATTAAAACAAAACAGAATAAATAATGTCTAAACATCAGAAAAATTCTACAACGTAAATCTTATTAGCTAAACACATAAAGACAGGAAACACACAAATTCACATAGCATAATAACACAAAGGTACAGGAAAGGGTTTGTTTTCAGTGTGACATTTGGTACTGCAGTCCAACCCAAAACTTCATTCTGTAGATCTTTCCTCTTATTTCAATATTTGTTTCCACCAAAAAAAATCCTATCCAAGCATGCTTTCTGTATTCTGTTCACATCCTCTCTCTAAAATAGTTTTTCTCCACTGTACAATACTTTTTTGGCCAAACCATTTTCTTATAGCTTCCCAATGCGTTTCTTCCAATTCATCATAGTTAGTTTCTTATATAGTCTACCCCCTCTTAAGCTAACTTAAATCTACTGAGCTCAGATATATATACTAAGGGACGAGGCAATGCAGCAGTACAAAACAATTAACACAAACAGCAATGACATAAAATGCAAATTGGCAAAGCAAGCAGCATAAATTAGCAAAGCAAATGCAATATTACAACTAATATAAGGCAATGTGCAGCAAACAAGAAAAATAAATCCGTAGTAAAACTGGCTTAACAGAGTAATACAGAGTCAAATTCAGTAACACTGCCTGGCAAACAGCAGCAGCAAATGCAATAACTTATATCTAAACATAGATACTGCCTACAGGAAAATTAAAGAGACCTTTGGAGATAGGAGAACCACTTGTATGAACATCAAGAGCTCAGATGGAAACCCAGTTCTAAGCAAAGAAGGGGGTCTATACAAGGGCGATGTACTTGAGGACAATATTATGGAAATGGAAGAGGATGTAGATGAAGACGAAATGGGAGATAAGATACTGCGTGAAGAGTTTGACAGAGCACTGAAAGACCTGAGTCGAAACAAGGCCCCCGGAGTAGACAACATTCCATTGGAACTACTGACGGCCTTGGGAGAGCCAGTCATGACAAAACTCTACCATCTGGTGAGCAAGATGTATGAAACAGGTGAAATACCCTCAGACTTCAAGAAGAATATAATAATTCCAATCCCAAAGAAAGCAGGTGTTGACAGATGTGAAAATTACTGGACAATCAGTTTAATAAGCCACAGCTGCAAAATACTAACACGAATTCTTTACAGACGAATCGAAAAACTAGTAGAAGCCGGCCTCGGAGAAGATCAGGTTGGATTCCGTAGAAATACTGGAACACGTGAGGCAATACTGACCTTACGACTTACCTTAGAAGAAAGATTAAGGAAAGGCAAACCTACGTTCCTAGCATTTGTAGACTTAGAGAAAGCTTTTGACAATGTTGACTGGAATACTCTCTTTCAAATTCTGAAGGTGGCAGGGGTAAAATACAGGGAGCGAAAGGCTATTTACAATTTGTACAGAAACCAGATGGCAGTTATAAGAGTCGAGGGGCATGAAAGGGAAGCAGTGGTTGGGAAGGGAGTGAGACAGGGTTGTAGTCCCTCCCCGATGTTATTCAATCTGTATATTGAGCAAGCAGTAAAGGAAACAAAAGAAAAATTCGGAGTAGGTATTAAAATCCATGGAGAAGAAATAAAAACTTTGAGGTTCGCCGATGACATTGTAATTCTGTCAGAGACAGCAAAGGACTTGGAAGAGCAGTTGAACGGAATGGATGGTGTCTTGAAGGGAGGATATAAGATGAACATCAACAAAAGCAAAACGAGGATAATGGAATGTAGTCTAATGAAGTCGGGTGATGTTGAGGATATTAGATTAGGAAATGAGACACTTAAAGTAGTAAAGGAGTTTTGCTATTTGGGGAGCAAAATAACCGATGATGGTCGAAGTAGAGAGGATATAAAATGTAGACTGGCAATGGCAAGGAAAGCGTTTCTGAAGAAGAGAAATTTGTTAACATCGAGTATAGATTTAAGTGTCAGGAAGTCATTTCTGAAATTATTTGTATGGAGTGTAGCCATGTATGGAAGTGAAACATGGATGGTAAATAGTTTGGACAAGAAGAGAATAGAAGCTTTCGAAATGTGGTGCTACAGAAGAATGCTGAAGATTAGATGGGTAGATCACATAACTAATGAGGAGGTACTGAATAGGATTGGGGAGAAGAGGAGTTTGTGGCACAACTTGACCAGAAGAAGGGATTGGTTGGTAGGACATGTTCTGAGGCATCAACGGATCACCAATTTAGTATTGGAGGGCATCGTGGAGGGTAAAAATCGTAGGGGGAGACCAAGAGATGAATACACTAAGCAGATTCAGAAGGATGTAGGTTGCAGTAGGTACTGGGAGATGAAGAAGCTTGCACAGGATAGAGTAGCATGGAGAGCTGCATCAAACCAGTCTCATGACTGAAGACCACAACAACAACAACATATCTAAACATGACAAAGCTCAAGCAGAAAAAATATTACAGTAAAGATGGCCAAGTCTAATACCTATGTCACATCTTAACACTAGAGTGATGCATCACCTTGACTTACTCTAGCAAACAATTTACCAAACCGTTAAAAAATTATTTTTGCAATTCCTGTGAAGGGAAATGTCTATTTGTGCTCTCTTTTCTATGAAAGTGCATCATAAAATTATTCTTTACTGGGTCTGTAGACAGAAAATAGTGATATTAGTACATCTATTAAATTTTATTTTAACCAATGCTGCAGTGCAGCTAGAAACTAGATATTAAGCAAAATGAGCAAATATGTACAAAGGAAGGCATGAAACATCATTCACTAGCTATATGGCATTTCATAAGGCAGTAAAAAATCTCTCAACTAGAAAGACAGTAGTCATAATCAGGTGTATAGACATTAAAATATTTCTCGTCATTTCATTAGGCATTTCAGTAAATATCATAAATTAAGAGCTCCACAGTGTAATCATATGTTTTCAAGTTTGAGCGTGTCGTATTTGCGATGCTTTCTACAAAGGAATGTCAATAGCGAGGATAATGGCCTCTTCTTTTCTCCACCTGTGCCTCTGAAAGGCACACACTAACGGCTTTTTTCCAGGCGATTGTCGTGCAGCTGGGTGCCCACGACGCATTATGTGAAGGTGGTCACTTAACTTTCTTACTGAAATATTTACGACAGCAGTGACAGTCTCATATAAAAATTTCACAGGTCGAGAATTTGCGTTACAAATGTGTAGAAACAAAATCCTATCACTATAACAGAGTCCAAAAAATTTTCGGCGGCGTTGTGATACATTCACGCATGTATACACTTTTCATAACTCTTTAAAGTACGATTCTCAGCTTATTGATCATAAACGTACCTCAACAACATAATACACATCATCATCGCAATAATAACATCATAACAGATCAATCACATCTCAGAATCGTTGCAGCTTCTTTCAATAATTTCAAGACCTTCAATAAAGTCATCAACCTCAAACATACTTCAAAAATCATGATCCCTTACCAAATACATCATTCTGAGCTCTCATATTATCACAATGGTTCCGAAAAAATATGAACAGTTCACAAAATACAGACAAAATACAATTTCATAAGTGCGAAATTATCCAACTGTGTAATTGCGTAAACATGTGTCACTGACAAAAAAATTTTTTTTTGTTTCTCTGTTAAATAATCAGATAGCTGTGTAATTCTGTGTTGGAGAAATATGCTACCGATGTGTAAAGTTGTATAAGCAAATATCATATTAGCTAGGGCTCCTTGTGCTTGCCAAACACATGGTACACAAAGTAGGCGTGTACCCCCCTGAGGATTAATGTAATTATACCCTCTGGTGTTACAGATTACAGCAATGGAATGAAATGTATCACGGAAAACCTTTGTATCATTGTACTTCAAATATCTTTAAAAATAAATGTTTTAAGTACAAAATTAATCACTCAAATGCGTGTCCTGTAGCGCTAAATGTGCATCTTGCTGTAAGATAATTCTGTGGAAGTGTCGTAGTTATCATCCTCTGTAAGCTAAGTTCTGCTGAAGTCAATGTACTTACCTCATCATAAACAAAAGTGAAATGCTTTGCGTATAGATATCGTAGTTATTACATACATTTCCGTGATCAAGAAAGTACTATAATGTAACGTATTGTTGTGCTACGAAAAAGGCTGTCTCATTGTAGCTATACCACAAAAGCTACTACTAAAACATGTTTTACTTTCCAGAAGAATTCAGAAAAACTGTGCAGATATAAAACAGATACACCGCAAAAGCAACAATGTAAATTGTGTCACATACTAGTAGCATCGTGATATAATCGTGTAGCTGTCAAATAAACTAACCACTGTGTCATCTGGTATCTCTCAGAAAGTACTTTAAATCCAGAATGTATTTTCAAGTAAACCAAAATGTTGCATTAAAATCTCATTAGCAGTATATGTTCTAAGTATGTAAGCCTGATAGTCGTTACGTAATCGTGCAACTAACAAGCAAGAATGTACAAATAACAGCACTGTGTCGTCTGTTCAGTATAACAATGCATTCGTAATTTCTGTTTAAATAAGTTCTCTTGGTTCTTGACTGGATATTTAACTTCAAACATTGTTGCACGTCAACAGATTCTAAGTCTGACAAAAATACTAGTAATGTAAAGTGAAAAAGTTTATAGCAAAGACTAAGTTAAAAAGCAGAGTATCTCTCAATAAACGGTTTTACATGTGAAGTGTGGTGCAATCTTTTACTCTTCCTAGTACGCAGAGTTTCAGTTTCAACGCAATTATCATGTGGTTACGTTGATAAGGAATGCTAAAATTTTTCTCAAGGTTAGCGTCTATGTTACTTTTTCTGAGCCAGCCGGCGCACGTGGCTGCCTGCGGTGCGAGTCATTGTCAGTCTCTTTGTTGGCGCGCATCATTATTGGGATTAGGAGACCTAACTTCTACAAATTCACCTTGTCGAGAGGGCCCTGCCCTTTTTGAATCCCGCCAGTTCTGATGCAATTCAGGTCTGTCGTTACGATCATATCGTCTGTCGTCATGCCGGTAGATTCCATAGTTTCTTTCTTGTCGGTCACGTGATGGAGAATTTCTCCCTGAATCGTAACTGCGCGCTGGACCGTTGCGTCTAAAGTTATTCTGTCTCCCTTGATAATAATAGTTCTGGTTGCCATACTGTCTGTTTCTATGATTGTCTCTGTTATATTCATTACTACGGAAATGCGATCTTTCTCTGTAACTCTTACTACTGTGCCAACGGTTGTCATACGGGTGGTGTCTGTTTTGGTCACGATTTGTGTTGTGAGAATAGCCTTGTCTTGTCCAGTTATTGTTTCATTCATCACGGAATTGCGACGGATGTGACCTGCATTTGTTGTGTTCCTGTTTTCGCGTTCCGTGATTGTCAGTGTCAATTTCTAATTATTGTAATAGTTCCTGAAACGCTTCAATGTCGTCTTTGCAACGTCCTGCCAAAATAATATGTCGTAAATGTTCAGGTAATTTGATTAAGCAAATGCGGATGAGTTCTGAGGGGCTGTATGGGTTTGACAGGTACTGATTCTTGTGCAACATGTCTTCAAAATATTTCACAAGACTGGAGAATTCAGATTGTTCGAAATGTTTCATCATTATGATGCTATGTTTTACTCGGTCTTGTGTAGCTTGAGACCAATATGCTGAGAGGAAGGCATGATAAAATTCTCCTTCACTGTGACAATCGTGAATGACGGATCGCATTCTTACAGCTGGTTCATTCTCTAAGTAGCCACACATAAATTCTAATCTGTGCTGCAATGACCAGTTGGGAGGAAAACAATGAGAGAATTGATGGAGCCACGCTTGTGGATGAATGTCGTTGCCAGAATTCTTAAATGTTTTGAATTTACGTGTAGTAATGAACAGCTTATAGTCAAAATCATCGTGTCGGCGAGTCGCACATCGCTCATTGTTACTTCGTTTCGGCGGTTCCATCTCAAAATTCAATGCGCCTTGCCAATTTCTTTCATAATTTCCGAAGTGTCCTGTGTTATTATTTTGTGGTTGCTCCGTATTTCTATGTCCCTCTTCCCGTACTGGAGCGCGAGTGTCCTCTGAAATATGTAATTCTTGTATTACTTGTGCCAACTGATCTTGTACTTGTCGGATTTCCCTTTTGTACTGTGTAATGATTTGATTTTGATTTTGCTTGAATTTTCTAATTTGTTCATACTCTTCAGTGTCAGTGAAGGCTACAGGTCTTGTGTCATTCAGATCATCATCTACCTTTGTAGATAAGTTAGTGAACTGATCTGAAAGTTCGGCTACTTTATCCGATAGTGAAATTATTTCCTCTGTGTGTTTTTCTGAACCAAGTTTCAGAGTGTCCATTTGTGTTGAAATCGTATCTACTGTGTCCTTTAAGTTTTCCTGAGTTTTTGCAAGTTGCGTAAACGAATCGGTAGATGCAACTGAGTCAATTTTAGCTTGCAAGGTCTCATGATTTTCATGAACAATAATTTGCAGTTCTTTTATGGCTGCTACGTGATTCTGTAATGCATTTTCATGCCGCGAAAAAATAGGTTGAAAAAGCTCACAAATTTGTGTTTTTACGTCATTACAGACTTTTTGACATTTCGATTCAATGTTATGTAACTCAGTAGTTAAATCTTCACGTGTTTTTTCAAGCGTGGTGTCTAACATCCGAAGATTTTGTTCCATTGTGTCTAACTTTTGAAGCTTTTGCTGTGTTTGTCTCTGATCTTGCTCCATTGTGTCTAACTTTTGAAGCTTTTCTCCCATTTGTTGCATTAATTCTAATAACAATGCACTGGTGTCTGAAACACGTTCCTCAGTGCTTTTCGGCAGTGAATTTGCACCGGCAACATTCACATTTTGACAAGCAGAAAATGTGTCTTGACTTATTTGAGAAAACGGCGAGGACGCAAAACCTGAATCTACAGTATTTGCAAGATTGTACCCTGTCATTTCGGATTCCTGAGGAGAGCTGTTGCAGACCGATCGATCGATAATGCTTCCGTGTTCACTATTTGTTTCACTGTCTACGCCATTATTTGCCGCCCACTCCATTTCCCTATGCACAATTACCAAATTACTACTTTGAATGTCTGTTAATTCATTAAGAAGTGGCGCTGATAAGCTACGCTCGTCGTCACTATTATTTCTCAGTTTACTTTGGAGCCTAGTGTTACGTTTTTCACACGCCATAATTATCACGTATTTCACACGATAACACAGAAAAGCACAATTTGAAGAGCAAAATAAGAAAACACATTAACATAACATTGAAACTAATATCTCGTTAATTGCAAGCGCAGCTGCGAAATACTTGATGCAAATCTACATGCATGCCACAACTGTTTTACTGTATAAGAATGAAAAAACTACAACTAAAAAGGAAATTCTCTCTACAATTACGCGCTAGCAATAAACAAAGGCTGCTCTAATTGCACAAACCACAAGAGAAAATCAGAAGATTCCAGTGAGGTATCCTCGGCTAAGGGTCGACATATGAAACGTCCCCTTAGAACAATTCTACATGACTGTGCTTAAACTGACACACAATATTTTTTTAGCGCAACGCAATCTGACTTTCAATAATCCCTACAAAAGAATGGCCCTTACTAACATTAAATTATACCTTTCACAAATCACTTACCTCACAAAAATCTTCGTTACTCAAGCTACTGCAATACAGCGAGCGCCACTACTGCCAGCTAAATAAAAGATTCAAACTACTGAAGGTACTAACTACTGAGAGGCATAGTTAGCAAATGAAAGATTTTGATAGAGAAAAAACAATGTATTTACCTTAATATTGTTCAAAAGTCATAATATATATAGCAGTTCATGACATCCAGTCTTACAAATATCAAAACTCCGCCATTTCTCTCCCCACATCCACCATTGCTGGCGGCTCACCTCCAACTGCGCAACGCTACGCGCTGTTAACAGCCAACTGCCCAACACTACAATGGCAAATTCCAGCAATGCCACCCAGCCACAGACTACACACAGCACAGCCAGTGATTTTCATACAGAGCGCTACGTGGCGTTACCATTAAAATAAAACCTACACAGCCTACTTACACAGCTTCTAGGCAGTTGGTGAAGTTACCAGTTAATTCTCTGAAGCGAAACTTCTCCCCTTGACATCTGCATAGAGGGTCCTCAATTTGCAGGAATCTAGTGCTACTATATAACTCCGATAACCTAAATGTATCACTTTTGCCTGCTCTCTGCATTTTGTCTCTAATTTCCTCTCTTGAGAGCTCTTGATGGCTCCCAGCAGCCCTAAACGTAACAACGTACAAGTCATTAACTCGTCAATATATGACGTAATTTATCCATTTCACTGGCTGTTGAGATCTACATCTACATCTACATTTATACTCCGCAAGCCACCCAACGGTGTGTGGCGGAGGGCACTTTACGTGCCATTGTCATTACCTCCCTTTTCTGTTCCAGTCGCGTATGGTTCGCGGGAAGAACGACTGTCGGAAAGCCTCCGTGCGCCCTCGAATCTCTCTAATTTTACATTCGTGATCTCCTCGGGAGGTATAAGTAGGGGGAAGCAATATATTCGATACCTCATCCATAAACGCACCCTCTCGAAACCTGGCGAGCAAGTTACACCGCGATGCAGAGCGCCTCTCTTGCAGAGTCTGCCACTTGAGTTTGCTATACATCTCCGTAACGCTATCACGGTTACCAAATAACCCTGTGACGAAACGCGCCGCTCTTCTTTGGATCTTCTCTATCTCCTCCGTCAACCCGATCTGGTACGGATCCCACACTGATGAGCAATACTCAAGTATAGGTCGAACGAGTGTTTTATAATCCACCTCCTTTGTTGATGTACTACATTTTCTAAGGACTCTCCCAATGAATCTCAACCTGGTACCCGCCTTACCAACAATTTAATTTTATATGATCCTTCCACTGTGGCTGTGGATCATATTTTAATGAATACAGTAACCAGCCACTTTGTTATGTATTTTTATTTAAAGCTAATTAATACATATTTGACTCTTCAGTCAGCAAGTAGTTACAATATCGACAGTAAATTGGATGTTATGTAAGTAGGCTGTTTAGGGTTTTATGTTGGTAACGCCACCTTGCGCTCTGTATGAAAATCACTGACTGCGCTGTGTGCAGTCTGTGGCTGGTTGGCATTGTTGGAATATTCGCTATTGTAGTGTTGGGCAGTTGGAGGTGAGCCGCCAGCAGTGGTGATGTGGAGAAAGAGATGCCAGAGTTTTGAGAGGTTGCTATAAGCGGACAACCTGGAGGTGTGTCCGCCAGAAAAAGGAAATTTGTAAAGATGGATATCATGAATTGATATATATATGATGACTTTTGAACATTATTAAGGTTTGTTTGTTCGCTATTAAAATCTTTCAATTGCTAACTATGTCTCTCAGTAGTTAGTGCCTTCAATAGTTAGAATCTTTTATTTAGCTGGCAGTATTGGCGCTCGCTGTATTGCAGTAGTTTGCCAATACTAATGGAACGTGTGACAACTACAGTTTTTTGTTCCACGGTAGTTTAGGCAAGGTCCAAGGATTCGAGGCCTATGTGACATTGAAAGACAATGATCAGCCCAAGTTTTTTCGTCTCGTACTGTCCCTCATGCATTACAGGACTGGGTTGCCGCAGAGTTGCAGCGGTTACAGGACACTGACATCAACAAACCAGTGACGGTCAGCCAATGGGCGTCACCCCTGGTGATACTTACTAAACCATCGGGTGGTTTAAGATTCAGTGCACACTTTAAATCAACCGTCAACTCACAAACTGTTGTTGATTCTTTTCCGTTGCCCCACCCTGAGGATTTTGGGCTCTGACCACACACCAGCAGAACGCTTACAAAATTTAGAGACTTGGTTTAAATGTTGTCTAATGCTGGTCTGACGTCCACCCATTCCAAGTGTTCCCTCTTTCTCACTGCAATGGAGTATCTTGGCCACGTGATTAATGCGCATGGGATCCATCCGTCACAGTCGCACTTAGTAACCATTTGCTACTTGACTGCGCCAAACAATGTATCAAAACTGCAAGTTGCAATGGAAAAGCTAACCTATTACATGTTATCCCAAATTCTACTCAGACTGCGGTGCCTCTATACCGGTTGTGCCACGAGAGTGTTCCGTTCGTATGGTCGGCCGAATATCAGGCCGCTTTCCAATGGCTGAAAAATGCATTTTTAAGTCATTAGTGTTAGGCCCACTTCGACCCCTGCAAGCCTATCATTGTTGCAGTAGATGTCTCATGGCATTGGTGCAGTATTGTCACGCCGAGTGAGCTCTAGTGATTGACCAATTGCATTTGCATCAAAGACATCGACCGAGGCCAAACGCAAATACAGCCAACTTGAAAAGGTGGCGTTGGCTATCATTTATGGCGTCGAGCGCCGACCGAAGCTCCGTCCTTCCCCCCTTCCACCCCCCCCCCTTCCCCAGCCCGCCGTCGTGTCCCACCTCCATACCCAACACCAGGGTGGATGTCTGGAAGGGCGGAATGTGGTGATGCCGAGTATTAAGAGCAGTGCTAGAAGTATAGCCCACCACATAGATACTGCATCGCGAAGCATCGAAGCATCAGTGAGATGCTAGGAAGATGCTGTGCCTCCCGCAGTTCCGAAGCGCCACTGCCATTCGTACCACGAAACAGCGGCCGGGAGGGCAGATCTGTTAGAGGTCGCATCCTGCCGACTTCCAGGAAGTTCCTGTCGGAGTAACATCGTTGTGCCGCCTACCCCCCGTGGCATAGCCCGTCTCAACCGTCGGAGAGTGAAGAGACTTATATCTCCGGTCAACTTGCCTAAGCGCCAACACTGTCACAACTATGTCAAAAAGTGCTACAAACTTGTGTTTGCTAGTGACTGTAGTGAAGCCATCAAAGGTAAGTATTGTTATAATTAATACACTACTGGCCATTCCCCCCATGAACCATGGACCCTGCAGTTGGTGGGGAGGCTTGCGTGCCTCAGCGATACAGATGGCCGTACCATAGGTGCAACCACAACGGAGGGGTATCTGTTGAGAGGCCAGACAAACATGTGGTTCCTGAAGAGGGGCAGCAGCCTTTTCAGTAGTTGCAAGGGCAACAGTCTGGATGATTGACTGATCTGGCCTTGTAACATTAACCAAAACGGCCTTGCTGTGCTGGTACTGCGAACGGCTGAAAGCAAGGGGAAACTACAGCCGTAATTTTTCCCGAGGACATGCAGCTTTACTGTATGATTAAATGATGATGGCATCCTCTTGGGTAAAATATTCCGGAGGTAAAATAGTCTCCCATTCGGATCTCCGGGAGGGGACTACTCGAGGGGACGTCGTTATCAGGAGAAAGAAAACTGGCGTTCTACGGATCGGAGCGTGGAATGTCAGATCCCTTAATCGGGCAGGTAGGTTAGAAAATTTAAAAAGGGAAATGGATAGGTTAAAGTTAGATATAGTGGGAATTAGTGAAGTTCGGTGGCAGGAGGAACAAGACTTTTGGTCAGGTGATTACTGGGTTATAAATACAAAATCAAATAGGGGTAATGCAGGAGAAGGTTTAATAATGAATAAAAAAATAGGAGTGCGGGTTAGCTACTACAAACAGCATAGTGAATGCATTATTGTGGCCAAGATAGACACAAAGCCCATGCCTACTACAGTAGTACAAGTTTATATGCCAGCTAGCTCTGCAGATGATGAAGAAATTAATGAAATGTATGAGGAGATAAAAGAAATTATTCAGGTAGTGAAGGGAGACGAAAATTTAATAGTCATGGGTGACTGGAATTCGACAGTAGGAAAAGGGAGAGAAGGAAACATAGTAGGTGAATATGGATTGGGGGAAAGGAATGAAAGAGGAAGCCGCCTTGTAGAATTTTGCACAGAGCATAACTTAATCATAGCTTACACTTGGTTCAAGAATCATAATAGAAGGTTGTATACCTGGAAGAATCCTGGAGATACTAAAAGGTATCAGATAGATTATATAATGGTAAGACAGAGATTTAGGAACCAGGTTTTAAATTGTAAGACATTTCCTAGGGCAGATGGGGATTCTGACCACAATCTATTGGTTATGAACTGCAGATTGAAACTGAAGAAACTGCAAAAAGGTGGGAATTTAAGGAGATGGGACCTGGATAAATTGAAAGAACCAGAGGTTGTACAGAGTTTCAGGGAGAGCATAAGGGAACAATTGACAGGAATGGGGGAAAGAAATACAGTAGAAGAAGAATGGGTAGCTCTGAGGGATGAAGTAGTGAAGGCAGCAGACGATCAAGTAGGTAAAAAGACGAGGGCTAATAGAAATCGTTGGGTAACAGAAGAAATATTGAATTTAATTGATGAAAGGAGAAAATATAAAAATGCAGTAAATGAAGCAGGCAAAATGGAATACAAACGTCTCAAAAATGAGATCGACAGGAAGTGCAAAATGGCTAAGCAGGGATGGCTAGAGGACAAATGTAAGGATGTAGAGGCTTGTCTCACTAGGGGTAAGATAAATACTGCCTACAGGAAAATTAAAGAGACCTTTGGAGATAAGAGAACCACTTGTATGAATATCAAGAGCTAAGATGGCAACCCAGTTCTAAGCAAAGAAGGGAAGGC
The DNA here is from genome assembly GCF_023898315.1 of Schistocerca nitens. Classification (NCBI taxonomy): domain Eukaryota; kingdom Metazoa; phylum Arthropoda; class Insecta; order Orthoptera; family Acrididae; genus Schistocerca; species Schistocerca nitens. The sequence goes on from NC_064617.1 coordinate 916,884,045, forward strand.
AGAAAGGTGGAAGGAGTATATAGAGGGTTTATACAAGGGCGATGTACTTGAGGACAATATTATGGAAATGGAAGAGGATGTAGGTGAAGATGAAATGGGAGATAAGATACTGCGTGAAGAGTTTGACAGAGCACTGAAAGACCTGAGTCGAAACAAGGCCCCAGGAGTAGACAACATTCCATTAGAACTACTGATGGCCTCGGGAGAGCCAGTCATGACAAAACTCTACCATCTGGTGAGCACGATGTATGACACAGGCGAAATACCCTCAGACTTCAAGAAGAATATAATAATTCCAATCCCAAACAAAGCAGGTGTTGACAGATGTGAAAATTACCGAACTATCAGTTTAATAAGTCACAGCTGCAAAATACACTTCTGGAAATTGAAATAAGAACACCGTGAATTCATTGTCCCAGGAAGGGGAAACTTTATTGACACATTCCTGGGGTCAGATACATCACATGATCACACTGACAGAACCACAGGCACATAGACACAGGCAACAGAGCATGCACAATGTCGGCACTAGTACAGTGTATATCCACCTTTCGCAGCAATGCAGGCTGCTATTCTCCCATGGAGACGATCGTAGAGATGCTCGATGTAGTCCTGTGGAACGGCTTGCCATGCCATTTCCACCTGGCGCCTCAGCTGGACCAGCGTTCGTGCTGGACGTGCAGACCGCGTGAGACGACGCTTCATCCAGTCCCAAACATGCTCAATGGGGGACAGATCCGGAGATCTTGCTGGCCAGGGTAGTTGACTTACACCTTCTAGAGCACGTTTGGTGGCACGGGATACATGCGGACGTGCATTGTCCTGTTGGAACAGCAAGTTCCCTTGCCGGTCTAGGAATGGTAGAACGATGGGTTCGATGACGGTTTGGATGTACCGTGCACTATTCAGTGTCCCCTCGACGATCACCAGTGGTGTACGGCCAGTGTAGGAGATCGCTCCCCACACCATGATGCCGGGTGTTGGCCCTGTGTGCCTCGGTCGTATGCAGTCCTGATTGTGGCGCTCACCTGCACGGCGCCAAACACGCATACGACCATCATTGGCACCAAGGCAGAAGCGACTCTCATCGCTGAAGACGATACGTCTCCATTCGTCCCTCCATTCACGCCTGTCGCGACACCACTGGAGGCGGGCTGCACGATGTTGGGGCGTGAGCGGAAGACGGCCTAACGGTGTGCGGGACCGTAGCCCAGCTTCATGGAGACGGTTGCGAATGGTCCTCGCCGATACCCCAGGAGCAACAGTGTCCCTAATTTGCTGGGAAGTGGCGGTGCGGTCCCCTACGGCACTGCGTAGGATCCTACGGTCTTGGCGTGCATCCGTGCGTCGCTGCGGTCCGGTCCCAGGTCGACGGGCACGTGCACCTTCCGCCGACCACTGGCGACAACATCGATGTACTGTGGAGACCTCACGCCCCACGTGTTGAGCAATTCGGCGGTACGTCCACCCGGCCTCCCGCATGCTCACTATACGCCCTCGCTCAAAGTCCGTCAACTGCACATACGGTTCACGTCCACGCTGTCGCGGCATGCTACCAGTGTTAAAGACTGCGATGGAGCTCCGTATGCCACGGCAAACTGGCTGACACTGACGGCGGCGGTGCACAAATGCTGCGCAGCTAGCGCCATTCGACGGCCAACACCGCGGTTCCTGGTGTGTCCGCTGTGTCGTGCGTGTGATCATTGCTTGTACAGCCCTCTCGCAGTGTCCGGAGCAAGTATGGTGGGTCTGACACATCGGTGTCAATGTGATCTTTTTTCCATTTCCAGGAGTGTACTAACGCGAGTTCTTTACAGACGAATGGAAAAACTGATAGAAGCCGACCTCGGGGAAGATCAGTTTGGATTCCGTAGAAATGTTGGAACACGTGAGACAATACTGACCTTACGTCTTATCTTAGAAGAAAGATTAAGAAAAGGCAAACCTACGTTTCTAGCATTTGTAGACTTAGAAAAAGCTTTTGACAATGTTAGCTGGAATACTCTCTTTCAAATTCTGAAGGTGGCAGGGGTAAAATACAGGGAGCGAAAGGCTATTTACAATTTGTACAGAAACCAGATGGCAGTTATAAGAGTCGAGGGGCATGAAAGGGAAGCAGTGGTTGGGAAAGGAGTGAGACAGGGTTGTAGCTTCTCCCCGATGTTATTCAATCTGTATATTGAGCAAGCAGTAAAGGAAACAAAAGAAAAATTCGGAGTAGGTATTAAAATTCATGGAGAAGAAATAAAAACTTTGAGGTTCGCCGATGACATTGTAATTCTGTCAGAGACAGCAAAGGACTTGGAAGAGCAGTTGAACGGAATGGACAGTGTCTTGAAAGGAGGGTATAATATGAACATCAACAAAAGCAAAACAAGGATAATGGAATGTAGTCTAATGAAGTCGGGTGTTGCTGAGGGAATTAGATTAGGAAATGAGACACTTAAAGTAGTAAAGGAGTTTTGATATTGAGGGAGTAAAATAACCGATGATGGTCGAAGTAGAGAGGATATAAAATGTAGACTGGCAATGGCAAGGAAAGCGTTTCTGAAGAAGAGAAATTTGTTAACATCGAGTATAGATTTAAATGTCAGGAAGTCGTTTCTGAAAGTATTTGTATGGAGTGTACCCATGTATGGAAGTGAAACATGGACGATAACTAGTTTGGACAAGAAGAGAATAGAAGCTTTCGAAATGTGGTGCTACAGAAGAATGCTGAAGATAAGGTGGGTAGATCACGTAACTAATGAGGAGGTATTGAATAGGATTGGGGAGAAGAGAAGTTTGTGGCACAACTTGACTAGAAGAAGGGATCGGTTGGTAGGACATGTTTTGAGGCATCGAGGGATCACAAATTTAGCATTGGAGGGCAGCGTGGAGGGTAAAAATCGTAGAGGGAGACCAAGAGATGAATATACTAAGCAGATTCAGATGGATGTAGGTTGCAGTAGGTACTGGGAGATGAAGAAGCTTGCACAGGATAGAGTAGCATGGAGAGCTGCATCAAACCAGTCTCAGGACTGAAGACCACAACAACAACAAACTGGCCATTAAAATTCCAGATGATAAACGGGTATTCATTGGACAAATATATTATACTAGAACTGACATGTGATTACATTTTCACGCAATTTGGGTGCATAGATCCTGAGAAATCAGTACCCAGAACAATCACCTCTGTCCGTAATAACGGCGTTGATACGCCTGGGCGTTGGGTCAAACAGAGCTTGGATAGCGTGTACAGGTACAGCTGCCCATGCAGCTTCAACACGATACCGTAGTTCATAAAGAGTAGTGGCTGGCATATTGTGACGAGACAGTTGCTCGGCCACCATTGACCAGACGTTTTCAATTGGTGAGGGATCTGGAGACTGTGCTGGCCAGGGCAGCAGTCGAACATTTTCTGTATCCAGAAAGGCCCGTACAGGAGCTCCAACATGCGGTCGTGCATTATCCTGCTGAAATGTAGGGTTTCGCAGGGATCGAATGAAGGGTAGAGCCACGGGGCGTAACACATCTGAAATGTAACGTCCACTGTTCGAAGTGCTGTCAATGCGAACAAGAGGTGACCGAGACGTGTAATCAGTGGCACCCCACACCATCGCGCCGGGTGATACGCTAGAATGGCGATGACGAATACACGCTTCCAATGTGTGTTTACCGCAATGGATGCGACCATCGTGATGCTGTAAAGAGAATCTGGATTCATCCGAAAAATGACGATTTGCCATTCGTGCACCCAGGTTCGTCGTTGAGTACACCATCGCAGGCGCTCCTGTCTGTGATGCACCGTCAAGGGTAACCGCAGCCATGGTCTCCGAGCTGATAGTCCATCCTGCTGCAAACGTCGTCGAACTGTTCGTGCAGATGGTTGTTGTCTTGCAAACGTCCCCATCTGTTGACTCAGGGATCGAGACGTGGCTGCACGATCCGTTACAGCCATGCGGATAAGATGCCTGTCATCTCGACGGCTAGTGATACGAAGCCGATGGGATCCAGCACGGCGTTCCGTATTACCCTCTTGAACCCACCGATTCCATATTCTGCTAACAGTCATTGGATCTCGACCAACGCGAGCAGCAATGTCGCGATACAATAAACCGCGATCGCGCTAGGCTACAATCCGACCTTTATCAAAGTCGGAAACGTGATGGTGCGCATTTCTCCTCGTTACACGAGGCATCACAACAACGTTTCACCAGGCAACGCCGGTCAACGGCTGTTTGTGTATGAGAAATGGGTTGGAAACTTTCCTTATGTCAGCACGTTGTAGGTGTCGCCACCGGCGCCAACCTTGTGTGAATGCTCTGAAAAGTTAATCATTTGCATATCACAGCATCTTGTTCCTGTCGGTTAAATTTCGCGTCTGTGGCACGTCATCTTCGTGGTGTAGCAATTGTAATGGCCAGTATTGTAAATTATTACTTATTCGTCCGCCCCCGGTAGCGGAGTGGTCAACGTGACAGAATTTCAATCCTAAGGACCCGGGTTCGATTCCCGGCTGGATCGGAAATTTTCTCTGCTCAGGGACGGGGTGTTGTGCTATCCTGATCATCATCATTTCATCCCCATCGACGCGCAAATCGCCGAAGTGGCGTCAAATCGAAAGACTTGCACCCAGCAAACGGTCTCCCCGATGGGATGTCCTAGTCACCCGACATTTACATTTCTTATTCAGGGTGTTCCAATAACTTAATTATTACTAGTCACTTCACTGTCCAAAAAGTCGGACACAACAGCAAGTATCCACACGGACAATGTGACGACTCTGAAGCACCGAGGACTATCTGCCAGGTGACCATTGTTGCGACTACCCTTGACGCAGCAACAGAGACGGCCCGCTGTGCACCGTGGTGCATCCAATGACTACACGAGACACCGGCGTCTTTTCACTTTACTCCATTGATACCTATTTCACAAGAAACAGAATCCTCAATAATCGTTATAATCATTTAACTTCGTACGGCCCACAGAGGATACCTTCGTCACAGTTGTGAATATCGTCAATTCAGATTTGCAGCGAACTTATTGGGCAGGCAATAACTACATCAGTGTGCAATGTAATTCTTAGAGATATACTCACTGTATTGTTGAAAAATATGGCAGTTCATATTCCTGTATAAATGTGGTTCCTACATGATGGCGTCCCGACTCACTTAGCACATCTCGCTTGGGAACATCAGCATCAGATGTTCCCCGAAAGGTGGATACTAGGAGTAGGCTAACGGCCGAGTTGCTTATATAGAATACGAAACATCAGCAATACAAATTTGGGAAGGGTATAAAAGCAGAAGAAGAAACCATCCACAAAATGGTAACGCGTTTTTGATAAACATGCGTCGTTTCATACGCAACAGCAAAATCTACGTTGCCCATTGAAAATTTACGAATAACGAACTGCGTCTGTAGCTACAAAAAGTAACAGATCTACTAAGGAGGCTGCCTACACTATGCTTGTCCGTCCTCTTTTAGAATACTGCTGGGCGGTGTGGGATCCTTACCAGATAGGACTGACGGAGTACATCGATAAAGTTCAAAGAAGGGTAGCCCGTTTTGTATCATCGCAAAATATGGGAGGAGTGTCACTGAAATGATACAGGATTTGGGTGGAAATCATTAAAAGAAAGGCGTTTTTCGTTGCGAAGGAATCTTCTCACGAAATTCCAATCACCAACTTGCTCCTCCGAATGCGAAGATACTTTGTTGACACCGACCAACATAGGGAGAAACTATCACCACGATAAAATAAGGGAAATCAGAGCTCGTACGGAAAGATATAGGTGTTCGTTCTTTCCGCGCACTGTACGAGATTGGAATAATATAGAATTGTGAAAGTGGTTCGATGAACCCTCTGCCAGGCTCTTAAAAGTGATTTGCAGAGTATCGATGTAGATGTAGATACAAATACGTCATGAATATTATACTTTTTTACTAATTCGTAGCCGGCCGTTGTGGCCGAGCGGTTCTAGGCGCTACAGTCTGGAACCGCGCGACCGCTACGATCGCAGGTTCGAATCATGCCATTTTCAGTACCGCCATTAGACTGTTGTTTATTTACAGTGTTACATTTACACTTGCACAATCATGATTTCGGCTTCAAAGTGCCTTTATCACGTGTTTTAAGTGTTAAAATGGCTCTGAGCACTATGGGACTTAACAGCGGAGGTCATCAGTCCCATAGAACTTAGAACTACTTTAACCTAACTAACCTAAGGACAGCACACACATGCATGCCCGAGGCAGGATTCGAACGTGCGACCGTAGCGGTCGCGCGGTTCCAGACTGAACTGCCTAGAACCGCTCGGCCACTCCGGCCGGCTTTAAGTGTTATAAATTGCCTAAGATGGCATACTGTCGTATTAAAATACACTATTTGACACATTGTCAAAGAGTCGATATTCCATGGTGTACTCAGTAATGAAACAAAGCAGTAGGCTCTGCCAGAAATATCGACTCTTAGACAATGTGTCTAATAGTGTATTTTAATACGACAGTATGCCATCTTAGGCAATTTATAACACTTAAAACACTTGATAACGGCACTTTGAAGTCGAAATCATGATTGTGTAAGTGTAAATGTAACACTGTAAATAAACAACAGTCTAATGGCGGGACTGACGTTAAAGAGATAGTGTACTAAGTCACAGTGTTTCTCCTTGCCCTCGGCAGTGGTAATCTGCAGTTTAATAGAATCAGAGGCAACCATTTCCAGAAATGTACGAGACTTCTGCAATTAATAAAAAGTCTGTACCCGGGATTCCATGACAGGGCAGGCCCCCGTTCACCCTCCCCTCCCCCCCCCCCCCCCCCACTCCTTTGCGGACTCCTATGCATGCAGATGTAGGCACTGAGAGGATCGGCTCTCCCGCAAAACCGCTGCGAGTTAGTAGGTTATGGCTAACGAGCAGTACAGCGCATTGCACGGTGGATGTCATGTTGCACAGTGGACGCCGTGGGATGAGGCGTGCGCTGTACCGATAACGCCGCAGCACGTGAAGCTGCGTGAGCCGGCTGCGGTGACCTCCGGCCATTCACTGCTGAGGCGGACTTGGACCCGACCCCGCTGCGTCACGGCCGCTGTCAACCTCCAGCTGCCATCTCACAGCTGTTCGCAGAACCTGCGTCACTACAGCATGACTGCACGTCCATTCATTATTCCGAGTACCTCGCAGCTGTCCTCTAAAGGTGGGCAAACTCATTCATCCTTGGGAACTAGTTCACTGGTGATCGCTCTTTTTTGGGAACCATTCATTTTTACTCGTTCACCGTTCACTTGTGCATAGCATATGGTTCTTATGAAAACCTGAAGATTACTGGGACTCTGCGATCCGGGAAGCAGTCGAAATTAGACTTAGCGATAGTAACTTTAACAGAGACAACGGCTATGCACTTAGCAACACCTGGAAGAGTGCATTGGATAAAGAAAAATCGCAGAGGAAAACTTCCCGCACTTTATCTCCTGATTCAAGGGATGGCGTTGCAAGCAACGCGGGATAGAAAGTACGTCTATGTAAGTAGAGGGCACCACTTCACTATGCCCCATATCGCTGTTGCTATGACGTATTTCAGCCAATCAGAAGCCGTCCTTTGCATATAAAAGTAGGAGCCTCGCTAGTTTACGACAGTCAGTTTTAGCCCTGACGACGACCATGGAGATAGTGGTCGAAAGCTTGGAGTTTTATCCTGAATTGACGCCGGATGTTCACCGAGAATTTTTATTCAAGAAATACGTCGCGAAAGACTTCGTAGCCAACTTGAAGATTAGTAGCATAGGTAACTGAAGGATGAAAGGCACCATCAGGGGGAACTTGCCTCCCCTCTGGAGTACAGAGTTTTTATTCATTACAGAATTCTCACACACTTGTAGAAGTAATTTCCGCGATACTGCAAAACCTCTCGTTTAGTCAACTGTAGCGTTATGTGGCTGATCGCAATGAAATATTACTAGGTGGCACACGAAAATCCAGCTTCGAGTACAGACTGCTCGCCAGTTAAGCATGATTTGTCGACCGCTACGAGCAGGGAAATGGTCGCTCGTCTGTGAAGTGCCGACTCCCTTTGCATGTGTAATAACGAAAAAACTTGCCTTTTTATAACTATGTCTTTTGCTGTTAATCAAAATAATGAAGTAAGCTGATATTCCCTTTTATTAACTGAAAAGACTTATGTATTACATACAAAGTAATTTTTGTGTGATTTTCGTAATTATAAAATACATTTTAATTGCCGGTCGTTGACGCTGAATAGAATACGTAAAGAACCAGAAGTCCAGAGTTGAAGAAAGGTTGGAACAGATCTAGAATGGGCGTGCGAAGCGAACGAAACGAACAACTCGATACTGAACTAACTACGAGGAGTCGGCAGTGGAACCGCGGCGGGTGGCCACGCGAAGAAGGACGAGCCGGCCGAGGGAGACCGAGATAGAGACAGAGACGGGAACGTGAACGAGGCTGGAACGAGACCGACCGACGTGCCGTTGCGGGAACGAGACCGACCGTTTCCCGTTCCCGATAACTATAAGTAGAAAGCCGCGACCGAACTGAACTATGAAAGACCGTTTATTAGTATTCGTTCCTCGCTCCTTCCGTTCATCTTGGTGAAACGTTCATTCGGACCCGTTAGTTCGCGAACGACCCATCTCTAGTGTCCTCCTCGCGTGGTGCCTTCTGAACACTGTCCTGGCTTTCCTCAATATATGCATCGCCCGTAGAAACACACACGAAGAGGGACATTCTTAAACACACAAAAGTTACCACAGAATCTATCATCAACAGCGAATAACAAATTGGCTGGAGAAGCTGCAGCTGGCTGGAGAAGCTACCGTCTCAAAATTTAACTGCGGAAATTCAGGTTTGCCCAATATGCAAGCAACTGTTCTTTTCAGAATGAGATTTTCACTCTGCAACGGAGTATGCAGTGATATGAATCTTCCTGGGAGATTAAAACTGTGTGCCGGACCTAGACTCTAACTCGGGATCTTTGTGTTTCGCCACCAAGTGCTCTACCATCTGAGCTACCCAAGCTTCTGTGAAGCTTGGAAGGCAAGAGACGAGGTACTGGCAGAAGTAAAGCTGTGAGGATGGGGCGTGAGTCGTGCTTGGGTAGCTCAGATGGCAGAGCACTTGCCTGTGCTGTACAATCGGTGCAGTTTTTACAAACAAAAATTAAAAAAACATAAAAAAGGGGTTAGCGTAAAAAAAGGAGTCTCGTTCCGGCACGCAGTTTTAATCTGCCGGGAAGTTTCAACTGTTCTTTTTAATGCTCAAATTTTTGGCACATTTGTGCCATCATCAGAAGGTTTTTTTATTCAGTTCGGTAAAATGCAAATGACTTAACTAATAATTTTCAGAACGAAAATATTTTATGCCTATTATGATTATTACCCTATTGTCTGGATTGTTAGGTTATTTAGGAGCTTTTTTATTAGGTTGGGGCATACGTTCGTAGCATTTTTGTTTTGCTTGTTGGTATTCCAGTCGCTATGGATTCATTTATCGATTGTCATGTTTTATTTGTAGTTCACTGTTGCCATTTGCTTTTAAATATTGTCGTTTGTCATTTGGTGTTAGTGAATAGAGCTGTGGACGCTATAAAATGGAGTGCGAAATCGAGAAATCGGACAATTTTCGACATATGAGTTTTCTTGTGTTTGAGTTCAATAGATGGGTGTTAGCAGCAGAGGTAGCCAGAAACATTTGCGCCGTGCACGGGGATAATGCCGTTGGAGAGAGCACGGCAAGAAAATGATATTCTCGTTTGAAGGAGGATCGTCTTGGCATTAGTGACTCCGTTCAGGAAGACGTTCGTGGTTTGATGAAGATCGTTTTAAAAGCATTAATCCACAAGGATCCACGTCAGTATTCTCGATAAGTGGCAAATGTGATAAACTGTCATCATTCCGCTATCGTATGACTGAACCGCCATGTTAGCCGAGAGCGCTAACGCGCTGCTTCCTGAACTCGGGTAGGCTCGCCGGCCCCAGATCGACTCCACCCGGCGGATTACCGACGTTGGCCGGTGTGCCGGCCAGCCTGGATGTGGTCTGTAGGCGGTTTTCCACATCCAGATAGGTGAATACCGGGCTGGTCCCCACTTTCCGCCTCAATTACACGACTCGCCGACATCGGAACACGTTCGCACTATTACATGGATTACACTAGAGGCAGACAGCTGGGGTACACAAATTCCGTCCCGGGGGTATGGGGTGGCGGCAGGAAGGGCATCCGGCCACCCCTTACAGTTAACCTTGCCAAATCCATCTTAACCGTGCCGACCCTGCGAAACCGCGAGATAAAGCAGCAGTAACAGAAGAAGATTCCACTATCGTGCGACATTTTCACGCAATGGGAAGGCTCAAAAAGTTGGGTGTATGGGTACTGCAAGTTCTAAGACAAAATCGTAAAAATTTGCGGGTGGTTAAATGCTCATCTCTGCTTGCTCATCACTAGCTCGTGAACAACACCGATCTTTCCTACCGTGTATTATTACTGGCGACGAGAAATGGTGTCTTTATGTTAACGTAAGGAAAAGAAAGGAATGGTAGAGCTCAAATAAAGCAACAAGCCCCCGTGCAATGACCTGCGAGCATCCACAAAATATAATGCTACGCGTCTGGTCGAACAGCGACGGTGTAGCGTACTACGAATTACTTCCCCGACGTGTAACCATCAGGGTTATTGCTAACAACTGAGACGTCTTGCAGACGGAATCCAATAAATACGAAAGGCTGGTTGAAGTGATGCTACTGCGCAATAACGCCCGCCCTTATTCTGCTGACAAAAAACACTACATAGGAGTTAGGTTGGGAAGTCGTTTCGCAGCCACCATATTCACCTGATCTTCCTCCCTCACATTTTCACCTTTTCTGCTATCTATCGAATAGCCTTCAAGGTACATCCTTTTCGGATGAAAATGCGCACCTAACATGGGTCGACGAGTTCTTCGCCTCAGAACCACGTGATTTCTACAGCCTTTTAAATGGTGAAGAAGAATATATTATTAATGGCTGAAGTCTCTGTTATGTGTTAACTTCTGCTACGAACTCCTGTACCAATCCATTATTACAATATGTAACAGGAACGTTACTTTGACTACCTATAAGAGAAAATAGGAATATCAGAAGAGAAAAAATACGTTGTTAGATATTAGGACATGGAACAGCAAATGAAATATCAGTATTGGTAAACTAACCCGGTGCACTGTCATCCGGTTACAGTTGCAAGTTGCTTATCTGACTTCATCTAGCGGCAACAAAAATTTTATTTTCAGTATTTCATATAATTATTGACCAAGTTTAAAATGCTGCCGAAAGCTACTCATTGAGACGTATAATCTTATTCTGCAGCAAGACAAACATTAAAGTCAGGAACTGTGTCTGTTTTAAGACACCGCACTCACGGCTGGCCAAGTACGCAGATTATGTTCGTCCAGTAATTGAGAATAAGGGCGCTTAGCGACTTACATCAAATTTAAACGTAATTTCAAATCTTTCCTAAATCTTTTTTGGCTTACACTATTAACGTCAAATGTTTATCAAACTAACTCATCTGCAAAGCAATCAGAAGCATGAAATGTTTTGAATATGGGAGTTCATTCTTTAAAGAATTGTGAGTTTACTGGTTGAAACTAAGAAGTAACACGGAAGTATACTAAATGTAGAAAACTATACAGGTTAATCTAAGAAAAGAAGTTTAATTTTGTATTAGCACATCCAAAAAATGAAACTGAACAGACTTGCAAGAACAATTGTTCAACACTTCGAAGGACTCCTTAAGTAGTAGAATCTACCTAGTTGTCCTCGACGGCGAGTGTTCAGAGACAAGGGTATCGTAGGAGTGTCCCAGAGATGTGTGACAGGACCTCTGTTATTCTCTATATACATAAATGATCTAACGTACAGCGTCAGCAGCAGTCTGTGGCTGTTTGCTGCTAATGCTGTGGTGTATGGGAAGGTATCATCGTTGAGTAACGGCAGGAGGATACAAGACGATTTAAACAAAATTTCTAGTTGGTGTGATGAATGGCAGCTAGTTCTAAAGGTAGAAAATTGTTCGTTAATGCAAATGAGTAGGAAAAACAAGCCCGTGGAGTTCACTTCGTGTGTTAGTAGTGAGCTGCTTGACACAGCCACGTCAGTTAAATATCTAGGAGCAACGTTGCAAAGCTGTATGAAATGGAACGAGCATTTAAGGACTGTAGTACGGAAGGTGAAAGGTAGTTCGGTTTATCTCGAGAATTTTAGGAGCGAGTGGGTCACCTGTAAATGAGACCGCGTATACAACACTAACGCTACCCATTCTTGAGTACTGCTCGAGTCTTTGTGATCCCCAGCAGGTCGGATTAAGGGAAGACTTGGAAGTAATTCAGAGGCGGGCTGCTGGATTTGTTAGCCATAGATTGGATCAACACGCAAGTATGACGGAGATGCTTTGGTAACTCAAATGGATATCCCTGGACGGAAGGTGGCGTCCTTTTCGAGGAACACTGTTGGGAAAATTTACAGAACCAGCATCTGAAGTTGACTGCAGAACAATTCTACTGCCGCAAACGTACATTTCGCATATGGCCAGGAAGAAAAGATAAATAGGGCTCGTACAGAAGCATATGGATAGTCGTTTTTCCCTTCTGTTTGCAAGTGGACTAGGAAATGGAATGACTAGTAGTGGTGCAAGGTACCCTCCGCCACGAAGCATGCAGTGGCTTGTGATGTATGTATGTAGATGATATGTAGAAAAATTAAAAAGCAAGCTCATCGGGCTTAGTAATTGTAGCTGGATCTATAAGTAATTGGCATTAATAAATTCGAAAGTGAAGTTAGGACAAAATAAAGAAAAATTACGAAAGTGAAGATAGAACAAAATTAAGAAGTGGGAAACCTTCCAACACAAAACATTTCCAAGCAGCAGGACTGAAAAAGGTGTGCAGAAGAGAGGAAAGAGAAAAGTGAATAATGAACGAACATTGGGAAAAAATGTAAATACACCTTTTCTGCTTAAACGTGGTGATTACTGGACCTATAACGAATGAAGATAAAAGAAGAGTCATTCATACCCGCTATAACTTGCCTAAGTATGCGTTCCAGAAGTAATTCTAGATGAAGTGTGCAAAGCCATTCGAGATGTGTAAGGAACGGCGGTCTTTCAATAGTAATTGCTGAATCCGAAGGGAAGATAATAAATGGAAAATGCATATTATTTACAAAATTTTTGTGGAAGAGGTAAATGCCGAAAACTGATACAAATTCTGCAATTATTATATTTAAAAATAGAAAGTCAAAGCATAAATAACGATGTACTTGGTAGCCTCCTCTTTGTAACGTATAAAATACGCGTTAAAATTATCACCATACGACACTTGATAGTTGGGCTGCTAGCTGTTCTGTATCTGTAGTCTGCAAATCACTGTCTTTGGAAGAAAGTCTGCTTGTACGCATTTGTGCTTTGCTGGCAACATTTTATTTCCCCGATCACTATGAAATTGCGTAGATGGCTGCTAAAAATCTACAGTGTCTTTCTATTGTACTCTGGTCGATCAGAAAAACCATGACGATACGCACTACATTTCTTTGTATACGGTCGATCTCCGCCGTTAATACGATCTGCTGTGGGTGCATACACGTGAACAGTACTCTAGTATTGGACGTACCAGTGTTTTGTATGAAACCTCTTTTGCAGACAAAGTGCTGTATCCCAGTGTCATACCAGTTAATCGTAGTCCGTCGTTTGTCATCAATACGTTAGACAAAAATTACCGCTCTTTTACACATAATGAATTGCACCACTTAATGTTACCGCACGAGAGGTAGTCATAAAGTTTCAATTATTAATTTGAAGAAATAAAGTTACCTAATTAATTGTTTGTTAGTCTGCAGGTACATATCTACAGTCCTCGTAGGTACTGAAATTCCTGTAGCATAGTACGGCAGAACACCGATAAACGAGACAAAAGAATTGTTCTGCCCATTTATGAAGTGAGTATCATGTGGTAATTGCATATGAAGGGGAACTGCGGCAACAATACACCATAACATGACACTCTCATCCTCATATTGTCTGTTGTACAGTGTACGGGTAGAATAACGCTGATGTAGTAATCTTCATTTCCTACAACATTTATAAACGAGGAACCATATTATCTGAATAATAAAAACTATTTTCCTCTCAGAAATATAATTACACATCGATCTCGTCGAGATACTGAGACCATGCTCCAATCACAATAATACATCTCCACACTGATTCTTCAAATATATAAAACTTGCTAAATAAACTATCCTTAACTCAGGGAAACTGAGCCGAAGCTCTTTCGATCCCATGTTAAGTGCTTTCAAGCTTAGTCACCTGACAACGTCTCTGCTCGAAGGCTACGATGTGTATATGATTTTTTCGAAGATTTTACTAAGCAACTACATGCATAATTTTTTTAAACCATGTTACCTAAAAAACTATTGACAGGAAGGTAGTTACAACTGGACGATAAACACTGACACGGTTCAAATACAAAGAAAGTACATAACCATGCACTGGGTCGAACAGATTATAGATGTCTATGATTCCTACATGCAGGTATTACATGTACCTGATGGTAGGTTCATATCAAGAGCAAGCGAGATTATTATGTTATGTCTCACCAGCTGCGACATAGCCGCGAATATGAACAGTGATCCAAAACTATCAAATGTTTTTTATTCCAGTCTTTGATCACAATGTCAATTGATGTGATCAAAAACTGGAATAAAAGACATTTAATTGATATTGTGATCAAAGACTGCAATAAAAATCATTTGATTATGTTATGTAATTGACAGACATAGAGACATCCAGCTAGCCAGTAATGGCAAGTACATATAATAAGTGTATATGGTAACCACAGATATGTTTGACCCAATGCCTGGTTATGCCCTTGTTTTGTGCTGTGAGGCGTGTCAGTGTCTACTTTCCAGATGCAACTACTTTCCTTTCTATAGTTCTGTTATGTAACATTGTTTTTAAAAAAATATGTTTAAAGTTGCGGTGGCGCCGCCTGACGGCCAGGCTTGAAACCACTTAATATGGGCTCTGTAGCGCACCATCTCAGTTTACCCGGGATGTTGTCGACGTATCATCTATACTGATGTAATTGTTTTGCTCTGTACTCCGCTTTGGTGCTATCGATATTTTACTTAACTGTTGTTGTTGTTGTGGTCTTCAGTCCTGAGACTGGCTTGATGCAGCTTTCCATGCTACTCTATCCTGTGCAAGCTTCTTCATCTCCCAGTACCCACTGCAGCCTACATCCTTCTGAATCTGTTTAGTATATTCATCTCTTGGCCTCCCTCTATGATTTTTATCCTCCACGCTGCCCTCCAATACTAAATTGGTAATCCCTCGATGTCTCAGAACATGTCTACCAACCGGTCCCTTCTTCTAGTCAAGTTGTGCCACAAGCTCCTCTTCTCCCCAATTCTATTCAATACCTCCTCATTAGTTATGTGATCTACCCATCTAATCTTCAGCAATCTTATGTAGCACCACATTTCTAAACCTTCTATTCTCTTCTGGTCGAAACTATTTATCGTCCACGTTTCACTTCCATACATGGCTACACTCCATACAAATACTTTCAGAAACGACTTCCTGACATTTAAATCTATACTCGATGTTAACAAATTTTTCTTCTTCAGAAACGCTTTCCTTGCCATTGCCTGTCTACATTTTATATCCTCTCTACTTCGACCATCATCAGTTATTTTGCTCCCCAAATAGCAAAACTCCTTTATTACTTTAAGTGTCTCATTTCCTAATCTAATTCCCTCAGCATCACCCGACTTAATTCGACTACATTCCATTATCCTCGTTTTGCTTTTGTTGATGTTCATCTTATAGCCTCCTTTCAAAACACTGTCCATTCCGTTCAACTGCTCTTCCAAGTCCTTGCTGTCTCTGACTAATTTTACGTATTTGACAAATCAGTGTGGAGGTGCACTTAATTAGAGCATGTTCTCAGTATATCGACGAGACTGAGATGTGACTATATTTGTTGGTGGTACGTAATTTTTATTATTCAAATTATGTGGTTCTTTGTATGTAACTGTTGTATGATCAAGAGGATTATTACGTTAACGATATTCAATTCGTACAATGTATATCTGAGAATCTAAGAATGACAGTTAGTTATTGTCGAAACTGGTAATTAAATAAACTATTTCACAGTGAGCATAGATTTACGATGTGACGAAACAGCTCATCCGTTGTGTTAAAACAAAATTTTTTACGCAACTAGTGAGCTACTTCTTCAATTGACGTTCTTCAAAAACAGTTGTTGAAAATGACGAACAACAGACTAAATGATAAGACTGGTCTTTGCTGTGGGCGGACATATGTGAGGGAAAATGCTGACTTTATCGGAGCCCCGGCGCTTCACCACACAATTTTGACACCACAATTGCTAGGTCGCTGGTGTTTCCAGGAATGAAAAAAACAGGAAGTTGACATACAGCGTTCTAGACAAATCCGGGATGTGACGAAACCGAAGACGGAGCCATCGGACACCTTTTATTGTGCCACTTACATGCAGTTACCATTGTTAGCAAAATGGTGACCGCCAAGCGTTAACACGCATCGCTTTCCTTTCAATTCTTGCTCTAAGGGGGATAAGCAGGCTGTTAGTTTGTCGATGTACAGAATATCTGACAATAAATCAATACATAAATATACAGCTCTACAACCCGCAATAGATTTACAATGTGCAGCCGATATTTTTATAGGTCGGTACGTCGATATCTTTCAGTACCTATGTCGATATATCGTACTTTTCTCGATATATCGGGGGCCAGTAATGTAATTTTTTAAATGTCGATATATCGGATTCCCGGTATTTTAAAAAAAATATCAACAGTCCTAGCTCGAAGAACGGCGTGTCACAGTTGATGCGATATTGTAAATCGGTCATAGATAAATTTCCAACATCTAGCACCACATCTTGAACATGACAAAAGTCGCCGACCACCGTGCTCCGCGACTGCTCACACCCTCTCGAACAGCCTGCCGAGCCGAAGCAGCAGCAGAAATGCTCCAGATGTGTCAGGCGAATCCCGGAGACTGCTTTAGCCCCTTATCACCATGGACGAGTGCTGGCTGAATCACTACGACCCCGAGACAAAGGAGCAATGCGAACAGTGGAAACGTGTGGATTCACGTTGCGCCGAGAACGACGAAGACCCTTCCGTCATCGGGCAACATGATGCTGAGTGCTTTTTGCGACTACCGTAGCTCGGTGCTAACACATTATGCTGCTAAGGGGATAATTGTCATAATAGTGTACCTTCAAAATCTCCCTACGAGATTACAGGAGGATGCCGACATGAAGCGTTGTGAGAGGCTGTCCAAGATGCTTTTTTTGCTTCACTACAGAAACCCAACTGACTCTGCACAGGACACAGTCACACATGTGGCTTCTTTGACATATCAAATTTTTCCCGCCCTATTTATTCTACTCACATGACACTCGTGTGTTCTTCGGACGAATGAAGCATCGCAAGGCAGCCATTTCCCGAATGACGGCGAGATGGTTTTTGAACTGGAACATTTCCTGAAGAGCCACGTGCGGTCTCCTATAACGAAGCTTCCCGCCAAGTCAGCCATCCTTACGACAAATATACTGCCTTAAAGAGTGACTGTACAGAGAAGGCTGACACAAAGATTCATCATCGCTGCTTGATTTTCTTAAAGCGACAATTAAAAGTTTTCACACTGTCCAGTCACCTGTCAAAAGCCTAAATAATCACATTTTGCAGCTCGAAGCGCTGCGAGACGATGAGAAAGAGTGTTGTGAGGTACTGGAAGGTACCAACTGAGATGTAGAGCCGCGGACGTGGCAGTCACAACCACCTCCTCTACGGGAATCATCATCATCATATTTAGTTTTGGTTTAGGCATCTTTGCCTGCTCCAGTTTCAAAGAGAGTGCAACTGATCTTTACATCTCTTCTTAGATCGTGTGCCATCCCTATTTAAGTCTTACATGTGCCACGGCGATAAAATAGGAAACAGTGTCGAGTTGTGAAAATATAGTGAAGTGTGAAATGAAAGCCAGTACAGCGTCCACAACATATAAAATATATAAAGCACGGCAGATGACAATGTTTTCTTTGGATAAACTCATCAACCTCTCCGGCGTAATAAACATATAAAGCGTCACCAGAGAGAAAATTGACTAACTCTCTTTTGTCTCCCTGTTCAAAAAGAAAGTTGTTGTGTGATAGCACCTCTGACGCTTACTGCTTGTAAAACTAAAATGTACGTATTGTAAATCTATTACTTTTTGCTTAATTACAGAATATAATTCAATAATTAAAATGTTAACCTACTTTGTTCCTTTTTGAAAAGCTCCTCTCCTTGAATTATTAAGTAAATACGTAAGAGATTTCTAACGGCCATAAGCCACTGCAGATTATGGCTGGATCGCAGCCATAAACCACAGGCCGGCCGGAGTGGCCGAGCGGTTCTAGGCGCTACAGTCTGGAACCGTGCGACCGCTACGGTCGCAGGTTCGAATCCTGCCTCGGGCATGGATGTATGTGATGCCCTTAGGTTAGATAGGTTTAAGTAGTCCTAAGTTCTAGGGGACTGATGACCACAGCAGTTAAGTCCCATAGTGCTCAGAGCCATTTGAACCATAAACCGCAAATAGCTTTATATCTTAGTAATAATTAGCGGGCTTCACCTGTCTTCTTGAATAATATTACAGGAATGGAAATCAGTTCGATACTTAGTCTTTTAATGATACCATAAAACATGTAAATTTTTTGCTTACGTAATAAAATGCTCTGACTTTATCGATTTCGCTTCACGAAATCTGATAACAGTGAATGTATTATTAAAGGATTAACTTGAAGACAAATACTGAACAGATAACCGAAATAGAGTTTTTTTTTCATTCTGGATACTCAAATAATAGGAATTACTTCATTACAATAATTTTTCGTTACGCGGCTTCTCATCGAGTATTAGTTGTGCTATTAAATGCTCCTGACCATGCAATGTCATCATGTTGGTTTTACATTTGGATATTGCCAAATTATAATCATTTGCCCCATGTGCAAGTACCAAGTTGCTCTCTGTAATTTACCTTCTGAGTCCACTAAGATTGTCTGATGATGTGTAAACAGGAGTGTATTTATAACTTCACTATTAACCTTATAACGGCGCACTACTTTATTCTGCCACGTGTTTGTGATGTCGCCTACGTACATATTAAATAATTTTGGTGATAAAGGACACCCTTGTCTCATCGTTGACAGACGTTTCTCGCAAACAGACTTCCTTTTAATGCTTTGATTTATTGTGTATATACATACTTTGAATTACACTTATTAGATGTTGGGGTATACCATTCTTTTCTAAAATTTCCCGTAATTTAATTCTGTTAACTGTATAAAAACATTTCTAGTAGTCAATAAATACTATGTATTTGGGATGATTGTATACTCTGTGGTTTTCAGTAATGTGGTAGACTGGAAAAACATTGTCTAAGCAAGATCTTCCAATCCGAAATGCATTCTGTTCCTCAGTAAGAAGCGTTTCCGAAAGTACCTGTAGTCTGTTTGTTATTAGTTTTGCATATATCTCGTATCCAGAATTCAGAAGACCTCGATAACTGTCATATTTTCTGCAGTCCCTCTTTTTAAATAACTGGGCAACAATCCATAAAAAAAACAGGTGTGCAGGGACACCTAAGATGGCCACTCCACCATCTAGCTTCCCTGGCCGCAGCTCAGTATCTTGTAGCGGAGGAATTACAACATTACTCACAAAAATAAAGTAGAAAAACGGGAGACATTTTGTAACTAAATCGACATATATACGCCGCAAAACATTGTACAGTGTGTGGCGGAGAGTGCTTCGTAACAACTGGATTAATTTCACTGATAAGAGATGAATGTAGTGGGAATGAAATAAATAAAGACACAATGACATGACATATCAGGGAAGTAACGGCAAAAAATGTTGAAATCTATTGATAATGAAAAATATAGGCGTGCTCTGGCATCCGAATACTGAAGGCGATTGCTCTCAAAAAGCCGGAACTCAGGGTTCGAGTCCAGGTCTCATACAAATTGTAATTTGTCACTGTATTGTCGTTAGTTTGTATCATTATTAGCGAGTTTCTCTCCTATTCAGTTCCCACACTGATCTGCGAACGTATTACTTTTTTACGCCTCTGAATACGTCCTAATCTTTCTTATTCTTATGCTCTCTATACGACATACGCGATGATGGCAGCAAAAACCGTCACACAGTGTTACCCATATATTGGAACTCTAAATTTACTGTACGAAGTTAACGCGAGAACAACGTCGCATTTCTTACAGATACTCCAACTGAGGATTCACCAGATTCTCTTGTTACGCATTCGCACGAGCAGTACTGACCTGTTATGGCTAACTGCGTGTATATGATTTCCATGACGCAGGGCTGCAAACGGTAGAATAATACTCTAGAACTAACTAACGCCTTGCATGCAGTTTCTTTTTCGGATGCAGTACGCTGCCCAGAAACTGACTTGTCTCACAAACAATACTCCGAAATGTTGCACTGCAGTTCTCATGTGACAGCTTAACTACTGTGATGCTACGTACGGCTACAGTCGGTACTGTCACGTGTGTGCAATGTGCGTAGAAAGAATGCAGTACACGCAGAAAGAAAATCGAAAATAAAGTACCAGTATAAATAGAAGCAGACGCAGTAGTCTGGTTATGCGTCCTTTCCGCTAGAGTAGACTATCAGCTGTTTGTTTAAAAGGAGTGCAGTTATAAGATAACAGGTATTTCTGAACACTTCTGCATTATTTGTATTGCGCGTTACGTTTACATCGTACCATATTCACATAATCAGGTGATATGCCATATCAATCACACACATGTTCAGCTATCTTCTTTACATCCTGTTTATTTTTAGTTTTTTTATTTAGAGCAGTAGTAAGCACATCAAATCGCAGTTAAAGATTGTGTACACATGAATAATCTCTCAGACACGAAAGTGGCCTTCATTTTAAGAGCAGCACATTAATTATCTTCTGACACCTGTATCACTACGCCGTAAGGCAGCGAGTGCAGTTGCACTGCGGAGGGTACATCGTGTGTAAAAGTCATTTTGTTCCTCCCTACTGCATTAGAGGACTATAAGCGGGAAGAAAAACAGACCTTGGGGAAGATCTATCTGGGTTCCGGAAAAAAATGTAGGAACACGCGAGAAATCCTGTTACGACTTGTAGTAGAAGAGGAAGTGAAGCAAGACAAACTTCCAGTTGTAGCCTTTGACGATTTAGGAAAACATTCTGATAAATACAGTAAATTTATTCGCAGTTGCGAATAAGGACAAGCATCAGCTGTAGAATGGAATGACGACAATGAAAGTTTGTGCCGGACCGGAACACGAACGTGGATTTCTCGCTTATTGCGAGCGGTCGCCGTACCGTTAGGCTACCACCAGACCCAAACTTCCACATATCGTCAACCATGTATCTACTTCTGATAAATGTTCACTGGAATACGCTTTTTAAAACTCTAAAGTTTTCATGGATAAAATAAGGGAAGCTATCTACAGCTAGTAGAGAAATTAGATTGTAGCTATAAGGGAGACAGTAGTTGGGAAAGGAGTGAGACAGGGCTGAAGACTATCCTCAGTGTTAGCCAAGCTGCATTTTACGCAAACAATAAAGGAAGTAGTGACAAACTTGGAAAATAATCTAAGTTCAGGCAGAAGAAATAAAAACTTTAAGGTTTGGAGATAACATTATAATACTGTTATAGACGGTACAGGACTCGTGACATTAGTCGAACGAAATGGACAGTGTCTTTAAAAGATGTTATAAATAGAAAATAAAGCAAAAAATGTGATATAGAAAAATGCACAAAGGTTAATACAGTCTTCATCAATATCATTCCCTTTGCTGATGACTCAGCATCGATTGCTGATAATTTAGATGATCTCCAGCGACATATGAGATTACGGTAGTAATCTATGTCTGAATATCAACACCAAGGCGGATTTTACGATTATCACATGACAGCTCTACTCCTACAAAAATGTAATTCTACGACAGAGTGACTCGTTAATACAAACAGCAGGCAAGTTTAAGTACCTTGGCCTTGGAACGTATGTCTGTGAAGACTGGAGATCAGACATGGAGACAAAATGTCAGATACGGGACGCCCGTAATACTTTCATATTATTTAAGAAAATTGTCACAAACACAGACTTAGACCTAAACCTTAGGGTTCGACTTGTAAGATGCTACATCTGGTCTGCACTTCCGCACTGTTATAACGTAGGACATTAAATACGACAACAGCAAAGAAGATCAAGGAGTCCGAAATGTGGATTTATCGCAGAATGCTCAAAATACTGCGGACAGCGAGAATATCTAACACCGAAGTATGGCGACGAATACACTAAATATTAACCACAAGTTGTAAGTAGGCTGTTTAGGTTTTTTTATTGGTAATGCCACCTCTGTATAAAAAAATCACTGGCTGTGCTGTGTGCAGTCTGTGGCTGCTTTGCATTGTTGTAATACTCAACCATTGTAGTGTTAGGCAGTAGGCAGCGCGTAGCGTTGCGCAGTTGGAGGTGAGCCGCCAGCAGTGGTGGATGTGGGGAGAGAGATGGCGGAGTTTTGAAATTTGTCATGAACTGCTATATATATATATATATATATATATATATATATATATATATATATATATATATATATGATGACTATTAAGGTAAATACAACGTTTGTTCTCTATTAATATCTTTCATTTGCTAACTATCCCTATCAGTAGTTAGTGCCTTCCATAGTTTGAATCTTTTATTTAGCTGGCAGTAGTGGCGCTTGCTGTATTGCAGTAGTGGGAGTAACCAAGATTTTTGTGAGGTAAGTGATTTGTGAAAAGTACACGTTAATGTTAGTCAGGGCCATTCTCTTATAGAGATTATTTAAAGTCAGATTGCGTTGCGATGAAAAAAATATTGTGTGTCAGTTTAAGCACAGTCTTGTATAATTGTTTTAAAGGGGAAGTTTCATATGTCGACCCTTAGCCGAGGATACCTCACTGGAACCTTCTGATTTTTTTCTTGTAGTTTGTGTAATTAGTGTAGATTTTGTTTATTGCTAGCGCGTAGTTGTAGAGAGAATCTCCTTTGTAGTTGCAGTCTTTCATTGTTGTACAGTAAAACAGGTGTGGCACGCATGTAGATTTGCACCAAGTATTTCGCAGCTGCAATTAACTAGATATTATTTTCAGTGTTATGTTAATGTGTTCTCTTATTTTTGCTCTTCAAATTGTGTTTTTCTGTGTTGTCGTGTGAAATACTGTGACAATAATGGCGTGTGAAAAACGTAATACTAGGCTCCAAAGTAAACTGAGAAATGACAGTGAAAACGAAAGCAGTGTGTCAGCGCCACCGAGTAATGAATTAACTGATGTTCAAAGTAGTAATTTGGTAATTGTGCATAGGGAAATGGAGCGGGCGGCAAACAATGGTGTAGACAGTGAAACAATTAGTGAAGAGGGAAGCATTATCGATCGATCGGTCGGCAACAGCTCGTCTCAGGAATCCGAAATGACAGAACACGATATTGCAAATACTGTAGACTTAGGTTTTGGGTCCTCACCGTTTTCTCAAATGAGTCAAGACACATTTTCTGCTTGTCAAAATGTGAATGTTGCCGGTGAAAATGCACTGCCAAAAAGCATAGAGAAACAGATTCCAGACACTAATACATTATTATTGCAATTAATGCAACAAATGGAACAAAATCAGAGACAAATGGGACAAAGTCTTCAAAAGTTAGACACAATGGAACAAAATCAGAGACAAACACAGCAACAGTTAGAGATACAATGGAACAAAATCAGAGACAAACACAGCAAAAGCTTCAAAAGTTAGAGTCATTGGAACAAACTCTTGAACAAACACGTGAAGATTTAACTACTGAGTTACATAACATTGAATCGAAATGTCAAAAAGTCTGTGAGCACTTCCAACCTATTTTTTCGCGGCATGAAAATGCACTACAGAATCACGAAGCAGCCATAAAAGAACTGCAAACTACTGTTCACGAAAATCATGAGATCTTGCAAGCTAAATTTGACTCAGTTGCATCTACCGATTCGGTTACGCAACTTGCAAAAACTCAGGAAAACTTAAAGGACACAGTAGATACTCTGAAACTTGGTTCAGAAAAACACACTGAGGAAATGTGTTCACTATCGGAGAAAGTAGCCGAACTTTCGGATCAGTTCACTAACTTATCTACGAAGGTAGATGATAATCTGAATGACACAAAACCGGTAGTCTTTAATGACACAGAAGAGAGCGAACAAATTAGGAAACTGAAACAAAATCTGAATCAAATTAATACGCAACACCAAAGAGAAATCCGCGAAGTACAAGATCAGCTGACACAGGTAATACAAGAATTACGTATTTCAGAGGACACTCGCGCCCCAACACGGGAAGAGGGACTTAGAAATACGGAAAAGACGCAAAATAATAACACAGGGCATTTCGGAAGTTATGAAAGAAACTGGCAATGTGCACCGAATTTTGAGATGAAACGGCCGACACGACCTAACAATGACCGATATGCGACTCGCCGACATGATGATTTTGACTATAAGCTGTTCATTACTACACGTAAATTCAAAACGTTTAAGAATTCTGCCAACGACATTCATCCACAAGCGTGGCTCCATCAATTCTCTCATTGTTTTCCTCCCAGCTGGTCATTAGAACACAGATTAGAATTTATGTGTGGCTACTTAGAGAATGAACCAGCTGTAAGAATGCGATCGGTCATTCACGATTGCCACAGTGAAGGAGAATTTTACCATGCCTTCCTCTCAGCATATTGGTCTCAAGCCACACAAGACCGAGCAAAACATAGCATCATAATGATGAAACGTTTCGAACAATCTGAATTTTCCAGTATTATGAAATATTTTGAAGACATGTTGCATAAGAATCAGTATCTTTCAAACCCATACAGCCCCTCAGAACTCATCCGAATTTGCTTAATCAAACTGCCTGAACATTTACGACATATTATTTTGGCAGGACGTTGCAAAGACGACATTGAAGCTTTTCAGGGACTGTTACAAGAACTGGAAATTGACACTGACAATCGCGGAACGCGAGAACAGGAACACAACAATTACAGGTCACATCTGTCACAATTCCGCGATGACAGAAATAATACACGACAAGGCTATTCTTATAACGTAAATCGTGACCAAAACTGACACCACCCGTATGACAACCGTTGGCAGAGTAGTAATAATTACAGGGAAAGATCACCTCTCCGCGGTAATGACTATTACAGAGACAATCAGAGAAACAGACAATATGGGAACCAAAATAATTATTATTACGGGAGACAGAATAACTTTAGACGCAACGGTCCAGCGCGCAGTTACGATTCAGGGAGAAATTCTCCACCACTTAACCGACAAGAAAGAAACTACAGGAACTACCAACATGACGACAGACGATGTGATCGTAACGACAGACCTGAATTGCATCAGAACTGGCGAGCTTCAAACAGAGCAGGGCCCTCTCGTCACGGTGAATTTGTAGAAGTTAGGTCTCCAAATCCCAATAACGGCGCGCGCCAACAAAGAGACAGACAATGACTCGCACAGCAGGCAGCCGCGTGCGCCCGCTGGCTCCGAGAAAAATAACATAAGACGCTAGCCTTGAGAAAAATTTTAGCATTCTTTACCGATGTATAAAACATGACAATTGCTTTTCAGTTGAAAGTCTGAGTACTATGAAGAGTAAAGGTTTACACTACATTTCACATGTAAAACCGTTTATTGAAAGATAATCTGCTTTTTAACTTTGTCTTTGCCATAAAACTCTTAACTTCACATTACTAGTATGCTTTGTCAGACTTAAGAAACTGTTAACATGCAACAATGTTTGAAGTTAAATATCCAATCAAGAACCAAGAGAACTTATTTAAACAGAAATTACGAATGCATTGTTATTGTGAACAGACGACACACAATGTTGCTTTTGCGGTGTATCTGTTTTATATCTGCACAGTTTTTCTGCATTATTCTGGAAAGTAAAACATGTTTTAGTAGTAACTTTTGTAGTATAGCTACAATGAGACAGGGTTTTCCGTAGCACAACAATACGTTACAGTACAGTACTTTCTTCATCACAACAATAAGCGTAATAACTACGACATCTATACACAAAGCATTTCACTTTTGTTTATCATGAGGTAAGTACATTGACTTCTGCAGAACTTAGCTTTCGGAGGACGATAAATACGAGACTTCCACAGATATTATGTTGCAACAAGACGCACATTTAGCGCTACAGGACACGTATTTGAGTGATTAATTTCGCACTTAAAACATTTACTTTTTTTAAAAATATTTGAAGTACAATGATACAAGGGTTTTCCGTGATATATTTCATTCCATTGCTGTAATCTGTAACACCTGAGGGTATAATTACATTAATCCTCAGGGGGGTACACGCTTACTTTGTGTATCATGTGTTTGGCAAGCACAAGGAGCCCTAGCTAATATGGTATTTGCTTATACAACTTTACACATCGGTACCATATTTCTCTAACACAAAATTACACAGCTATCTGATCATTTAACTGAGAGATAAACATTTTTTTTTACTACATCAGTGACACATGTTTACGCAATTACACAGTTGGATAACTTCACACTTATGAAATTGTATTTTGTCTGTACTTTGTGAAATGCTCGTATTTTTTCGGAACCATTGTGATACTATGAGAGCTTTGAATGATATATTTGGTATGGGATCATGATTTTAAAGTACGTTTGAGGCAGATGACACTTTTGACATGAGCAGAGAATTTTTTTTAGGTTTTGAAATTATTGGAGGAAGCTACGACGATTTTGAGAATTGACTGAGATGTTATGATATTATTACAACGACGATGTGTACTATGCTGTTGAGATATGTTTATGATCAATAAGATAATGCTACCATATATGAGGAATAAGAAGTATGTTGGAAACCAAGAATCGTACTTTAAGAGTTATGAAATGTGTGTAAATGTGTGACTGTATCACAATGCTGACGAATATTTTTTTTGGACAGTTATATTTATAGGATTTTGTTTCTACAGATTTGCAACGCTAATTCTTGACCTGTGAAATATTTTTATATGAGACTGCCACTGTAGCGGAAACTGCTGTCGTAAATATTTCGTTAAGAAAGGTAAGTGACCGTGAAGTAATTCGTTGTGAGCGGCCAGGTGTGTCAGACGCCTGGAGAAAAAGCCATTATTGCGAGCCCTTTTCAGCGGCACAGGTAGAAAAAAAAAGGGAGGCCATTATCCTCGCTATTGACGTTCCTTTGTAGAGAGCATCGCAAAAGCGACACGGTCGAACTTGAAAACATATGTTGACACTGTGGAGCTCTTAATTTATGATATTTACAGAAATGCCTAATGAAATGACGAGAAATATTTTTACATCTGCACACCTGATTATGACAAGCGTCTTTCTACGAGAGTTGAGAGAATGTCTACTAACTTATGAAATGTCACATGACTATTGAATGATATTTTTATGCTTTGGTTTGCGTAATTGCTTATTTCATTTGATATCTAGTTTCTAGCTGCACTGCAGCATTGGTTAAAATAAAATTTTATAGATGTACTAATATAAATATTTTCTGTCTACAGATCGAGTAAATAATAATTTTTTCAAAAAAAATGAGGGAGCACAAAAAGACATTTACCTTCACAGGAACTGCAATCATAGTTTTCTTTTCAAGTACTTGTTAATTTCTTTTGTAGAGTAAATTGTGATGCATCACTCTAGTGTTAAGATGTGACATAGGTATTAGACATGGCCATTTTTAGTGTAATACTTTTTCTGCTTGAACTTTGTCATGTTTAGGTATAAGTTATGCTGTTTGCCAGGCATAGTGCTACTGAATTTTAATTTGTGTTACTCTGCTAAGCCAGATATATTTTTCTTGTTTGCTGCTCATTGCCTTATGTTAGTTGTAACTTATGTTGCTTGCTTCGCCATTTGTATTTTTGATCATTGCTGTTTGTGTTAATTGTTTTGTGCTGCTGCATTGCCTCGTCCCTTAGTTTAGCATCTGAGCTCAGTAGATTTAAGTTAGCTTAAGAGGGGGTAGACTATATAAGAAACTAACTATAATGAATTGGAAGCAATGCATTGACAAGGTATATAAAAAAACATTTGGGCCAAAATGAGTATTGTACAATGAGCCATAATTATTTTGAAAGAAATATGGTTAGAATACAGAAAACAGGTATAGATAGGACTTTTTGGAAATAGTGAGGAACGAAGGGAGATCTCCGAGAAGTAAAGAAAGTTTTGTTTGCAAAATACTGCAGTAAAAGAAACCCTGTCCTTTCCTTGTGTTATCCCACTATGTGTTTGTGTTCCCTTGTGTATTTATGTTTTTCCTGTATTTATATGTTTATCTGATAAGACTTATGTTGTACAATTCTTCTAATACTAAGCTACATTCACTATGATGAGGAATACTGTTATCCTCAAATATAATTGGCATTAATAATATGTTATTTACCTTGTAAATATGCTTAGACATTATTTATTCTGTTTTGTTTTAATGCTCATGTGTGAAGTCGATGTTTCAATAATTATTCTAATCTTTTATGTATGAACTTATGTCATAATTCCTGTAACACTGATGTATATGTTTATTTCTATTCTTTTGTAAAGCCCCTATTACCGTAAATGTTATTTGTATTGTTATGTTCTTTACTGATGTGTTTTGTACCTTTGTAATTGTATTCTTATGTTATAATATTGTAATTGACACCAGTTCTTCAAATTAAGTATCATTTCACTGCCCACGTTTCTGTTGGTTATAGTATATGGACAATATGTGAGAAGTAGGGACTGTTAATGTTTGCACGTGTGTTAATAATTCAGCAAGGGACTGGATAACAGCATTGCTGGTTGTAAGGACAAAAAAACTTTGTGAGTGCACAAGTGGTGGTTTATGGACTTGCTCTATTATCCGCAAGAGTCTTCAATGGTGATTGTGCACCTGCATAGTCACAACAGATGGCTGCTGGCCATCTCTACAAGGACTACAGTGGGTCTGCATCTTTGGTGGCCCACCAATACCGTAATCTCTACCAGGACTACAGTGGGTCTGCTCTGTGATGACCTACCCACCAATACTCTTCAAAACTTCGACTGACTCCGCTGTGGGTTTGCTCTGTTGTGGCCCATGACCTGTCTGCATGTCGAGAGTCAGCACTGTCTTTCCGTTGGAAGGACAACGATACTTCTTCAAGACTGCATGGAAATCCACTACTTCCGTGTGCATTTTCTTTTACTGCTCAGACTTTGAGATAAACACTGCAATGTGATGAATGATCAGGACTGTCTTTATGGACTGTGAGAAAATTTTAGCTTTTGACCAACATTGTATCAATAAGTGTGTGCATTTGATTTCTTTGTTATTGTAATTATGAAAAATGTTTTCAAATCTGTATTGGCCACTGCCCAAACCAATTTGTAAAATTTTTTTTGTGGGGAGCATGGGGGCTATGTAAGTAGGCTGTTTACGTTTTTTTATTGGTAATGCCACCTCTGTATAAAAAAATCACTGGCTGTGCTGTGTGCAGTCTGTGGCTGCTTTGCATTGTTGTAATACTCAACCATTGTAGTGTTAGGCAGCTGGCTGTGAACAGCGCGTAGCGTTGCGCAGTTGGAGGTGAGCCGCCAGCAGTGGTGGATGTGGGGAGAGAGATGGCGGAGTTTTGAAATTTGTCATGAACTGCTATATATATATACATATATATGATGACTATTAAGGTAAATACAACGTTTGTTCTCTATTAATATCTTTCATTTGCTAACTATCCCTATCAGTAGTTAGTGCCTTCCATAGTTTGAATCTTTTATTTAGCTGGCAGTAGTGGCGCTTGCTGTATTGCAGTAGTGGGAGTAACCAAGATTTTTGTGAGGTAAGTGATTTGTGAAAAGTACACGTTAATGTTAGTCAGGGCCATTCTCTTGTAGAGATTATTTAAAGTCAGATTGCGTTGCGATAAAAAAAATATTGTGTGTCAGTTTAAGCACAGTCTTGTATAATTGTTTTAAAGGGGACGTTTCAAAGTAAAAGAGGTAAAACTGCGTACCTAGGACATATCTTACAGAACACTAAATGCGCTTCTACAACTGATAATAGAAAGGAATATCGATGGTAAAAGAATTATCAAGTGCATGACAACTAATACATACTGCGGCCCATAGAATAAAGATACATCACGTGATCGCAACAACCGTTAATGGGTAGGAGGAAGAAGAAGAAGAATAGGCTGTACTCGAATTAAGACGCCAAGGAAATCGTATAAGGAAATGAGAACCTAAAAGGAGTAGACGAGCTTTGCTATCTGGGTAGTAAAATAAGTGACGATGGCAGAAGTAAACTGAGTATAAAATACAGGCTGACAATAGCACGAAATGGTTTCATGAAAAAGAGAAATTTCCTCTCATCGGATGTACAGTCAGTTCTAGAAGAAAGTGTACGCCGTTATCTGTATGAAATAAAAGACACTATTATAAATAATGTTTACATGAAAAAAAATACATGTTATTACTAACTGCACAATTACCCAATAGTTAATCTAAACACCGCCATTATCGATTACAGCTAGGAATGTTTATGGCATGCTTTTCACGAGATTTTCTGCATATTCTGTTAACGATCTCCATATCGTCCTGATTTGATATGACAGCTGCTTCAAAGTATGGTTCAAATGGCTCTGAGCACTATGGGACTTAACATCTATGGTCATCAGTCCCCTGGAACTTAGAACTACTTAAACCTAACTAACCTAAGGACGTCACACAACACCCAGTCATCACGAGGCAGAGAAAATCCCTGACCCCGCCGGGAATCGAACCCGGGAACCCGGGCGCGGGAAGCGAGAACGCTACCGCACGACCACGAGCTGCGGACATTCAAAGTATGTATTGCCTTTCCTTTAAACTCCATTTTAATATACGACCAAACATTTCGATCGTATTTGCATGGGGAGATATTGCTCGCCAATCCATCGTGGACACCCCATTGTCTTCTTTCCACGGTGTGCAGAGGCGGCTACGATGATTCGGATCGTTATACTCTTGAAGCACCCAGTTTGCGTCGTTCGAACCAAATAGCTTCTTAACGGATCTCAGAAAGCATTTTTGACAAATGTAGCACATTTTCCAGCATTTAAATTGACTGTAAATAAGTGCAAATAGCCAAAACATTCACCTCTCATGCTGTTTATCTATACATTGTGCAAAAGCGCATTTATTACAGATTCGAGGCCACTACCAGATATGTCGCTGCGGACGTTACATTTAAAATTATCGCGTCCACTTTCTTGTGGAACGGACTGTAAATTGAAGTATATTTTAAAAATGTAGCCTTATATGGAAGTGAAAGCTGGACGTCAAATAACAGAAACAAAATCAGAAACTTTCGAAATGTGGTGCTACAGAAGAAAGCTGAAGACATGATGGGTAGATCGAATAGCTAATAAAGAGGTAGAGCTGTGCGTACGCTTGTGTCGATTCTGGCCGATCGTTGAACTTCTCTTGTCTCCGTTTCTTAGTGACGGCTTCCATGGCGTTTCGCGAGGGGGCAGCCTTGTGTCACTTTGAAAGCATATTAATCGCACCCGCGGCTTTCTGTGGGGTCTCGTCTTGCTGGCCGTTCTGGACACTGACAGCGGTCGCTCGTCAAGCACGGAGGACCGGTAACCGTGGAGCGGTTGACGGTCGTCAAACGTGCAGAGCGCGCCAGTACCATTTGATGAATCACTGCTTCCCTTTGGCTTCTTAGTCCGCACACTTCTCATTTCTCCTACCTTGGTTGGTGGATGTGATTCTTTTAGCATTCCCTATTCACAAGATCTGGCGTCGAAATAAGTAGTGAGTACCTTATCTTGCGTGTAATTAAATGTTGGATGCGATTCGCGAAAATCACTGTTCTTGTACTGGGCCCCAGTCACGGATGTTTGTTTTTGGTTCTCGCCTATAGCTTTGTGTAGTTTTGGTTAGTGGTCGTTATTCTGACCAGCGTTCTTAATGTGGACCGACATTCCTGATAATCGGAACGTGCCCGATTTATCGTTGAGACTATTACCTTATGAAACGCAAAGGTTGATTCTTGAGAACTGTGTGGTCTTGTTTTGAATCAGCAGGTGTCCAAACTGTCACAAAAACATCTGTATTTCTAATTGGCTGTTAACTTAAAGTACCCGTGCCTGGATTTTTTAAAATCGTATGTGTGCTTTATTTTGTGGTGTTCAAATTGTTAAAAAACATTTGTATCGCCAATTGCCTGTTTACTATAAAGCAACTGTGAGTTAAACAGACACAGATTCTCTTGTTTTAAGTCTATCATGCCAAGGCCAAAGAGCCGTGAACGATCTGTAATTTATTTCTGTTACATAATTTTAATTGGTAACTTGTGTTTGTTTCTTGATTCAGAGGTGAACCAAGCAACTGTGTGATGCGTGGCCTGAGCTAATCTTAATTAGCTAATCCTGTATTAGTTATTACATTAATTTTCAAATCCCTTTTAATTCTGCTCTAAATCTGTTAAAGAAATACATTTGTCTTTTTGCTCATCGGTAATCCTAAAGCCCTTGTAATTTTCTAGCATTCATTTTCTTGCTGGATTTAAAAGACGGCCTGAGTTAAGTGTTTTTGGAGTCTTAACATTTTTCTTAAATGTTTAAAGTGTCATGCAAATATTAGTTACTCCAACGCCTGTTTTGCAATTAGGCAACATAGTTATTGATAGGTTTTGAGTAGCTCTGAGGCAAAGTTTTTAAATGATTATGAGATTTAGAAACCTACCAAAAAATTAAGTGTGATGAAATAACTCTAGCCAATTTAATTACTGCAGTTTTCTGGAATTTCATAATTTATTGTTTATATTATGTAATTTCGCTGAATCAAAAAAAATTAAAAATTAAAAGTCCCAATTTCCGTGTACTTAGCACCTTATCACTCCCAGATCCATGCTCTCTGCCATTTCAGAAGTACTGCATCGAATTGGGGAGAAAAGAAATTTTGATCTACTACTTCATTCACAGAAGGGATAAGTCAATAGGACACGACCTGAGGCATCAAGGAATAGTTAGTACGGTAATGGAAAGAAGTGGGTGTACGAGGGGTAGGGAGGGGGGGGGTGAAGGTAAACATTGTAGGCGGAGACGAAGACTTGAAAGACTTGAATACAATAATTAGGTTGAAATGTATATCGGCTACAGTAGTTGTCAGTACCCCTCCCCGTACCCCTGAGTTTCTCTTATTTTTACCCCCCCTCTCTCTCTCTCTCTCACTCTCTCTCTGTCTCTCTCTCTCTTTCTCTCTCTCTTTTTTCTTCTCATCGGAGGGACATTTGACATTTGCAACCTATATCCTGAATTATTTGCTGATGTACCCCAACCTCTGTCTTCCTCTACAGTTTTTACACCTCCCTATAATACCATAGAAGTTATTCCCTGATGACTTAACTGACGTCCTTGTATCTTATCCAGTCTTCTTGTTAGTGATTCCATATATTCCTTTCCAAGCCGATTTTGTGGAGAACCTTCTCCTTCCTTACCATATCAGTCCATTTAATTATCAACATTAGTCTGCAGAACCACATCTCAAACGCTTTGCTTCTCTACTGTTCCGGTTTTCCCAGTCCATGTTTCGCTACCACACAACGCTGTGCTCCAAACGTACATTCTCAGAAATTTCTTCCTCAAATTAGGGCCTACGTGAGATACTAGTACATTCCTCTTGGCCAGGAATGCCCTCTTTGCCTGGGCTTTTTTGCTTTTGATGTCCTCCTTGCTTCGTCCGTCATTAGTTACTTTGCTGCCTAGGTAGCAGAATTGCTTAACTTCAACTACTTCGTAACCAGCAATTATGGTGTTAAGTTTCCAGCTGTTCTCATTTCTGCTGCTTTTCATTACTTTCGTCTTTCTTTGATTTACTCTCAATGCGTATTCTATTCCCATTAGATTGTTCATTCCATTCATCAGATCCTGTAATTCTTCGTCACTTTCACTGAGGGTAGCAATTTCATCAGCGAATCTTATCGTTGATATCCTTTCAATTTGTATTTAAATCTCACTCTTAAATGTTTCTTTTATTTCCATCATTGCTTCTTCGACATATAGACTGAACAGCGGGGCGAAAGACTACGTCCCTGTCTTACACCCTTTTTAATCCTTGCACTTTATTCTTGATCTTCGACTGTTATTGTTGCCTCTTGGTTCTGTACCTATTTTATATTACCCGTCTTTCCTTATAACTTAATCCTATTTTTCTTAGGATGTCGAACATATTGCGCCATTTTACGTGGTCGCACGCTTTTTTCAGGTCGAATGTTCTTTAGTCTTGCTTTCCTTATCAGCTGCAACGTCAGAGCCGCCTCTCTGGTATCTTTACCTTTCCTAAAGCCAAACTGATCATCTTCTAACAGACCCTCAATTTTCGTTGTCAGCATTTCAGAAATTAGCTACACCCACACATTCCGGTGTCAATGTACAAGGAGCTGCTCTTCCAGTGCTGAGGCAATTGTGTTTGCTATATTAAAAGTCACTCACCCCCCGCCCCCCTCCATGCACCCATTTTGTTCTCAGCCAATTGTGAAATGTCAAGGTCATCATGCGCCCAGCCAACTGCCTCGGTGCCCCACTGGTGTTGAGCAATTTGCTCTCCAGTCTGTCTGCGCTCTGCAGTGAGAGGATCAAGGTGTGGGTATTTGTTATAACAAATTAATTTTATTATTATGTCAATTACATGAGTTTTGTCATTCAAGGTCCGTATGCTGTAGTGAAAGGATCATCCAGTACCAGCATTAAAACTGGCTGCAGATGTTACCATAATCTAGAAGGTAAGACCGTGTGACAGTATAATTTAATAACATCATTGCATATTCTGCAAATGGTGGTAAATGCCAACTAAGAGACTTTGACATTATAATGTGTGTATAACTTAATGACATCATGGTAAATCCTGCAAAATGAAAGAATAAATCCCCTAGGCTTAATGTGTGCTGTCCCACCCAAAATTGCTAGCCAATATGACCGTTAATAAAGGCTGTCGCCTGATTTTGAATCTTGATCAACACAGTCCGTATGTAAGAGTATGACTTTGCAGAGTATTTTTTTGGTGTAATGTGACACGCATGTCAATTAGGCAGCAGCAAGTCTGAACTCGAATTTTTACAAGCTTCAGCATGTCCCAAGAAAAGCACACATTCATTTCGACCGAGTTGGTGATACATGGGAGAATGCTAAAGTATTGACTCACTGACTAAATATTTTTGCAAGCCCCGACTTGTCAGAACCTGTCAAGATGGTGAAATGTGAAATTTCAGGTGGAAATTAGTATTAAACCAGCAGGATAAACATATTTTACATCCTTTACCTTCAGATAACGATATTACCTAATTGTGATTGAGTCCTACAAGCAATGTTATTTCACAAGTCTTAAAAAACGAACCGGTGTGTTGAACAGACTTAAGCTACTGCGTTTGACGTGTGGGATCTACTGCAAACTACCATCTGTCTGTCTATAGTTTTAATTATTCAACTTATAAATGGAGGCACTATCGTACGGGAGGTAGTATTACATCGTGCACCATATGATTGATTTTATTACACTATTTTGTGTGTGTATGTTTGTAAGCCTACGATTTGTAACTATAGTCTTTGCCCTATGAATAAAAACAATAATTGGGTAATGTTTTTTCTTGTAGCTTTTTGATATTGCACTACTGTAGGCTAGGTACACCAAAAATGTTAGCATGTATGTGTGTCGTTCTTGTCAGGTGTGTCCACATTGTTCCATTCTGCTCTGCTGATTAATCACCTCACTGAATCTCCACATCACCAGTTCGGCGATGAATAAGAAAAGAACGTACAACAACACAGCAACTTCTGGTTTGCAAAACATGATGCTGTGAGTACCACATGCGTTAACATACAGGACTGCTTCAAACAAATGTCTAGCGTTTGGCAGATGGTATCTCATTTATTACTCTTGCGGTTCCCCTGGACATAATAGTCTGTTACACGGTATTGTCTATTCAGTGACTTGTGCTTCTGTGGTCTCCTGTAATGAGTCAGATATTAACAACATTTTAAACTCCACTTCTACTACCCTTGCAAATAACTACCTTGAAATTGCAATGGATTGACAAGAATGATTCAATGCACCTAATACGACATTTTTTCCATGGGCTGATTTAGGACCAGTTGCAGTTCGCACTACGCCTTCAAGTCAGACATGTTATATTTGTCTGTGACTACCAAGAGCAGTGGAGTACATTCAGCCCTTCTACAAAAAAGAGCACCTTTAACTTGGTATCTACAGTGACAATGTCAAAGACGCTGAAAGAAGTAATTTAATTTAAGACACGTGCGGCTGCAAATGATGGGAAATACCCCAAAGGTAGACGACAAATGTTGAACATGTGACGTCACCAGATCACCTAACGCACCGCACATGCAGCAGTTGAGCCTATCGATCTGTCACATCTGATCATCCCAACCCAAGTCGAACATTCACATCGGTGTGGCTCCGAGCCTTAAAGCAAGGACTGCGGGCTTGAGTCTCACGTCTTGCGGACGGTATTTTTTTCACTGCGTGAGGCAATTATGTGTTTACGTCGAGTTAAGATTTATTATTTACTGACCTCCGCTGCAAAGTGCAGTACAGCCAAAACCTATAGTATTGCAGCACAAGTAAATTAGTACAAGCCTCCAAACTGCATCGTTACCAGTAATTGCCTATGTTTTCTTACTAAATAAAGTCTGTCGACAAAATAAGAAGGGGCAAAAGGAAAGAAACTCAAAATTAGACCAGTTTCTTCTTGATTACATCTAGTGACGTCACATTTTCAATATTTATCCTCAATTTTTTGAGCACTTCCTGACATTTGCGGCCCCATGTGTCTAATATTCTTCTACATCGCTTTGGGCGATTTTCAAACGTGAGTAAGAAACACTCTGTGTAAGCGGACATGATGTTGTTCTGTTGTGGTCTTCAGTCCTGAGACTGGTTTGATGCAGCTCTCCATGCTACCCTATCCTGTGCAAGTTTCTTCATCTCCCAGTACCTACTGCAACCTACATCCCTCTGAATCTGCTTAGTGTATTCATCTCTTGGTCTCCCTCTACGATTTTTACCCTCCACGCTGCCCTCCAATGCTAAATTTCTGATCCCTTGATGCCTCAAAACACGTCCTACCAACCGATCCCTTCTTCTAGTCAAGTTGTGCCACAAACTTCTCTTCTCCCCAATCCTATTCAGTACCTCCTCATTAGTTACGTGATCTACCCACCTTATCTTCAGCATTCTTCTGTAGCACCACATTTCGAAAGCTTCTATTCTCTTCTTGTCCAAACTGGTTATCGTCCATGTTTCACTTCCATACATGGCTACACTCCATACAAATACTTTCAGAAACGCCTTCCTGACACTTAAATCTATACTCGATGTTAACAAATTTCTCTTCTTCAGAAACGATTTCCTTGCCATTGCCAGTCTACATTTTATATCCTCTCTACTTTGACCATCATCAGTTATTTTGTTCCCCAAATATCAAAACTCCTTTACTACTTTAAGTGTCTCATTTCCTAATCTAATTCCCTCAGCATCACCCGACTTAATTTGACTACATTCCATTATCCTCGTTTTCCTTTTCTTGATGCTCATCATATATTCTCCTTTCAACACACTGTCCATTCCGTTCAACTGCTCTTCCAAGTCCTTTGCTGTCTCTGACAGAATTACAATGTCATCGGCGAACCTCAAAGTTTTTACTTCTTCTCCATGAATTTTAATACCTACTCCGAATTTTTCTTTTGTTTCCTTTACTGCTTGCTCAATATACAGATTGAATAACATCGGGGAGAGACTGCAACCCTGTCTCACTCCTTTCCCAACCACTGCTTCCCTTTCATGTCCCTCGACTCTTATAACTGCCATCTGGTTTCTGTACAAATTGTAAATAGCCATTCGCTCCCTGTATTTTACCCCTGTCAACTTCAGAATTTGAAAGAGAGTATTCCAGTTAACGTTGTCAAAAGATTTCTCTAAGTCTACAAATGTTAGAAACGTAGGTTTGCCTTTTCTTAATCTTTCTTCTAAGATAAGTCGTAAGGTTAATATTGCCTCACGTGTTCCAACATTTCTACGGAATCCGAACTGATCTTCCCCGAGGTCCGCTTCAATCAGTTTTTCCATTCGTCTGTAAAGAATTCGCGTTAGTATTTTGCAGCTGTAACTTATT
Source organism: Schistocerca nitens (assembly GCF_023898315.1). NCBI lineage: Eukaryota > Metazoa > Arthropoda > Insecta > Orthoptera > Acrididae > Schistocerca > Schistocerca nitens. The sequence goes on from NC_064617.1 coordinate 916,922,392, forward strand.
AAACTGATAGTTCGGTAATTTTCACATCTGTCAACACCTGCTTTCTTTGGGATTGGAATTATTATATTCTTCTTGAAGTCTGTGGCTATTTCGCCTGTCTCATACATCTTGCTCACCAGATGGTACAGTTTTGTCATGACTGGCTTTCCCAAGGCCATCAGTATTTCTAATGGAATGTTGTCTACTCCAGGGGCCTTGTTTCGACTCAGGTATTTCAGTGCTCTGTCAAACTCTTCACGCAGTATCTTATCTCCCATTTCATCTTCATCTAAATCCTCTTCCATTTCCATAATATTGTCTTCAAGTACATCGCCCTTCTATAAACCCTCTATATACTCCTTCCACCTTTCTGCCTTCCCTTCTTTGCTTAGAACTGGGTTGCCATCTGAGCTCTTGATATTCATACAAGTGGTTCTCTTTCCTCCAAAGGTCTCTTTAATTTTCCTGTAGGCAATTACTATCTTACCCCTAGTGAGATAAGCCTCTACATCCTTACATTTGTCCTCTAGCCATCCCTGCTTAGCCATTTTGCACTTCCTGTCGATCTCATTTTTGAGACGTTTGTATTCCTTTTTGCCTGCTTCATTTGCTGCATTTTTATATTTTCTCCTTTCATCAATTAAATTCAATATTTCTTCTGTTACCCAAGGATTTCTATTAGCCCTCGTCTTTTTACCTACTTGATCCTCTGCTGCCTTCACTACTTCATCCCTCAGAGCTACCCATTCTTCTTCTACTGTATTTCTTTCCCCCATTCCTGTCAATTGTTCCCTTATGCTCTCCCTGAAACTCTCTACAACCTCTGGTTCTTTCAGTTTATCCAGGTCCCATCTCCTTAAATTCCCACCTTTTTGCAGTTTCTTCAGTTTCAATCTGCAGTTCATAACCAATAGATTGTGGTCAGAATCCACATCTGCCCCTGGAAATGTCTTACAATTTAAAACCTGGTTCCTAAATCTCTGTCTTACCATTATATAATCTATCTGATACCTTTTAGTGTCTCCAGGATTCTTCCAGGTATACAACCTTCTTTTATGATTCTTGAACCAAGTGTTAGCTATGATTAAGTTATGCTCTGTGCAAAATTCTACAAGGCGGCTTCCTCTTTCATTTCTTCCCCCCAATCCATATTCACCTACTATGTTTCCTTCTCTCCCTTTTCCTACTGACGAATTCCAGTCACCCATGACTATTAAATTTTCGTCTCCCTTCACTACCTGAATAATTTCTTTTATCTCGTCATACATTACAACAATTTCTTCATCATCTGCAGAGCTAGTTGGCATATAAACTTGTACTACTGTAGTAGGCATGGGCTTTGTGTCTATCTTGGCCACAATAATGCGTTCACTATGCTGTTTGTAGTAGCTAACCCGCACTCCTATTTTTTTATTCATTATTAAACCTACTCCTGCATTACCCCTATTTGATTTTGTATTTATAACCCTGTAATCACCTGACCAAAAGTCTTGTTCCTCCTGCCACCGAACTTCACTAATTCCCACTATATCTAACTTTAACCTATCCATTTCCCTTTTTAAATATTCTAACCTACCTGCCCGATTAAGGGATCTGACATTCCACGCTCCGATCCGTAGAACGCCAGTTTTCTTTCTCCTGATAACGACGTCCTCTTGAGTAGTCCCCGCCCGGAGATCCGAATGGGGGACTATTTTACCTCCGGAATATTTTACCCAAGAGGACGCCATCATCATTTAATCATACAGACATGATACCGTGACATATTCCACAAAATGTCGCAAAATGTTAGTGATCTAGGCGATTTATGTGCGACAGTGTAATATCCTCCGATCACATAGCGCCATCTTTATCAGTAGTGTCATTACGTGTTCTCATTTTAGCACTGTTAACCAGAGGTGACAACATGATCATGTGATCAACTTATAATACATGCACTGCGGTTCGTAAAACTACCATCCACCTGCAACTTATGTTTATACTGCAATACTCTCTTACAGTCTTTAGTATTCAAGATGAGTATGGATGTGGAATGCTGGAAAATAGTGGTAAATATTACATGGTATGTTCTGTAACAAATACACATCTATCCCGTGTCAAACAAATAGCATACTGCAACAAATGCATACCAAGAACACATTAGTGTGTGATTTTGCTACAAGACTGCCCGTAGTATCGTAAGTAAACGATGGAGAAAATATCCAGAATGTACACTGCTAAGAATTCAAGAAGAATATAATAATCCCAATCCCAAAGAAAGCAGGTGTTGACAGATGTGAAAATTACCGAACTATCAGTTTAATAAGTCACAGCTGAAAAATACTAACACGAATTCTTTACAGACGAATGGAAAAACTAGTAGAAGCCAACCTCGGGGAAGATCAGTTTGGATTCCGTAGAAACACTGGAACCCGTGAGGCAATACTGACCTTACGACTTATCTTAGAAGAAAGATTAAGGAAAGGCAAACCTACGTTTCTAGCATTTGTAGACTTAGAAAAAGCTTTTGACAATGTTGACTGGAATACTCTCTTTCAAATTCTAAAGGTGGCAGGGGTAAAATACAGGGAGCGAAAGGCTATTTACAATTTGTACAGAAACCAGATGGCAGTTATGAGTCGAGGGACATGAAAGGGAAGCAGTGGTTGGGAAGGGAGTAAGACAGGGTTGTAGCCTCTCCCCGATGTTGTTCAATCTGTATATTGAGCAAGCAGTAAAGGAAACAAAAGAAAAATTCGGAGTAGGTATTAAAATCCATGGAGAAGAAATAAAAACTTTGAGGTTCGCCGATGACATTGTTCTGTCAGAGACAGCAAAGGACTTGGAAGAGCAGTTGAATGGAATGGACAGTGTCTTGAAAGGAGGATATAAGATGAACATCAACAACAGCAAAACGAGGATAATGGAATGTAGTCAAATTAAGTCGGGTGATGCTGAGGGAATTAGATTAGGAAATGAGACACTTAAAGTAGTAAAGGAGTTTTGATATTTGGGGAACAAAATAACTGATGATGGTCAAAGTGGAGAGGATATAAAATGTAGACTGGCAATGGCAAGGAAAGCGTTTCTGAAGAAGAGAACTTTGTTAACATCGAGTATAGATTTAAGTGTCAGGAAGTCATTTCTGAAAGTATTTGTATGGAGTGTAGCCATGTATGGAAGTGAAACATGGACGATAAATAGTTTGGACAAGAAGAGAATAGAAGCTTTCGAAATGTGGTGCTACAGAAGAATGCTGAAGATTAGATGGGTAGATCGTATAACTAATGAGGAAGTATTGAATAGGATTGGGGAGAAGAGAAGTTTGTGGCACAACTTGACCAGAAGACGGGATCGGTTGGTAGGACATGTTCTGAGGCATCAAGGGATCACCAGTTTAGTATTGGAGGGCAGCGTGGAGGGTAAAAATCGTAGAGGGAGACCAAGAGATGAATACACTAAGCAGATTCAGAGGGATGTAGGTTGCAGTAGGTACTGGGAGATGAAGCAGCTTGCACAGGATAGAGTAGCATGGAGAGCTGCATCAAACCAGTCTCAGGACTGAAGACCACAACAACAACAAACAACAACAACACTGCTGAAAAGCAATTACACCTACCTCCATAGGATGAGAATAAGGGAGACAAGCACTTTATTTAAAACACATTTAAGATGATAGAGACCTACAAGTAGCCATGAATACTCGACTTACCTGGTAGCGTGATGGAAAGACACTGCCGCAGTCACTTGTTGCCACGCCAGTCACCGTTGCCCCACATGTAAGTATGGATCTGAGATGAACAATCTGAGATGAACCATTTGAGATGACGCCAGCAGCAATATGAAGCCGATGTAAAAAATGTTTTTATTATACATTTTGTTTAAGTCGAGTTTACTACGAAAAAACTCGTTCAGCAGGCACATCCCGTTTCTCGCACCTTGGCAGCACCAGCAGCATACAGTAGCAGGCATACAGATTATTTACATATGCAGATGTTCTTGCCTTGGTGACTGTAAAATGCTTTGACGTCCACGAACATTCATTTCCAGGTATTTTTAGTGTATGGGCCATACCGGCAATACGTTTATTTTTATTTTTTTAGTTTTATTTTTATTTTTTTTTATTTGAGGCAGGCATGATGCTGTTGGGATTAAATTATATACATTGTTGGATGGTTCTGTGAGTTGATTCAGTCTTGTCGTCTTTTTCTGTTCTAAGACGCAACCTCACTATAAACATGTCTTAGAGACATCCATCAAGTTTCAAGTATTGGACGCGAAGTTTTACCTGGCGCCCTCCTTGCATGTTTCTCATGAGCCATTAGAGCGGTAAAAGCTTCAACGATGTCCCATCTACGAAAGTGTCATTTATATAAAGCACAAATCGACTAATATTCGAGTCATAGGGACCTGAGTCTGTTAGACACATTATATAAAATTGGTGTTTCATAATATTATTGACAATAAACAATGTACACCAACTATCGTTCTCCCTGCTGAACAGTTACCAAACTGTGATGTAAGATTACTACGTCTGACACTATGCTGGATTACAAGCAAAATGGTTTTTACATAGTCTTTCGATACAGTAGTGCCAGTATAGACTCGTTCGATTTTCGTTTACTCAATATATATTTGCAGGTACATTGAAACACAAAACCCCATGGAACGTGGTCTAACCTCTTTGGTGTGTAGTGCGACCACAGTTTTTGCTCTGATATACAGAGTGCAACCACTAGGGACCATTTAAAACCAGTCGACGAAATTTGAACGTAATCCGAAGGAGAAAAGTGTGTTTATGGTTTCTCATTCATCCTGTTTTGCTTCTTCCTGTGACGTGATCACGTAGGGGTGCAACATTAATATGTGCATGAATAAAATGGCGAAGGGTTCCTTTGGCACAGCTGTTTTGCTGAACACATTATAAATGACCAGTCAGAAACTTCGACATCAGTTCAGCCTGACGGTTGATCTATCGCTTGAAAGGAGGCAAAACCCGTTTAAGGGTTGTCGAAAGGATTGCCTGACCCTCTCTCCATTCTGATATTTACTGTCATAGACAGATCTGAGACAGAATAATGCATAGTTATGTGAGCGGAAGTTGGCGAGATACGTGTAATATCACACCAGTCAGACCAGAGGAAGCCACTGTGCCACCAAACTGCATGTATGCTTTCCTCAGACAAGTTGAGGTTTGCCAAAAAATGCATAGTCGCGTAACTGGAAGTCATGGAAACATCAGTGGGTAATAAGCATATATAATATTACACTGACAGACCAGCAGAGAAGAGAGTATACTGAGAGGAATCTGCCAGCTCGTGTTGGGCGCCACTTTCTGATATCTAATACATGCTGGAAATGCACATATGCATCATACCTCTGACGTGCTATATATACACACACCGCAAAGCGCTTGTTAACAGATGATACAAAACTGAGTGTTTGACTAACAGCACCCTGCAAGGAATAACGAGATATTTTTCTAACCCTGCACAATAACATTCATGTCGACAAATGCTGGTACTGTCTGACTTACTGTGAGCACTTTTTCGAAGGAAGTGTTAACATCAATGTGTATTCCATAGTTTTATATATGTATATATATATTCCTATAAATAGTTTCCTGCACTTCCCTGTTAATTTTTTTCCTGATAACGCTTATTGCTGATGCAGTATGATCTACTTGTAGAGGAACATAGCAGTTTTGTCCTGACACCATGCCTCTAGAATGTACTGTCTTTCTGCTTTAAAACACATGTATGTGGTGTATCATTACTCTTTATCTATCGAGCCGTTGCATTAAAAGCAGCATATTTCGTTTATTCTGTTTGTATAAATACATAATATTCTGTATTCCCATTTTGTATCCATATTTTTCCAGATTTGTAACGTTTTATTCATATTTTCAATATTTTCCTATATTTGCCAAATTTTACAAATTTTCATCCACATTCTATGTGTAAATGTACAAGAATATATTATGCTGTTATTGTATACACTACCATGTGTCTTTAGCGTCCAACACACAATGCTAACCAAAAAGATCCTGATACCTTAAATAAAGCATTATGCCTGCTGATTCTTACAAAAAAAAAGTATATCCATTTTTACTTTCTCATTTGTTAATTTCACCGATTATAGTTCAAATATGGCTGAAAAATTACACACACACACACACACACACACACACACGCACACACACTGATCATCTAGAATATTATGACCACCTACCTAATAGCCATTATGTGCACCTGTGGCACAGATAACAGCGGCGATATATCATGGCATGGAAGCTCATTGGTGGAAGTTGGCACCACATCTGCATACACAAGTTACCTAATTCCCATAAATTCCTGGGGAGTGGGGATTAACTCTGATGCCATGTTGAATCACATCCTAGATGTGTTCGACTGGGTCCAGATCTGACGAGCTGGGGGGCCAGCACATCAACTGGAACTCGCCGCTGTGTTCCTAGAACTAGTCCATCACATCTGTCATTGTGACATGGCGTATTATCTTGTCAAAAATACAACTGCCGTCAGGAAACACGATCGTCATGAAGGGATGTACGTGATCTGCAATAAGTGTACGATACTTCCTGGCTGTCATGATGCCTTGCAAGAACTCCAATGGCTCCATGGGTGCTCACATGAATGTTCCCCAGAACATAATGGGGCTGCCACCAGGTTGTGTCATTCCTGCAGTACAGATATCAAGGAGCTTTTCCCCTGGATGACGACGGATTCTGGCCCTCCCATCGGTATCATGAAGAAGGTATTGGGATTCACAAGCGCTGTAACGCTCTGCCGCTGTGGAACGTTCAATGCTGATGGTCACGTGCGCAATTGTTGAGGTTGCCGATGTCATGGTATTAACATTGGCACATGCATAGGTTGTTGGCTGCAGAGGACCATCATAAGGAGTGTTCAGTGCACTGTTTTTTATTTATTTTTTGTTCCGTGGGACCAAATTAAGGAGAAGTCTCCATGGTCATGGAACGAGTCAGTACATGAAATTATAACACGGTAGTAGAAACAGATAAAATGAAATATAAGAAACATATTCAGGCGACAAGTCGTAAGCTTAAATAAAGAAAATCAACAATGTAACACTGGAATTTGCTTAATTTTTCAGCTCTTCCAGGAGCTCCTCGACAAAATAGAAGGAGTGTGCCACGAGGAAACTCTTCAGTTTAGACTTAAAAGTGTTTGGGCTACTGCTAAGATTTTTGAGTTCTTGTGGTAGCTTATTGAAAATGGATGCAGCAAAATACTGCACTCCTTTCTGCACAAGAGTCAAGGAAGTGCATTCCACATGCAGATTTGATTTCTGCCTAGTATTAACTGAGTGAAAGCTGCCAACTCTTGGGAATAAGCTAATATTGCTAACAACAAACAACATTAAAGAAAATATACACTGTGAGGGCAATGTCAGAATTCCCAGACTATTGAATAGGGGTCGTCAAGAGGTTCTCGAACTTACACCACATATAGCTCGAATAGCCCGTTTTTGAGCCAAAAATACCCTTTCTGAATCAGAAGAATTACCCCAAAAAATAATACCATACGACATAAGCGTATTAAAATACGCGAAGTATACTACTTTTCGCGTTGAACTGTCACTTATTTCAGATACTGTTCTAATGGTAAATAAAGCAGCATTTAGTTTCTGAACAAGATCCTGAACATTGGCTTTCCACAACAGCTTACTATCTATCGGAACGCCTAGGAAATTGAACTGTTCCGTCTCGCTTATAATATGCCCATTCTGTCTGATCAAAATACCGGTTCTTGTTGAATTGTGAGTTAGAAACTGTAAGAACTGAGTCTTACTGTGATTTAGCAGCCAATTATTTTCCACAAGCCACAAACTTGTTTCATGAACTACATTATTTGATACTGTTTCAATATTACACACAAGATCCTTCACTACCAAGCTGGTGTCATCAGCGAACAGAAATATTTTTGAATCACCTATAATACTAGAAGGCATATCATTTATATAAATAAGAAACAGCAGTGACCCCAGCACCGACCCTTGAGGAATGCCCCACTTAACAGTGCCCCAATGGGACTGAACATCACTACCACTCTCAACATTGCGGAGAATTACCTTCTGCTTTCTGTTCTTAAAGTAAGAGGCGAACCAATTGTAAGCTACTCCCCTTACTCCATAATGGTCCAACTTCTGCAGTAATATTTTGTGGTCAACACAGTCAAAAGCCTTCGTTAAATCAAAGAAAACACCTAGCGTTCGCAATATTTTATTTAATCCGTCCAAAACCTCACAGAGAACAGAGAATATAGCATTTTCAGTCGTTAAACCATTTCTAAAACCAAACTGTACAATTATGTTAATTTAAATGCTCCAGTAACATTGTATATACAACCTTCTCGATGACTTTAGCAAACACCGATGGCATAAAAATAGGTCTATAATTGCCAACATTATCCCTGTCTCCGTTTTTATAAAGTGGCTTCACTACCGAGTATTTTAATCGGTCAGGAAACCGACCACTCCTAAAGGAAAAGTTACAGATATAGCTAAGTACTGGGCTAACATACATAGAACAATACTTCAGTATTCTGCTAGATACCCCGTCATATCCATGAGAGTTCTTGGTCTTTAGTGATTTAATTATTAACTCAATCTCCCTCTTGTCAGTATCATGGAGGAGCATTTCAGGTAACAGTCTCAGAACACTTTTTCTATGATTCCCTGTTGGGACTAGGTTTCTATTTAGTTCACCTGCTATATTCAGAAAGTGATTATTAAATACTGTACATATATGCGACTTATCAGTAACACGGACATTCCCACTACGCACTGATTCTATATCCTCGACCTGTCTCTGCAGACCAGCCACTTCCTTTACGACTGACCATATGGTTTTAATTTTGTCCTGACACAGCTATTCCATCTGCATACAACATACTTTTTGCCTTCCTAATAACATTTTTAAGCACCTTACAATACTGTTTGTAATGGGCTGCTGCATTTAGATTTTGACTGTTTCTAACGTTTTGATATAATTGCCACAGACACATTTGTACTCCGCCCAGAGTTAAAGTTTCGATGTTGGTTCCACCACAGTTTGCTGTCTGTCCTGTTTTATCAGTCTTCCGAGTCTAAGATGTCTGACATCTGTAACGTGAGATGGTCGCCCAACACCACGACATCTAGACGTGGTTCACTTCGGTTTCGCCACGTGCTTAAGACACTCACCACAGCACCACTCGAACACCCAACAAGTTATGCTGTTTTTGAAATGCTCGAGCTGAGCTTCCAGGCCATCACAGTCTGCCCTCTCTCAAACTCAGATGGATTGCACACCTTCCCCATTCTGCACACGGACAGTACACTCATTGATATTATGTGCACCATGCATGTGTCCGACTAGCAGTCATTCCTTGCCAGATGGTGCTGCTATCGCCTGAATTGATTTATATGTTTACATTGATAGTAGGTCGGTGGTCATAGTACATATATACACATATACTCTAATGGTACAAAATTTATGCAACAGTTTTTGTCACCAGTAGCTGAAACGTATTGTGTGTTATTAACATGTGAAAAAGCACAAATGGAAATTATTGTTGTTAGGTGGTAATGGAGTGATATTTTTTGTGAGAAACTTTTTGTCACTCCTCCCCACAAAATGATGAAAAGAAAAGTATTTGTTGCTTACTATATTTCTGCTGTTCGTGGAATCAAACTTCAGTATGAGTCATGACGTTTTAATTTAGTACTTCTGTACTATTGACTCCATTCACAACGCATTTTGCAGACAGCATCCACATATACCACTTGATGTTCAAGTATCAGCAAAATTATATCACTGTATGACACATAGTTCGGGAGATATGACATCAAAAACCATGAGATGCGTGAAAACCTATCTTTTCTTAAAACATAGCACAAATTACCAAGACTTGTTTCATAATGAGAGCACCTAGCCACGCACAAACAAATTTTAGACATAATTTCAAACGTTTCCAAACTTTTTTCACTTACATGCGTAACGTCATTTTACAGTTAACTAATTTGTAAGGTTTTATAAATGGAAGTTTGATTCCATAAAGATTCTGGGGTTTACAGGTGCTGGGTAACGTTACATAGCCAAATCAATCATTGAGACTGCTGCTCCTGCTAATACTGAAAAGGCTCTCATCAGGAACTACATTTTAGTGTGACGTCTTCATGAATATCCCTCCCATGTGGGTGCAGATATGGTGCAGCTGTTTTCTGATCGCTGAGGCACCACCCAGGCAAGGAGCATGGTTCAGGGGGATATATGTATAAATAATTGGGTGTGGCTTTACACTAGCACAGCTCTGGAGTACTTTGAGTAATATGTTCCAAACTTGCTGTATATATGACTTACTGTCTGAAACAGAAACGCTGTTGGATTTAACAGAGCGAACACTACTAGGGATGGTAGCAGGCGTGGGAGGATTTGGAACGTCAAAACAAGAGTACTTCTGGAATTCTTGAAGTAAATCTACATCCACAGCTACAGCTACATCTATTCACTGAATACTACTCTGATATGAATTGGAGAGGGTACTCCCCATCGCTGCAGTTATTACGGCTTCTTCCCACTCCATTCATTTAAGAAGTGTGGAGTTTAACCTTGTCTTTGGGATCCCTGCAGGAGTGATTATTAGGGGGTTCCAGCATATCTCTACATTCCTCATTAAAAGCTGGCCTTTGAAACTCTCTAAATAGGCTTCCACGGGATAGTTTTTGTCTTTCTTTTAATGTTTATCAACTCAGTTTCCTGTCCATCGTCACGGCGCCCTCCCATCAATTAAACAAACCTATGACCATTTATGTTGCTATCTTCGCGTACGTCCTACATCTACCGAATGAGTCTGTAAGATTGTTGAATTCTATATCTTTAAAAATTGCTCGAGCTAGGTGTTTGAGTAGACTGATACCAATGAATCCATTGATACTAGAGCCACACAACACATTTTTTCGTTTTGTGAAGTGCAACGATTGTTACATATCAGATTTACTATCTAAAAGTCAACTGCAATACACCTGTTATATAGTTACTTGTCAATGCACGAACATGCATACTCTTACTGCACGAATCTCGTACATAGTAGATTGCCACTTGTAACATAGCTAACTGCAGCACTTTTGAATCTTCGTTCTGTTGTAGAAGAACTGAGTATCAATGGTTATGACCTTGTAAATGTTCATTTTAATTTTTATTTGTGTTACAGCTATAATTTTGTATTATCTAATCTGTGTGCAAAAGGAAATATTAGGGAAAGAGTCTGTGACATGTAATATTTCTATTTCAGCACTGATTACTTTATGTTAAAAGTGTGCAATAATCAGACTTACACACCTGAAAAGGTTGTCGGTTGAGCATAACAAGAATGCGTTTTGTTTTTACCTTCAAGATGGCGATGAGCCCTTATTGAGTTCGTCGCTCGTTTTGTGGTAACGTTTTTTGAGAAGATGATTAAATGACAGAAGACACCCACAATTGTTCGTTTTTAATTGTAAATTATTACTTTTTACTTTGCTTCGCGGCACCAACTGTTAATATACATATAAAATTAGTATGAAACTGCACCACTTTAACTATGTCAGACACTTTGCCAAATATAACTGCTTCATTACTTCTGAAAGGCCATTCCAGGAGTCGCTTTGAGTGGCTACGAGAAACGAGGGAGGGCTTCATAGCAAATGGCTAGTGTCTGCATCAGTCCTGACGACGGTGCATCAATGGAGAGGACTGGATTGTTCTCGAAAACGTCACACACCCATGTCAACCATTGTCGCTCCCTTCATTGCTACCATCTGACCTACACTGAGTTGGCGTCACTTTCCACGGCTGCGTCCACCTGCATAACACGTTGTGATCAAGTGAACGGTCTGCAGCTACTGACAGCAACAAAGCAACGAAATATGCACCTTTTACGCTATCTGGAGAATTTGTTTTCCTTATGCTACTTCTGTAAACGATCAGGTGCATCCAAGGGGCGTTGAATTCAGGAACAAATTTAGATATTCCTTTTAATGTAAACAACTGTAGACATTTGTGCATTAATAAAAATATGAGGTAACGTCTGAGGTCTCCGATGATGTAGCCACCTTATACAGTGAAGATGTGGTGAGAAACACATATCAACCACAGGGAGGGAGTGGCGAGTGAGGAGGGTATGTAAAACATGTATATTCTGGAATATACAGTACGCCTACAGCCCCCCCCCCCTCCACACATACATACATTTTTCATTCTTGCTTCTGATGGGGACCAAAAAATACATTTAGTGACTATTTCTTAGCTTAATATCACGGTTAATTTTTAAAGATTTTAAGTAAAATAACGTTGACTTTACACTATAGTTACAATTCTATCCTCTTCCTGCTTTACAAACTCGGATAGCTGGGCAACAGCAGCTCACCAACTAGCTTGTCATAAGTAAAAGTGATATACGTCTCTACAGTTCTAACACTTACGTAGAAAAAGTATGAAGACTGATTTTAGTCATCAAATTTGTTTTAGTATTCACTGCATATCTTCAAGTATCACCACTAAATTGTCAATAGACGCCTTGGCTGCCGTCTTTCACATTTTATCCATGAACTACATTTGGAGTTTTGTTGTGCACAGGATTTCGATTGGGCTTGCACACTTCGTCTGCGATAGTTCTAATGCTTTTCTTTATTTTAGAGGTGGTTCACAACGCTGAAGTTTTTCAAAGTACTTGACGAGCAGGCTGTGGTTGTCATGATTATTATAAACGACATCTTCTTAGATCGTTGGGCATCATATTTGCCAAAACTCTGCTTAAAGGCTTGGTAGAATCCTTGTGTTGATATTTTTAAATTATTCATTGCTGTCATGGAGCTTTGAAATGTTCTTCTTTGGACTTCGTTGCTTAGCTTTTTTATTGACGTTGTGGTCCCAGTTGCATGTGTTAAGGTTTAGTCAATGGTAATGCCGGCACGGCCAAGCCAGCCGTAAAATAAGAGTCCAAAACAGGTTCTCCTTATACTAACCATCTGGCGCGTCAGGTGGCCACTTACGCGTACGCCTCCAGAGCTGAAGTCGATCCCAGATACTGAAACCTACAATTGTGGGAGATGCCCGAGGAAACAGGAGTTAAAAGTACGAACTGTCTCATACGAACACTGCACAAAATAAGAACCAATTTATGGTATAAAAACATCTGTCAACCGCTAACTTGATTACATTTCTCTTTGTCAGCATCACCGCTTGAGCACGTTTTCTTCGTTATCAGATGGCTCCTTTGCATTTACAGAACGAAACGTTGATCAGCGATTGAAATCTCTGAACGCCACGGTGCCCCACAGTGAAAACGTTTCATAATTGTAAATTTTTGAAAAGGAAATGAAAATTGAGTAGAAATTCAGGTCGAAATTATTGATTATCGCATAGCGTGTCTACTTATAGATGATCTGACTTGCTTTTATGGCACATATTTCTTTCGTGTAGCACGAAATATTGTAGTGAATATCCGATATCACCACGTTGCGCTTTCTTAATCGTAATCACGCATGCACAGATTTAGAGGTACACTGAGCAATCTGATTTCACATCAACATTACTTGTTGTAAATGCACTGATAACAAGCAAAGACGCTACAAAACCAAGATATATTTTATTTACATTAGCTGTCAGAGGGGAGTTGAAACAGATGACAATAAGCGACATGTTGCTAGCAATGACTTAAATAACGCAATTAACAGCAGAAACTAATCTTGTCAAACACGAATGCGTGACTCACAGCAGAAAGGCGCCTGTCACCACTCAGCGACGGTCCTGTTTCGACGTTTTCGAGAACAATCGAGTCCTCTCCGCTGATGCACCGTCGTCAGGACGGATGCAGACACTAGCCATCTGCTATGAAGCCCTCCGTCGTTTCTCGTAACCACTCAAAGCGACTCCTGGAATGGCCGTTCAGAAATCCGCACAATCTATTTTCTGTCCATCCTTGGGATGGCAGAGCGGTTCTAGGCGCCACAGTCTGGAGCCGCGCGACCGCTACGGTCGCAGGTTCGAATCCTGCCTCGGGCATGGATGTGTGTGATGTCCTTAGGTTAGTTAGTTTTAAGTAGTTCTCAGTTCTAGGTGACTGATGACCTTAGAAGTTAAGTCCCATAGTGCTCAGAGGCATTTGAACCATTTGTCCATTCTTGATCAATCTGTTTTTGTACATCCCCTTGTACTTATATATTTTACACTGGCGACTAAATCCAACACATCCGAAGGTAGATTTATAGACTGGAAATGTTTTCATGGAACTCCCTAACAACATTAATCAGTATGGAAGGGGAAGGCTCGCTTGACCTATATCGCTACGTGACCATTCTAGTAGGTCAGTATGATACACACCCACCCACCCACCCATACATACATACACACACGCACACACACACACACAAAACAAACACGATGTGTGCCAAGCCCATACGTTGTAGCCTCATTAGTGTTTAATGTAATATTTTCGGGTTAACGACAAGCACCGAGCGAGGTGGCGCAGTGGTTAGACACTGGACTCGCATTCGGGAGGACGACTGTTCAATCCCGCGTCCGGCCATCCTGATTTAGGTTTTCCGTGATTTCCCTCAATCACTCCAGGCAAATGCAGGGATGGTTCCTCTGAAAGGGCACGGCCGACATCCATCCCCATACTTCCCTAATCCGATGAGACCGATGACCTCGCTGTCTGGTCTCTTCCCCCAAACAACCCAACCCAACGACAAGCACCGGTACGACGATGACGTCAGTCAATAGTACGCTGACTAGGACGACACCAAGACAGGCGGCATCTAGACCAAGAGAATGTAAGCGCCGCTCCGCCTAGCCGCGGACTGTTTTGTTTTGCTTGCACTTAAATTATTTATTCCGAAGGACATTGTTTGCCAGTCGCCATTTGCCTGCGGCACGCCTTTGTGAACACCGGAACGTAAAGTTAAGTATTGTCAATTTAATTTACTGTAATAAATTCCATTAATACAATATGCTTCAATTGTTGTCTAGCGCCGCGCGGGATTAGCCGAGAGGTCTGTTGTGTTTGTGTGTGAAATCTTATGGGACTTAAGTGCTAAGGTGATCAGCCACTAAGCTTACACACTAGTTAACCGAAATTATCCTAAGGACAAACACACACATCCATGCCCGAGGGAGGACTCGAACCTAGCCGAGCGGTCTACGGCGCTGCAGTCATGGACTGTGCGGCTGATCCCGGCGGAGGTTCGAGTCCCCCTCGGGCATGGATGTGTGTGTTTGTCCATAGGATAATTTAGGTTAAGTAGTGTGTAAGCTTAGGGACTGATGACCTTAGCAGTTAAGTCCCATAAGATTTCACACACATTTGAATATTTGTTATCTAGCGATCTGAGAAAACAGCTTCCTAGGCACCCTGTATTAGACGAGTGTTCAGGATATCCTTACTTTTAACCAACCTCTGTCTATGTTTCAGTGGTTCATCGGCGTCGCATCGGGTAATGCTGTGAAAGCTGTACAATATTTCAACCAGACAACTGCTCGTCACCTTTGGGTGTTAAGCGAGCACCTGAAGATTACCAGCAGCTGTCTCGTTGAAATATTGTACATCTTACAAAATTATCCGATGCGACGGCCGTGAACCTCTGAAGCAGTTGTTACGTAGGGCAAGTCTAGAACAATCTATGAATATGTTTGTCTGAACTGATTAAAATTAATTGAATTTTCCGTCAGCCCTTGACAGGAAATAACAATAATTAAAAGAAAACTCTTTTCCGATGGTCTGTAAACAATAATTATTTAACCAAGAACGCGAATGCGTATTGATAGCCCATCGTCAGGTGAAAAGTGGCATGCAGCGATAAAATGAGGTGTGAGTTACACAGATGGTACTGATACAGAAATTACATTGAACAGTGAAACGAGAAACACTAAGCTTTCTTCCTCCTGAGGAAATAGTTACCATAAAAAAAAAAAGTTGCAATCCAACATTTGCAAAACTAAGACTTAATTTAATAAAAAGGGAACAAATGAAAGTGTTCTTGCAAGTGCTGCGGAAAAGCACATAATATGTGTGCCGTCCGGGGTGGCCGCGCGGTTCTAGGCGCTACAGTCTGGAACCGCGCGACCGCTACGGTCGCAGGTTCGAATCCTGCCTCGGGCATGGATGTGTGTGATGTCCTTAGGTTAGTTAGGTTTAAGTAGTTCTAAGTTCTAGGGGACTGATGACCTCAGAAGTTAAGTCCCATAGTGCTCAGAGCCATTTGAACCATATAATGGGTGTGAAAGTTCCTTCAACATCTAAACTCCATACGTAGCAACGTAAAATTTACCATGAAGATGGAGAAATAGAGTTGTTTGCCGTTTATAAACGCCTTAGTACGACAGCACACTTGGACATTCGATATTTCGAAAGACCCCTCATACAGACCTGTGGTTGAAGGCAACTGGTTGTCACCATCCGGCATAAACAGTGAGCGTTCTGAAGACCTTGATTCACCGTGCTCATTCAATCTCAGATGCAGACAACCTGCAACCGGGATTGGAACATCTTCACTCTGTGTTCCTGGAAAACGAATATTCGTCTCTGCAGATACAGAGAGCGCTGCAGACGAACAAACAGCACAATAAGGAAGAGGATGAGGCCTTTAACGACAGTCTACCTGTTATGTATTGGAATCGTTTCCGCGAAAATAGGCAGCGTACTAAGAAAGCGTAAGGTTCTCTTCCTCCATCAACAACCTTGGCACTTTGGGATCAGTAAAAAACGACTTAGAGCTCGGCAAGGCAGATAGTGAATGGAATCCTGTCATACGAAAACATCTTGCTCTGTGATTTTACCGAGAAGACGATAGATCTGATATTGACGAGTGCGAGCTTTCACCACGAAGGACGCTCACAGACTTGCAGCAGCCGCGCATGCGCTCTAGCAATGCATGTGAAGTTAGAAGCCCCTTCTCGCCTGCCTCCTCTCATTTTTTCTCAATTTTTTGGTTTGATATTACTTTATTAATACAGGGTGGTCCATTGACAGTGACCGGGACAAATATCTCACGAAATAGGCATGAAACGAAAAAACTACAAAGACGAAACTCGTCTAGCTTCAAGGGGGAAACCAGATGGCGCTATGGTTGGCCCGCTAGATGGCGCTGCCATAGGTCAAACGGATATCAACTACGTTTTTTTATATAGGAACCCCCATTTTTATTACATATTCGTGTAGTACGTAAAGAAATAGAACGTTTTAGTTGGACTACTTTTTTCGTTTTGTGACAGATGGCACTGTAATAGTCTCAAACGTGTAAGTACGTGGTATCACGTAACATTCCGCCAGTGCTGACGGTATTGGCTTCGTGATACATTACCCGTGTTAAAATGGACCGTTTACCAATTGCGGAAAAGGTCGATATCGTGTTGATGTATGGCTATTGTGATCAAAATGCCCAACGGGAGTGTGCTATGTATGCTGCTCAATATCCTGGACGACATCATCCAAGTGTCCGGACACTTCGCCGGATAGTTACGTTATTTAAGGAAACAGGAAGTGTGGTGTCACCGCCAGACACCACACTTGCTAGGTGGTAGCCTTTAAATCGGCCGCGGTCCGCTAGTATACGTCGGACCCGCGTGTCGCCACTGTCAGTGATCGCAAACCGAGCGCCACCACACGGCAGGTCTAGAGACGTACTAGCACTCGCCCCAGTTGTACAGCCGACGTAGCTAGCAACAGACACTGACGAAGACTTTCTCATTTGCCGAGAAGATAGTTAGCATAGCCTTCAGCTAAGTCAATTGCTACGACCTAGCAAGGCGCCGTATTCAATTGCTACAATACTTCTGTATCATCAAGAGCGATGTTCTACAATTATGAATTAAAGTTAAGTATTCCAGAAGCTACGTACTTTTCTTTATAGCATTCATTACGTATCCTGTTTCAAACCTCACGCCAGCCTGCGTGAGCTTACAGCGTGCATTTCGGTCTCCTCAAACAACACGGTGTCGGCACTTCTGCCGACACTTCAGGAAGTGTTCAGCCACATGTGAAACGTGAACCACGACCAGCAACAAATGAAGGTGCCCAAGTAGGTGTTTTAGCTGCTGTCGCGGGTAATCCGCACATCAGTAGCAGACAAATTGCGCGAGAATCGGGAATCTCAAAAACGTCGGTGTTGAGAATGCTACATCAACATCGATTGCACCCGTACCATATTCCTATGCACCATGAATTGCATGGCGAGGACTTTGAACGTCGTGTACAGTTCTGCCACTGGCCACAAGAGAAATTACGGGACGATGACAGATTTTTTGCACGCGTTCTATTTAGCGACGAAGCGTCATTCACCAACAGCGGTAACGTAAACCGGCATAATATGCACTATTGGGCAACGGAAAATCCACGATGGCTGCGACAAGTGGAACATCAGCGACCTTGGCGGGTTAATATATGGTGCGGCATTATGGGAGGAAGAATAATTGGCCCCCATTTTATTGATGGCAATCTAAATGATACAATGTATGCTGATTTCCTACGTAATGTTCTACCGATGCTACTACAAGATGTTTCACTGCATGACAGAATGGCGATGTACTTCCAACACGATGGATGTCCAGCACATAGCTCGCGTGCAGTTGAAGCGGCACTGAATAGCATATTTCATGACAGGTGGATTGGTCGTCATGGCCCGCACGTTCACCGGATCTGACGTCCCCGGATTTGTTTCTGTGGGGAAAGTTGAAGGATATTTGCTATAGTGATCCTCCGACAACGCCTGACAATATGCGTCAGTGCATTGTCAATGCATGTGCGAACATTGCGGAAGGCGAACTACTCGCTGTTGAGAGGAATGTCGTTACACGTATTGCCAAATGCATTGAGGTTGACGGACATCATTTTGAGCATTTATTGCATTAATGTGGTATTTACAGGTAATCACGCTGTAACAGCATGCGTTCTCAGAAATGATAAGTTCACAGAGGTACATGTATCACATTGGAACAACCGAAATAAGATGTTCAAAGGTACCTGCGTTCTGTATTTTAATTTAAAAAACCTACCTGTTACCAACAGTTCGTCTAAAATTGTGAGGCATATGTTTGTGACTATTACAGCGCCATCTATCACAAAGCAAAAAAAGTGGTCCAACTAAAACACTCAAATTTCTTTACGGACTACACGAATACGTATTAAAAATGGGGGTTCCTATTTTAACAAAAACGCAGTTGATATCCGTTTGACCTATGGCAGCGCCATCTAGCGGGCCAACCATAGCGCCATCTGGTTTCCCCGTTCAAGCTAGACAAATTTCGTTCTCTGTAGTTTTTCGTTTGACTCTTATTTCGTGAGATATTTGGCCCGGACACGATCAATGGACCACGCTGTATCTCTCAGTGGAGGTCGGCCGGGGCTGTAAATGAAACCGGTAATTAGGACTCTGATTTTTATTCGTGATATTTCAGCTGGTATTGGTATATTGCTTGGTCTTCTGTCCTTGTGTGCTTCTGTGGGTGCGACGTGGGCGGGACGAGGGACAACTGCGTGAGTTGAGTGTGTCAGAAAAACGTGAGATCGGGAGTGGCCGGCTTTTCTGCGAATACGAGGGGGAGAGGACAACAGGAAGACCAACCTGCTACGGCTCTTGGATACTGCATTAGGCAGGAAGCGACGGCGAGCACGACTTGCTGGAGCCAGCGTTAAACGTTTTATTGACGTTTACCGTCTGGGCTTCGCTTGGCCGAGGTCAGAGAATACCGTGGCCGGTAGGTGCGCTGTCGGCAGGGCTCGCGTGGCGAGTGCGGTGGCGGTGGATTTGTGGGCAGGCGCTGCAGGGGAAATTCCGTTCTAAACCGAAGGATACGCTAACACAATTGTATATATGCTGTGAAGCACCTACACGCCAACACTTGAATGGTGACCGTTCAAAAAGATCTACTGTAGCCAGTGCTTTGATTAACATCTAAAAAGAATTCCATTGAAAATACAACAAAAATAGCGATTTAATTTCGCCTGGCTCGTTAACCATTTGTAACTTAATAGAAACGTCGTGAGTGGCGAATTTTGAGTAAAACCTACATTTCTCTTGTGGCCATGTCAAAATTTGTCCCTTTTGCCAAAACGCAACGGAGTTTCCACAATGTCATCTCACTAACGTGTTGTGCAGACGCAATTGCGAGAGCATTCTGAAACAGTGGTTCGTTAATTTTACCGAGGAGCAGAGGAGAAGTAAGGTCAGTAGCTTATGAAAAGCACATCCTCTGCACGAAATAATCGTGTGAGGTCTTCACTTATGTTTTTCCAAAACCCCAGTATTTCTCGTTTCACCGGGTATTGATGGCCGTTAAAAATTACAGTCTTTTATCTAAAAGGTCTGTAGTTAGTGGAATAACACGGTAGATAATGAAATTTCGCATAATAACCATATGATAGAATACGCTCCTCTTTGTGTGTTATCATTTGCCAAAATCTCATTTCCATATCGCAAACTGTTTATGAAATATGGGAAATGTTGCGAATATTTCATTCTGACTGTAACATCTACATCTACATCTATACTCCGCGAGCCACCTTACGGTGTGTGGCGGAGGGTACTTATTGTACCACTATCTGATCCCCCCTTCCCTGTTCCATTCACGAATTGTGCGTGGGAAGAACGACTGCTTGTAAGTCTCCGTATTTGCTCTAATTTCTCGGATCTTTTCGTTGTGATCATTACGCGAGATATATGTGGGCGGTAGTAATATGTTGCCCATCTCTTCCCGGAATGTGCTCTCTCGTAATTTCGATAATAAACCTCTCCGTATTGCGTAACGCCTTTCTTGAAGTGTCCGCCACTGGAGCTTGTTCAGCATCTCCGTAACGCTCTCGCGCTGACTAAATGTCCCCATGACGAATCGCGCTGCTTTTCGCTGGATCATGTCTATCTCTTCTATTAATCCAACCTGGTAAGGGTCCCATACTGATGAGCAATACTCAAGAATCGGACGAACAAGTGTTTTGTAAGCTACTTCTTTCGTCGATGAGTCACATTTTCTTAGAATTCTTCCTATGAATCTCAACCTGGCGCCTGCTTTTCCCACTATTTGTTTTATGTGATCATTCCACTTCAGATCGCTCCGGATAGTAACTCCTAAGTATTTTACGGTCGTTACCGCTTCCAATGATTTACCACCTATGGCATAATCGTACTGGAATGGATTTCTGCCCCTATGTATGCGCATTATATTACATTTATCTACGTTTAGGGAAAGCTGCCAGCTGTCGCACCATGCATTAATCCTCTGCAGGTCCTCCTGGAGTACGTACGAGTCTTCTGATGTTGCTACTTTCTTGTAGACAACCGTGTCATCTGCAAATAGCCTCACGGAGCTACCGATGTTGTCAACTAAGTCATTTATGTAAATTGTAAACAATAAAGGTCCTATCACGCTTCCCTGCGGTACTCCCGAAATTACCTCTACATCTGCAGATTTTGAACCGTTAAGAATGACATGTTGTGTTCTTTCTTCTAGGAAATCCTGAATCCAATCACAAACCTGGTCCGATATTCCGTAAGCTCGTATTTTTTTCACTAAACGTAAGTGCGGAACCGTATCAAATGCCTTCCTGAAGTCCAGGAATACGGCATCAATCTGCTCGCCATTGTCTACGGCACTGTGAATTTCTTGGGCAAATAGGGCGAGCTGAGTTTCACATGATCTCTGTTTGCGGAATCCATGTTGGTTATGATGAAGGAGATTTGTATTATCTAAGAACGTCATAATACGAGAACACAAAACATGTTCCATTATTCTACAACAGATTGACGTAAGCGAAATAGGCCTATAATTATTCGCATCTGATTTATGACCCCTCTTGAAAATGGGAACGACCTGCGCTTTCTTCCAGTCGCTAGGTACTTTACGTTCTTCCAGCGATCTACGATAAATTGCTGATAGAAAGGGGGCAAGTTCTTTAGCATAATCACTGTAGAATCTTAAGGGTATCTCGTCTGGTCCGGATGCTTTTCCGCTACTAAGTGATAGCAGTTGTTTTTCAATTCCGATATCGTTTATTTCAATATTTTCCATTTTGGCGTCCGTGCGACGGCTGAAGTCAGGGACCGTGTTACGATTTTCCGCAGTGAAACAGTTTCGGAACACTGAATTCAGTATTTCTGCCTTTCTTCGGTCGTCCTCTGTTTCGGTGCCATCGTGGTCAACGAGTGACTGAATAGGGGATTTAGATCCGCTTACCGATTTTACATATGACCAAAACTTTTTAGGGTTCTTGTTTAGATTGTTTGCCAATGTTTTATGTTCGAATTCGTTGAATGCTTCTCTCATTGCTCTCTTTACGCTCTTTTTCGCTTCGTTCAGCTTTTCCTTATCAGCTATGATTCGACTACTCTTCAACCTATGATGAAGCTTTCTTTGTTTCCGTAGTACCTTTCGTACATGATTGTTATACCACGGTGGATCTTTCCCCTCGCTTTGGACCTTAGTCGGTACGAACTTATCTAAGGCGTACTGGACGATGTTTCTGAATTTTTTCCATTTTTGTTCCACATCCTCTTCCTCAGAAATGAACGTTTGATGGTGGTCACTCAGATATTCTGCGATTTGTGCCCTATCACTCTTGTTAAGCAAATATATTTTCCTTCCTTTTTTGGCATTTCTTATTACACTTGTAGTCATTGATGCAACCACTGACTTATGATCACTGATACCCTCTTCTACATTCACGGAGTCGAAAAGTTCCGGTCTATTTGTTGCTATGAGGTCTAAAACGTTAGCTTCACGAGTTGGTTCTCTAACTATCTGCTCGAAGTAATTCTCGGACAAGGCAGTCAGGATAATGTCACAAGAGTCTCTGTCCCTGGCTCCAGTTCTGATTGTGTGACTATCCCATTCTATACCTGGTAGATTGAAGTCTCCCCCTATTACAATAGTATGATCACGAAACTTCTTCACGACGTTCTTCAGGTTCTCTCTGAGGCGCTCAACTACTACGGTTGCTGATGCAGGTGGTCTATAGAAGCATCCGACTATCATATCTGACCCACCTTTGATACTTAACTTAACCCAGATTATTTCACATTCGCATTCGCTAATAACTTCACTGGATATTATTGAATTCTTTACTGCTATAAATACTCCTCCACCATTGGCGTTTATCCTATCCTTGCGGTATATATTCCATTCTGTGTCTAGGATTTCGTTACTGTTCACTTCCGGTTTTAACCAACTTTCCGTTCCTAATACTATATGCGCACTATTTCCTTCAATAAGAGATACTAATTCAGGAACCTTGCCCTGGATACTCCTGCAGTTTACCAATATTACGTTGACTTTTCCTGTTTTTGGTCTCTGAGGACGGACGTTCTTTATCAACGATGATAATGTCCTCTCTGGTAAGCCGTCAGGTATTTTATCGTTTCGCCCAAGGGGGGGTCCCTCTAACCTAAAAAACCCCCGTGTGCACGCCACACGTACTCTGCTACCCTAGTAGCTGCTTCCGGTGTGTAGTGCACGCCTGACCTGTCTAGGGGGGCCCTACAGTTCTCCACCCAATAACGGAGGTCGATGAATTTGCAACCATTATAGTCGCAGAGTCGTCTGAGCCTCTGGTTTAGACCCTCCACACGGCTCCAAACCAGAGGACCGCGATCGACTCTGGGCACTATGCTGCAGATATTAAGCTCAGCTTGCACTCCGCGTGCGATGCTGGTTGTCTTCACCAAATCAGCCAGTCGCCGGAAGGAACCAAGGATGGCCTCAGAACCCAAGCGGCAGGCGTCATTCGTTCCGACATGTGCTACTATCTGCAGCCGGTCACACCCAGTGCGTTCAATAGCTGCCGGAAGGGCCTCCTCCACATTACGGACGAGACCCCCCGGCAAGCACACCGAGTGCACACTGGCATTCTTCCCCGACCTACCCGCTATTTTCCTAAGGGGCTCCATAACCCGCCTGACGTTGGAGCTCCCTATAACTAATAGGCCCGCCCTCTGTGACTGTCGGGACCTTGCCGGAGAATCGGCCACTGGCCCAACAGGCGAGGCATCCTGTGGTGGCTCGGAAACGATGTCATCACCACTAGGAAGTACCCCGTACCTGTTGGAAAGGGGTAAGGCAGCTGCCACGCGGCCAGATCCCACCTTCGCCTTTCGGCCAGGCACGCGCGAGCCCACCACTGTCCGCCATTCACCCTGGAGTGATGGCTGACCGGTAAGATGCTCACTGCCGGAAGACGCAGCGACATCAGGGGTTCCATGCGATTCCAAGGCCACCGAAGTAGGCATAGGTCTCACCACAGTTGCCCCAACGCCACTACGAGCCGACGCCTGCGCCTCGAGCTCGATGAGCCTAACAGACAAAGCCTCCACCTGCCCCCGAAGAGTGGCCAATTCTCCTTGCGTCCGCTCACAACAACCACAGTCCCTGCACATGACTATGTTTACCCTACAAGCGAACGGTGTACTCGCCTTATTAGCAGCAGGAAATCGAAGTGCTCTCTCACCGACGGTCTAACCGACACTGAGCTGTTCTAACCAAACAAACAAAAGCCTGTACGATACGAGGGTCGATAGCAACGGCGATACTGTACACTACACTGTTATTAAAATAAAAGGTTGTGTCTAGTAGGCACTCAAACACGCAAGAAATTACAAAAATAAAATAGTAACTACCCAGATAACTGAAAATAAGTTGTACCTGTTTGAAGCTCGTAAAAATGTGTAACAAGCGAACGGTGTACTCGCCTTATTAGCAGCAGGAGGGCGTGATCGCAAATGAGTGTGCTACATCCGACAAATTTTCTCGAGACTGGAGATAGATGGAGACCTCCATCCAAGTCTAAAGCAAAATTCAGTATGTTACCTAAATTTCATATGCAGCAACATGTTATGTCGTCGTCGTGTGACTAGGGCCTCCCGTCGGGTAGACCGTTCGCCGGGCGCAAATCTTTCGATTTGACACCACTTCGGCGACTTGCGCATCGATGAGGATGAAATGATGATTAGAACAACACAACGCCCAGTCCCTGAGCGGAGAAAATCTCCGACCCAGCCGGGAATCGAACCCGGGTCCTTAGTATTGAC
Organism: Schistocerca nitens; assembly: GCF_023898315.1. Taxonomy (NCBI): domain Eukaryota; kingdom Metazoa; phylum Arthropoda; class Insecta; order Orthoptera; family Acrididae; genus Schistocerca; species Schistocerca nitens. The sequence goes on from NC_064617.1 coordinate 916,947,421, forward strand.
ATTCTGTCGCGCTGACTACTCAGTTACCGGGGCCGGACAACATGTTATGTAATACATGTTGTGTAATATGCACCAAATGCAAAATCAAAGCGACTTCTATTTTTCACTGCATAGAGTCTTACTTCAGTGCAAATATCATAATACACTACTCACCATTAAAATTGCTACACCAAGAAGAAATGCAGATGATAAATATACGCCGGTAATCATTTCCATATCACAGCATCTTCTTCCTGTCGGTTAAATTCCGCGTCTGTAGCACGTCATCCGACATGATGAGCATGTCATCATGAAGTTGACATATAAAGCCTGAAGTAACGCAAAAGTGATCCTTTTTTCCAAATACTTTCTGCAAAATCGTTTGACAAATATATTATACTAGAACTAACATATGATTACATTTTCACTCAATTTGGGTGCATAGATCCTGAGAAATCAGTACCCAGAACAACCACCTCTGGCCGTAATAACGGCCTTGATAAGCCTGGGTATTGAGTCAAACAGAGCTTGGATGGCGTGTACAGGTACAGCTGCCCATGCAGCTTCAACACGATACCACTGTTCAGAGTACCGTCAATGCGAACAAGAGGTGACCGAGACGTGTAACCAATGGCACCCCATACCATCACGCCGGGTGATACGCCAGTATGGCGATGACGAATATACGCTTCCAATGTGCGCTCACCGCGATGTCGCCAAACACGGATGCGACCGTCATTATGCTGTAAACAGAACCTGGATTCATCCGAAAAAATGACGTTTTGCCATTCGTGCACCCAGGTTCGTCGTTGAGTACACCTGTGATGCAGCGTCAAGGGTAACCGCAGCCACGGTCTCCAAGCTGATAGTTCATGCTGCTGCAAACGTCGTCGAACTGTTCGTGCAGATGGTTGTCTTGCAAACGTTCCCATCTGTTGACTCAGGGATCGAGACGTGGCTGCACGATCCGTTACAGCCATTCGGTTAAGATGCCTGTCATCTCGGCTGCTAGTGATACGAGGCCGTTGGGATCCAGCACGGCGTTCCGTATTACCCTCCTGAACCCACCGATGCTATATTCTGCTAACAGACATTGGATCTCGCCCAACGCGAGCAGAAATGTCGCGATACGATAAACCGCAATCACGATAGGCTACAATCCGACCTTTATCAAAGTTGGAAACATGATAGTACGCATTTCTCCTCCTTACACGAGGCATCACAACAACGTTTCATCAGGCAACGCCGGTAATCATTTCCATATCACAGCATCTTCTTCCTGTCGGTTAAATTCCGCGTCTGTAGCACGTCATCCGACATGATGAGCATGTCATCATGAAGTTGACATATAAAGCCTGAAGTAACGCAAAAGTGATCCTTTTGTCCAAATACTTTCTGCAAAATCGTTTGACAAAGACTGCAGGACGTGCGCATCGATTCTGTTGTCGCAGCGTGTCGCCGACAGGGCGAAAACGGTAGTTGCCCTCCCCTTCCGAAGGAACGAACTTGTCCAACGCTTTAGACGAAATTTGGTCACTGCGCATCGTCCAGAGGTTCTCGGAGTCTGATGTCTGAAGCCACTGGACACCCAACACCCCAGCGCCCAACATTCCGGCGATATTTTGTTAGTTTTTGGCGGCGGTTTTTACGGCTGCCTTTGCGCTTCCCCGAAATGAAGATATTTGATTGGACAACTCAAGAAGATGCAGTGCGACACCAGAGAGCTCTGCTGATAATTGATGACAACGACTACGATTGACACAAAAATGTTGCTATCCAGCTTGGTGGGATTTTGCGGAGTGCACTGAATACATACGACTGGCGCATTTTCTAGCGTCCGCCTACGACTGGAAACAATGGAGCGTGGTGGGGTCCCAAAGCACTAGTTTTTGCTGTCGGTGCGCTGTGCACGAGGTGCAGGCAGTCTGGTCTGGATCGCCAGGGAGAATAGACGTATTGATAGTGTGTCCTCCGGAAGATACTCTAGCACCCACTGTCTAGGTAGTCCGTACAGAATTTCAGATTCTTTCCGGAATTTATCCGCGCTCATCAATCATGAGAGAACCCAACAGTACAGAGGTCAGTGGCTGCACCATCCGACTTCTGTTTGCTGTTTACACGCTGCCTGAGATCTTCGTGGTAAAGTATTTGCAGCACTGGCGTAATAAGAACCCGTAACACTTCTCTGACGCTCTCAGCAGTGTATGCTATCGGTTTGGCAAGACAGTACCCAGGATTTTGCATGTGGATTTTACATAGAATTCTGATTTCCGATCGTCATTCTTTCGCACATTCGGGTTTATCATTATCTCTGTTGATTGATCCACTCACAATAGATTACCGTATACAGCATTTCAGCGTAGGTGCCCCCTTTTAAAAAACTGCCAACTATTGTCAACACCACCATTTTGTGCCCTTGTTCTGTTAAAGCACTGTTTGGTGAATCCCTATTTACATGATTAGTAGATAAAATAAATCTCTTTGTGATACTTAATTTGTGTATCATTTAGCAGTCAGATGACAGATTTCATTTCCTGCCCATTTTTATAACTATTGAGCGTAGAGATTCATTAGTACCTTTAAAAATTATAGCATGTTTTCAATCGTCTTTACTACTCATCTACAGGGTTCTTTTATCAATTCTCTTAACACTCATTTCTCTATTGTGTATAAGTTGAGGTGGTAGGTAAAAGGCTGGGTGGGGGGTTGGGTGTATAAGCAGCTCTCATGTAAATTCAGCTGAATCCAAGTGCTACACACACTTCTACACCTCGGCATCTCCAACATGCACAGTGACAGCAGTGTACTACATGCATGTACCACCGGGTCTTAAATGGGGGAGCTCATTGTGCTTTCACCAGTACACACCTGCAGATGGCCAGAAGACCTTGCGTCGGAATATCGTGACATTAAATTACCGTCATCTGGTAGTTCACCCAAAACCCAAAATTTCACGGAACTACGATTGCATATTGATTAATGGGGCAGAGTGGTGGCAGTTAGGTTGTCGAAACATGAGAGAAGCTGGAGGGTGGGAAAGGCAATCTCTGTGGAACATATTTCAACAGAAAATCATCCTTTCAGTACAGACTCCGACGTTTGACATGTTGTTGTTGTTGTGGTCTCAATCCAAAGATTGGTTTGATGCAGCTCTCCATGGTCCTCTATCCTGAGCAAGCCTCTTCATGTCCGAGTAGCTACTGCAAACTACACCCTTCTAAATTTGCTTACTGTATTCATCTCTTGATCTCCCTCTACGATTTTTAACCTCCACGCTTCCCTGCAACGCTAAATTATTGGCTCCTTGTGGTGCTACAGAAGAATGCTGAAGATAAGGTGGGTAGATCACGTAACTAATGAGGAGTTGTTGAATAGGATTGGGGAGAAGAGGAGTTTGTGGCACAACTTGACTAGAAGAAGGGATCGGTTGGTAGGACATGTTTTGAGGCATCAAGGGATCACAAATTTAGCATTGGAGGGCAGCGTGGAGGGTAAAAATCGTAGAGGGAGACCAAGAGATCAATACACTAAGCAGATTCAGAAGGATGTAGGTTGCAGTAGGTACTGGGAGATGAAGAAGCTTGCACAGGATAGAGTAGCATGGAGAGCTGCATCAAACCAGTCTCAGGACTGAAGACCACAACAACAACAACGGTGTCTCAGAATGTCTCCTGCCAGCCGATCCCATCTTCTAGTCAGGTTGTGCCACATATTTCTCTTCTCCCCAGTTCTATTCAATACCTCCTCATTAGTTACGTGACCTACCCGTCTAATATTCGGTATTATTTTGTAGCACCACATTTCAAAAGCTTCTATTCCGAGGCGTCTTCCCACGGTGCGCGTGGCTCCCCCCCCCCCCCCCCCCCTCCCCATCGGAGAATCGAGCTCTCCCTCGGGCATGTTTGTGTGTGCTGTACTTAGCGTAAGATAGTAGTGTGTAAGCTTAGGGTTCGATAACCTCAGCAGTTTGGTCCCATAAGATCTTACCACAAATTTCCAAATTTTTTCTATTCTTTTCTTGTCTAAATTGTTTATCATCCATGTTTCACTTCCATACATGGCTACACTCCATACAAATACTTTCAGAAAGGACTTTCTGACACTTAAATCTATACTCGATGTAAACAAATTTCTCTTCTCTGGAAACGCTTTCCTTTCCGTCGCCAGTCCACATTTCGTATTCTCTCTACTTCGACCAGTGTGTTATTTTGCTGCCCTAATAGCAAAACGCATCTACTATTTTAACTGTTTAATTTCCTAATCTAATTCCCTCAGCATCACCTGATTCCATTAGACTACATTTCATTATCCTCGTTTTGCTTTTGTTGATGTTCATCTTTTATCTTCCTTTCAAGACATTGCGCATTCCGTTCAACTGTTCTTCCAAGTCTTTAGCAGTCTCTGACAGAATTACAATGTCATTGGTAAAACTTCAAGGTTCTTATTTCTTTGCTCTGGATTTTAATCCAGACTCCTAATTTTTCTTTTGTTTCCTTTACTGCTTGCTCAATATACAGATTGAATAACATCGGGGATAGGCTACGACTCTGTCTCACTCCCTTCTCAACGATTGCTTCCCTTTCGTGCCCCTCGACTGTTATAAATGCCATCTGGTTTCTGTACAAATTGTTAACGGCCCTTCACTGCCTGTATTTTATCCCCGCCACCTCAGAATTTAAAAGAGTATTCCAGTCAACATTGTCAAAAGCTTTCTCTACGTTTACAAATGCTATAAACGCAGATAAGTCGTAGGGTCAGCAGTGCCTCGCATGTTCCTACATTTCTACAGAATCCAAACTGATCTTCTCACGTTTTCCATTCGTCTGTAAATAATTCGTGTTAGTATTTTGCAACTGCAACTTATTAAACTGATAGCTCTGTAGTTTTCACATCTTTCAGCACTTCAATTCTTTGGAATTGGAATTATTATATTCTTCTTGAAGCCTGAGGGTATTTCGCCTGTTTCATACATCTTGCTCACCAGATGGAAGAGTTTTGTCATGGCTGGCTCCCCAAAGCTATCAGTAGTTCTGACGGAAGGTTGTCTACTCCCGTGGCCTTGTTTCGACTTAGGTCCTTCAGTTCTCTGTCAAATTCCTCACGCAATATCGTATCTCCCATCTCTGCTTCATCCACGTCCTCTTCCATTCCATAATACTGCCCTCAGTTGCATCGCTCTTATATTGACCCTCTATACACTGTGTCCACCTTTCTACTTTCCCTTCTGTGTAGGACTGGTTTTCCATTTGAGCTCTTGATATTGTCCAAAGATCTCTTTAATTTTCCTGTAGGCGGCACCTGTCTTAGCCCTAGTGGTATATGCTTCTACTTCCTTACATTTGTGCTTTCGCCATTCCTGCTTAGACATTTTGCACTTCCTGTCGATCTCATTTTTGAGACGTTTCTATTCCTTTTCGCCTGCTTCATTTACTGCATTTTTATATTTTCTCCTTTCAGCAGTTAAATTTAATATCTCTTGTGTTACCCAAGGATTTCTACTAGCCCTCGTCTTTTTACCTACTCAGTCCTCTACTGCCTGCACTATTTCGTCTCTCATACTCATCCTTCTTCTGCTGCATTCTTTTCCTCTGTTGTTGTCAATCGTTCCCTAATGCTCCCTCTGAAGCTCTCCACAACCTCTAGTTCTTTCCATTTATCCGTATCCCTTCTCCTTAAATTCCTACCTTTTTGCCGGTTCTTCAGTTTTAACCGACAGTTCATAACCAGTAAACTGTTGCCGGAGCCCACATCTGCCCCTGGAAATGTCTTACAATTTAATACCTGGTTCCTAAATCTCTGTCTTCGCATTATATAATCAATCTGAAACTTTCCGGTGTCTGCAGGTTTCTTCCACGGATACAACCTTCTTTCATGATTCTTAAACCATGAGTTGGCGATGATTAAATTATGTTCTGTGCAAAATTCCACCAGTCAGCTTCCTCTTTTATTCCTTACCCCCATTCCATATTCACTTACTACTTTTCCTTCTCTTCCTTCTCCTACTATCGAATTCCATCCCCACATGCCTATTAAATTTTCGTCTTCCTTAAGTATCTGAATAATTTCTTTTATCTCCATACACATTTCTTCAATCACTTCATCATCTGCGGAGCTAGTTGGCATATAAACTTGTATTACTGTTGTGGGCGTGGGTTTCGTGTCTACCTTGGCCACAATAATGCGTTCACTATGCTGTTCATAGTAGCTTATTAGCAATGCTATTTTCTTATTCGATATTAATCCTACTCCTGCATTACCACTATTTGAGTTTATATTTGTAACCCTGTATTCACCTGACGTTTGACATACCGTAAAGAAAAGCTGTAGGATGACTCTACTATGACACGACATCAGCAGCATGCAGTCCGGCCCCGGTAGCTGAGTGGTTGCTGGCACGGTAGCTCAGCGTGTTCGGTCAGAGGGTAATGTGCCCTCTGTAATAAAAAAACTGAGTCAACAGATCAACAACGAACTTAAATGGATGTCTTACGACGTCCGCCTCGAGCAGATGCAACGAACTAAAGCGAACAAAATATTGATCTCGCCGGCATGGTAGCTCAGCGTGTTCAGTCAGAGGGTTAGCTGCCCTCTGTAATAAAAAAAAAAAACTGAGTTAATGGATCAACAACGAACTGAAACAGATGTCCTGTGACGTCCGCCCTGAGCAGATGCAACGAACAACAGCGAACAACTTGGCTACTGGAGTAGTGCTAGTTAATGTAAGAAAAACATGAAACTAACGAAAGTTATTATTTATTTTGCAAAAATTCTGAGAAATCACAATAGCACTTTTAGTTATGAATTGAACAAGTTATATCCTGGTTCTTTTCGGAATGTGAAGTTACCTGTCAAGGATAGGATTCGCTAATGAAATTTCTATACAAAGTTTAACATTGTTATTGACTTGGTACAATGGCTGAGAGCGCGCCTACTCAACTTGGATAATTATCAGTTAGAATATTGCTAGGTACGGTCGAGGCTGTCACGCGTGAAATGCAGTGAAGTGTACTGTTGTGGAGGAAATATGGGGCTCGCAATAGCTGTAGCACACAATACCGTAAGATGCGATGACTCCTGTCTGCGCCGCTCGCTGCTGACAAATAAGATAACTCTCGTTCTATCTGGATTGACCTACGCCTTGATGAAGTCAAGGATTCCTATTCGCCCCTAGTCTAACTATTGGCGTGGTACACCGGTCAGATAACCAGTCCATCGCGATGCCACTCAAAAATTCGCTTGCAGGCGTTTAACTATAACTCTGTCCATTCACACCGCACAATAAGTGTGTCGGCCAACACAATGAACAATGCTTAATCGCAAGGACTCAATATAGAGAGTCGCACTTCGATTCGCTCTCGACAGAGGTGCTCTCCCAGTGAAGTACTGAGGAGAGACTTGTTCCTCACTCCAAGAGCGACAAAGGAACGGCGCCTCTCCACGCCAGCGTGAAGGGGTATATCTTTTGGTCTCTCCCATTACTCCTTCAGCTCAAGGCGTCAGAAATATTGTCTGCCAATCAGCATTGCTCTACTAAAACGGGAGAATGACGTTTCGTTTAAGGCGACCAATCCGGAAATCTGTAGTATCGGCGTTTGGCGTTTGCTGTCTCCCTGTGAAAATCTCTGAAACTGCGTGCTATGTGTAAAGAATGCGTAGGCTGGCCGCTCCCACACAATGTAGCGGAATTTGCTTTTAAGCCGAACACGAGGTCGTTCCTCCTTTCCCTCGGGCGAACGCTGTCCGCTCCACGGGCGGCCACCAGCCGACGTAGATGGGTTGGGACTGGCCTCCTGGCGTGCAGTTGCCTCTCTCGAACTAAAAGCTCCTGTGACCGTCGTGTCTGGAATGTATGTGTGTATGCCAGCTGATTTATTAGTTATTTGCATATCATTTACATGAATTCATACAACATTGACTTTATCTTATCGAGTTTGGGTTCGAATGAAGCGTCTTGATGTGCGGAATATGATTGTGAGGGCGGAATATGTAAGCAATGAAGGTCAGGAGACAACGACGTCTTACAACCATTTCTTCTCCTTCCTCGTTCTAACAAACAATCTTGTCATCACTAATTCTGTAAGTGTTTCTGCCATTCTCAAAACTTATTCTCCAATTAACTTCCCTAACCCTTCCAGAATCACCGGTTCAGTTATTCCGCGTTTATTGTCCAGTTAGGCGTTATTATCTGTTCATACAATGCGTTTTCCGAGCTTTTCCGATAACAGAACTTAAGCCGCTGCTAACTGGGGACTGTACAACAGACCATTAGTAGTGTAGGGTTCTGGCAAAATTTTCCTGTCAAAATTTCATTTTCTTGGATATTCCGAGAAGATAATATGTCATCTTTCTTACCTCTTTTTCCTGCCATTTATTTCAAAAAAATGGTTCAAATGGCTCTGAGCACTATCGGATTTAACTTCTGAGGTCATCAGTCCCCTAGAACTTAGAACTACTTAAACCGAACTAACCTAAGGACTAACACATCCATGCCCGAGGCAGGATTCGAACCTGCGACCGTAGCGGTCGCGCGGTTCCAGACTGTAGCGCCTAGAACCGCTCGGCCACTCCGGCCGGCGCCATTTATTTCCACTCTGGTAGTATGAATCTATGGATTTCGCTAATAATTATAACAACGCTGGTCATTCACACACATAAACATACAGTGATTGGCATTCACCCGTTCGGGTTCATTTGGCTCAGCTCGTATAGCCCCGTCTCCTTTCATCAGCGGGAAGTTTATTATTTCTAGATGCGACGGGGATTCCCGTGGCAGAGACATCACGTACAGTATGCACACAATCAAAAATCAACTTATGATTCGTTCAGAAATCAAGTTAGAATGTGTTCAAAAATGTTCAAAAACCAACTGAGATGCGTTTCAAAACCATATGAATTTATCGATAGACCAACGTGCGCTGTAAGCTAGGCGCTTTGTGAAACAACGTTTTTTTTTAATTTTTTATTTTTTCAAGTATATGGATTTGGCGCCCCCTGAAATTTCCGCCCAGGGCAGATACCTCGGTTTGCCCCCGTACTAGATATGGGCCTCTAGGCAAAACCAAAGCACATTTCTTGCACAAAGTTCCGTCTCCCCGCACCAGTTCATAGTGTGCGTGGCTTTCTCCCAGAGTTAAGGACTGCAGTTAACTTCTAAGTGGCAATTAGTGTTCCGTAATGGAAGTAGTGTTAATAATGGAGTTCACCAAGACCACCAGAGGGAAGCCTTTACTGATTTGCATCGGGACTATACAAACAAACTAGAAGTGACTTACTGGCGTTGTGTAAACTTAAAAAAAATGCAAAGGAAGGCTATCCACAAAAAACAACACCGTTTTAGTGGAAGTAGCAATGTTTGTGCTCAAAATGAAGCAGAAAATGAAGTGCGAAAACGCTTTATCAGTGCATAGAAGCGGGCAAAGGACACAGATGCTACACTTTTTCATCCCATAGTGCTCAGAGCCATTTGAACCATTTTGAACACCTACAGATTTAATCGACGTCGCTGTGTGAAGCAGCGCTAATGCAACACCCACACATTTTGAGTTTGTTTTTCCTGCTCATCTGCATTAACTTAAGTTTTTCTACATTTAGAGCTAGGTGCCATTCATCATACCAACTATAAATTTTGTCTAAGCCATCTTGTATCCAACTACAGTCACGCAACGATGGCACCTTCCCATACACCACGGCATCATCAGCAGACAGCTGCAGACTGCTGCTTACCCAGTCTACGTTATCATTTATGTATAGAAAAAATAACAGCGGTGCTTACTTCTCTGGGGCACTCCTGACGATACCCTTGTCTCTGACAAACACTCGCCGTCGAGTGTTCTATCACTTAACAAGTCTTGGATAGTGGATACTGTAATAAATGTACTGTACTGTACGGCACTGTACTGTAATAAATGTAACGCCAGTCGTGAATACGAACTCGTTCAAAAATATTCAACCTTTGACACAGTTATAGGCTTTTTGGAAACACAGATTACTACGAATTTAATTAAGTAAAAAAAATTCTATTTTGTTTGCAAAAATCTGGCAACCCAGTTGCCACTCGGCTAAGAGGGGTCTGAGCAGCATAATGAAGCGCGTGCCCATGACTGTAAGGTGACCACATTTTCTTCGGACAAAAGTGGACCTTTCATACATTTTCTTGGCCAAAAAGTGGGGCAATTTTTATTTCTCGTTAAATATCACTTTTAATGCTAACATTTCTTCTTCCTCTCCAATTATAGCCTTCACTGATATTTGCGCGCGCGCGCGCGCGCGCGCGCGTGTGTGTGTGTGTGTGTGTGTGTGTTTTTGTACAAAGCCAAACAATGAATGGAAAGACTGGAAAGAAGTTCATTTCAAGTTTTCAGAAATTTACTTATTAAGAAATGTAACATTTATAACTCAGAATGTAGAAAGACATACAGTAACAAACAATACAAAAAAGTTCTTAGTGAACACAAGGAATTTATGGTTTTGTGGATTCCACACAGCAATCATATTTCTTCGAAGATGAAATTGCATTCAGCAACTCAGGTTTGCCTAATAGGTATGAATAGAAGTCAGTGCAACTGTATTTACTGAAGTTTAAATAGGTCAGTAAAATACACTTAACGCTCCTCACCGTAAATCTATTCCTCTCATCTGTCCACTGTGACGATAGTAAGCTGAAAACTCTTTCAACATTTGCATTGTGGGCAGCGAGTGAAAAGAAGTACTGCGCTATATTAAGCGATTCTCTGAAATGTTCATTACACTGCCCAGATCTGAAAAACCTACACCATTTTTCATGTGCCATCAACTGGTTCCATTGTTCACTGTCTGTTTCCACTTGTTGTTATACAAATGACTGTATATGAACTATTTCATCAAATAAGAGGCTGTCATTTACTAGAATGCCCTTTTCATTTAGCTACATTAAAATATTTTCAAACACTCATTTGCGAATGTACAAAAAGTAAATAACATTCATTTATAGGAGCACTGAAAAAACACTTTAAGATTGCACGGCACTTTGAGTTACACTGTGACAAAAAGTAAGATTTCAAAGTTCATACATTTTCAAGATCCTTTCTATGGCTGGCAACAATGAAAGCCACCTTGTTTTGGAAAAGGAAAGTAAATTTTTGTAAGTGACACCAACAAATTCACAGAATTCAGTGAGTTCTGCAACACGAATAGAAAAAATATGAAAATGGTTGTACAGCTTCATGACAATGCAGTCAATGTCAATAGGTAAAACATCACAAGCACTTTGAAGTGTGTTATGAACATGTGCTGGACAACCTATGCCAACAATGTTAGAGTTTTTTAATTTTTCTTTCAGATGTGTGAAAACATCATTACCCTCTTTCTTCATTAACCGCCCAAAATTACAGTTAGTATTGTCTGCACCAAATGCAACGCACTTTGAGATGATACTAAATGACTGTATAAGATGAGAAGGATAATTGGAAATTGTTTCGGACTTTTCGTTCTGCAATTCATCAAGATCAAGCAATTTTGTGTGCAGTCCACCCTCACTTACAGAAAAATACTGAACTACCACAGGAAAAATTTTCTGATGCCCATGGTTGCTAGCATCAGTAGATATTGAAAAGTATTTTGCACTGTTTACAGCAGCTTTTACCTGTTTCTGGGAATGCGGAGCTATAACATTGTTGATAATTGCTTCACACTTTGTTCTTCCACACGAAACATTTTCTGCAATCTTAGAATCAGGAATTTTTTTTTTGTTTAGTTGAACAATGCAGACATTAGAACGATAGCTTTGGTGGTGTTTAACAACATGGAATGACAGGGTTCCTTCTGCTGCAGCTACGTTTTTCTGTTCCTGTGAATTTGAAGTTACAAAAATATCTCGTCATTTTTTGCGAGGAACCTGCCGATCGAAGATTCTTCCTGTGTTTCTCTGATTCCATATGATGCTTGAGATCTGCAGCACCACCATGAGACACGGATACAGCACAGTTACATACGTTACATTTTGCTGAACAGTCATTGTCTGTTCAAATGGTTCAAATGGCTCTGAGCACTATGGGACTTAACATCTATGGTCATCAGTCTCCTAGAACTTAGAACTACTTAAACCTAACTAACCTAAGGACATCACACACATCCATGCCCGAGGCAGGATTCGAACATGCGACCGTAGCAGTCGCGCGGCTCCGGACTGAGCGCCTAGAACCGCTAGACCACCGCGGCCGGCCATTGTCTGTAGCAGTGAAGCAAGGAAATTTCCTCTGAAGCTCTTCCGAAAACTTTGATTTTCGTTTCGGCATCGCCACGACGTGCTAGCACTTCACGAAAGTTATACTGAGTGCTGACAACAATGGCAAGCAAAAGCAAAGAAAATAAGACTACGCAACAATTACAGTGCTTAAGCTTTACATTATCAGGGGGTACCAACGTACGGAATGTCAGTTTCAATTGATAGTTTATAAAATCGACACTCAGGAAATATTTTAACCACTTTATAAACGTCTGAAAGTAATCCTTGAAAATCGGGACAAATTGCTTGTTTTTTTTTTAAAAAAAAGTCAGGACAAATTTTTGAGCCTCAAAAAACGGGACAGTCCCGATTAATCGGGACGTATGGTCACCCTACCCATGAGAGATATTTTAGATTTAGAGTTGACGGTACGTCGAGCTAGTGTCACAGCCGGCGTGCTTTCACTGGAATGAGGCGGATAAAACGGACCGAGCTTCCTGGCCAAGTGGGGACCGGCCGGGAAGTTGATGCCGGAACAGCTGTTTGTCGGCTTCCTTGTCGCCCAGCTGCAACGAGTACTGGCACGACCGGTTACAATGGAGGCGCTGGCAGGATACGAAAGGAGGACCGCTGCCAAATCACCAGCACCATACATGATAGTCTGCTATCCACGGGGCTTCGAAAGAAGTCTGCTTTACTGTCAAAGTGGTTTGCTAGGCACCTGCAACATCTATTTTTTAAACCGATAGCTTGTACACAAACCACACTGCATCTATAAGAGTCGAAGCATATGGAACGTGAGCAGTAGCTGAGAAGGAAGTGAGACAGGGTCGTAGCCTATCACCAAACTTTATGCAACCTCTACAATGAGCAAGCAGTAAAAATACCCAAGCAGAAATTCAGAAAGAGAATTAACGTTTAGGGCGATGAAATGAAAACATCTTGTGCATTTGGTTCTGTGCGGCTTGTAGAAATTAATTGTTTGAAGTTAGTTGCTTGCTGGTCGTTGTTTATTTTACCGTAACGTAGAACAATCCTGTAAATTTGCACGATTAGGTGTTTGTAAGTTAAAATGCAATAACTATGAGGACAAACTGGAATATTTTCAAAACAAGATTTAAAGAACTTCTGAATCTAACTCGCATAAATCTATCTTCCTTTAGCACACATTTACAAGAGCAAATCATACAGCCAGTGATACCACACAACACCTGACAGTCCAACATATTGTTGAAAAAGACTGTTTACTAAATATTTTGGAAGAAATAGAAATTTTCACATATTTAACGAAACATCCTGACGTTATTTTCAATGGACAGACCAACCTAAGAAAATAACAAATTCGACGAAAAATTTCGCTAGTGTTCTTTCGTGACAACACATTTCTTTGTTCTGCAAAAAGAAATAGTACATTTTGGAAGTGGCCATAGAGATATAATGCGGGGAGTTGTCATGACATCACAAATCCGAAGCTATGTTAGTAGCCCCAAACGTTATCTTCTCTTGGAACTGTCTTGATGATAAATGCATCATTTATGGGTGTAATAGTCGTCCTGATTATAGTCTATAGTATAAAGGAATCACATTTCATTCGTAAGTGGACTCGTTCAAGCGATATTTCCTTCTATGTATATCAGCTTTGGTTGCGCTGGCTACTTTTACTGCAGTGGTTTTGTATCTGTAATTTGACTTTAGATTTCCTGCCAACACATCTCGAAGAGCGCTCTGGTTGAACATTGTGGCCGGCCGCTGTGACCGAGCGGTTCTAGGCGCTTCAGTCCGGAACCGTGCTGCTGCTACGGTCGCAAGTTCGAATCCTGCCTCGGGCATGGATGTGTGTGATGTCTTTAGGTTAGTTAGATTTAAGTAGTTCCAAGTCTAGGGGACTGATGACCTCAGATGTTAACTTCCATAGGGCTTAGAGCCATTTGAACGATTTTTTGAACATTGTGAGAAGAAGATACTGTAAACCGCACAGACTAGCAAAACATGTTCTCCGCGTTTTCGGGGTATGGACGTAGACGAAACATCAGTTTCGTCATTTTAAGCAAAATGCTGGATTACGAAAGCAGCTTCCTCACATAACATACTTCGCTTCTGCACCACATGTGCCTATAAGACTCGGAAAACATCCGAAAATGCCTTCCTGACACTGTATTATTCACGAAAGCACTGTAATATTTACTATTTACACGAATTGCTGCGTGGAAACGAATTAAGAACAAGAAGCAATTGCAGATAGTAGTCTGCTAATGTTTAGGGGCTACTAATATGGCGACGCGTGCTTCAAAGCAATGTACAGCGTAAGTCCGTAGCGCCACCTCCAGTTATTACCCCTCCTTGGAAGTAGCATTATGTATATTCTATGAAGAATAACAAAAAGAATTATTTTTAGAGGCACAGCAATTACCAATGACAGCTGCGTATATTTTTCTCAAAATTCTTTATGCTGACTGCCTATACATACACGAGACTTATCCAGAAAGTGAGTTCCAATCGGTTGCGAAATGGAAACCACTGCGAAAATCCGGTACATGCTTTGCACAGATGTGTTGGGCAGTGTCTCTAGTGTGCCCATCGATCGTGTCGCGTCGCTCTTTTCTGTTTTGAGTGAACAGCGAGCACGTGAAGATGCGTAGGGAATAGCATCTCCCGCCAAGTATGAGGGCCTGGTTAGAGATTTCGCCTGTGTCATGCAACCCACATAACACAACTGTCGAGCAGTTCCTTCTTCATGCCACTTCTCGGCCGCACACTGCAGGGGCAATGAAGACGCTCCTGCATCGTTTCCGATGAGAAGTGTCTGGTCACCCACAATACAGTCCTTAATTGGCTCCCCTTGAGTCTCATCTCTGCTCACAAGAACCGCTGGCTATGAAGACAAAATTTTTCCACAGACAACGAGCTGCAGACCAGTACAGATAACTGGCCGAAAGCGCAGGCGGCTGCTTTCTATGACGAGGATATTGGAAAGTTGGTACAACATTACGACAACACTCCAAGTTGGAGCGGCGACTATGTAGAGAAGTAGGTGGAAGGTCTACCTAACTGTTGCGAATAAAACGTTTCCGGTTTTCACTGTGGTTTCCATTTCGCGACCGATCGGAGCTTACTTTCTGGACAACACTTGTACATGAGCCATAAAATCGTATTACTGTATGTATATTACGAAATACGGCCATTGGTACATGCTAGAGAACATCACGTGTAAGGCAAGTCACTTTACAATGAATTTAACAATCACGTAACACAAAACACTATTACAACGCGCGTTCAATAAGTAATGCTACCCTTTTTTTCTAGGTCAATTTTCGTCGAAAAAATGCGGAACTTAATCTGGGACATCATGAAATATTCCCATTTAGCAGCTACACTTTCAAGAAGTTCCGATAGGTGGCGGCGCTGTACCTAGCCTTCAAAATGGCGTCTGTAACAGAGGTGCGTTCCAAGAAGAGCTGTTTGGCGGGAAACCAGCCATGCAGATATTCATAGGCGCTTGCAGGATGGCTACGGAGACCTGGCAGTGTGCGAGGTGCCAGGGCTAGCAGTGTATTTAGCACTAAATTCTTCTCGAATCTTCATATGGAAATGATGCTCTAAGCCCCTCTTTTTCTAACTCCAACTTTTGCTGTTGCACATGGATTAAGAAGAAACGCGAACTGACTATAATCGACCCTGCAAGTGGAGTAGAAAAGAGTTTGGCACCTGCAATAATTTAATTGGATAGAAATTAATCAGATAAAGGAAAGTTTCATTAACGTAGTGAGAAATAAAAGGGTTGCTATACTGATTAACAGAATGAAAGTTCTGTCCAAAATAACAATTTGATTTACTATGACTAAACTCAAAATAATAAACAAAACACATGAAACATTTACAATACATCAAATTGGATACTCAAATAAATGCTGTGAAGGTGAAGTTGTCCATAAACTAGCTTGTGACGTTTATGACCAAGTAGTATGTGGAGTCAATTCCTTGCAACTCAAATCTTAAGAGAAACACCCAGAGTTTGGTACCTGCAATAATTTAATTGGATAGAAATTAATCAGATAAAGGAAAGTTTCATTAGCGTAGTGAGAAATAAAAGGGTTGCTATACTGATTAACAGAATGAAAGTTCTGTCCAAAATAACAATTTGATTTACTATGACTAAACTCAAAATAATAAACAAAACACATGAAACATTTACAATACATCAAATTGGATACTCAAATAAATGCTGTGAAGGTGAAGTTGTCCATAAACTAGCTTGTGACGTTTATGACCAAGTAGTATGTGGAGTCAATTCCTTGCAACTCAAATCTTAAGAGAAACACCCAGCCAACCCAACATTAATTGCTGCTACAGTAGTGATAACTCAGACAATGAACACCCAAGACAGAACAAAGTTAGAAAAGAGGAACAGGCGCGCTCTGCTGAGCTCTTATTATCACCTAGCAAAATTCCCTGATTTGCTGGTGCTGTGGACGTACATTAGCAAGCTGTCTTCTTAACTGCAAGGACACGATCTGGCACACCGGAGGCGATGGCTGATTGCTTCGACGTCCCGTCGTGGTGATGATAATGTCGTGAGTATAGCCCGAAACAAATTCACCTGGTCTGGTTGTTCCAGACTAAAGACTTCCTAGCAACACAAATACGCCTCTGAGGGAGACGAAGAAGGCTCGCTACACAATCACTGACGGTACAGTGAGTGATTTTAACAAGAGAAGTCACACAGTAACTCCAGTACAGTCAACTTTAGCCAAAACTGCTCAAGATGGACAACATAGGCCGCTTGTACGCAGAACGCTCAATTGCCAACTGTACTCGGAAAGTTACGTTGAAGTCAGAACTTCAGCAACTTCGTCAAACAGTTACAATTAAATAAAAGTATATTAGACAGCCAACGGAAGGCAGGCTGTCCAGAGCAGCGAGAGCTCAGTCTTGTAACCCACTCCGACCAAAAGGCGAGAGCCGACCCTCTCAAGAGCACCCGTACAAGCCGAACACAGAACATTCCTGTCCCCACGACAGTCGCCGTGGTTAAACGTTCCAATCAGCAACTCGAAAACCGGCGGAAAATTCCCCTCTATTGCCGACGCAGTACTATTCCACCAATGGAGATACTTGGCGCCAATTTCTGCGCCGATTTGGCTACGTCACGGAGCTATGCCCTGAGCAAGCTAATCACAGTTACGATTTTGCAGAAAACGCGGGAATTTGCCCGCCAAGACTGCCTGGGAACACAAGTCATTCCCATGCCTCTCTGGTAGCCCGCCAGAAAGTGTTTTCACCAAGTTTCTGCGAAGTAACGGAATCTCTAGCCCAGGCGCTCCATCAGACCCCTGTGGGCGTGTCGTCCCCGCTCTTATGACAATGTCGGCGTCTGGAAAGCATCCACTCGACTCCCTCACACCCGTCGGCTTAACCCTTTCAAGATCACCAGAACCCGCCTGTCACCGGACCACCCGGGTGACGAGAGACGCTGCGTGGGAAGTCCGCGTGTGAAGGAATAGCGACTTTTCACCGCATGCAATTAGAGAGGAAAACCGAATTACTCAGAGTAAGACAGAAATATGAGAGGGGGTTCATGCCACCTCTCAAGTGAACAAAAGCACGGTGCGTCGTTGGGTGAGGCGTCTGTCATCATCGCAACAAGGTTGTCCAAACGTGTGTGATCTCCACGTGCCAGCTGACCACACACACAGCTGTGACACCAATGTTGGAACGTGCGGGCAATGTCATTCGAGATGATCGTTTGATCACATGCAAACACCTCGCTGATCGTCTCTGTTCCTAGTGCTTACAAGCTCGTTCACCAGTTGGGCTACTCGCTGGCTTCATCGTCGCCTAACAGAACACCATGAACTGCAATGAATGACGATACCTACTGAATCGCAAGCGTGTTACAAGGATGATCGTGACAATTTTCTGTCGAAGTCGTCACAGGCGATGACAACATGGGTTCGTCACTTCGAACTGCAAACAAAACAGCGATCCATGGAGTGGGGTCACACCGCCTCTCCTCTGAAGAAAAAGTTCAAAGTCGTGCCGTCAGCCGGTAAAGTCGTGGCGACCATCACCTGAAGTGTATGATGCTATCCTCAGGTGCGGCGCGTGTTTTTTAAGTAAGTACCGTTTTGAAATTGAAAAAAGACGTGTTAAGATATCTTTATAATTTTATTTTTACATGAAAGCCTGTACCTTAATCTACTTTTCTACGTGATTTCCTTCAATATTGAGGCACTTGTCATAACGTTAACCAGTTTTTGAATACCCTCCTCATAGAAGTCTGCCGCCTGACTTGTTAACCACTGTATCACCACTGTTTTGACTTCGTCATCGTCTTGAAGACGCTGACCACCCAGGTATTTCTTCAAGCGCATGAACAGAAAGTAGCTACTGGGCGCAAGATCGGGGCTGTACGGAGGATGATTTCGAGTTTCCCATCGAAAAGATGTGATGAGATCTTTGGTCTGATTCGCCACATGCGGACGGGCATTGTCTTACAGCAAAACGATGCCCTTGTTCAACTTCCTTGGACTGTTGCTTTGATTCTGGTGTGACGTAGGCCACCCATGTTTCATCGCCCGTAACAATTTGGCTTAAGAAATCATCACCGTCGTTGTGGTACCACTCAAGGAAAGTCAATGCACTGTCTAAACGTTTGGTTTTGTGCACATTGGTCAACATTTTCGGTACCCAACGTGCGCACAATTTTCGGTAATTCAAGTGCTCGGTCACAATGCCATACAAAACACTACGAGAAACATTAGGAAAGTCATCCCGCAAGGAGGAAGTCGTAAAGCGTCTGTTTTCTCTCCCCTTATTGTCCACTTCCTGCACAAAACTTTCATTAACGACCGAAGGACGCCCACTCCGTTGTTCATCATGCACATTTGTGCGGCCATCTTTAAATGCTCTCACCCACTTTCTTACCATTCCATCACTCATAATGTTTTCTCCGTAAACTGCACAGATCTCACGATGAGTATCGATCGCTTTTAGGCCTTTATCACTAAGAAATCTTATAACAACCCGTACTTCACAGTCGGCGGGACTCACGATTATCGGAGGCACCTTAAACACTCAGTACACAACGTAAACAAGGAAGAATCAGACTGTAATGGCGTCAGTGCGTAGATTAAGGTACAGGCTTTCATGTAAAAATAAAATTATTGAGATATCTTAGGACGTCTTTTTTTAAATTTCAAAACGGTACTTACTTAAAAAACGCGCCTCGTAATGTAACAAACGACTAAAATGTGTTCGTCGTCACAAAACGAGAAGAAGACTTCTCCATCACAATGAAAGGCCTCACACAAGTCTGAGTACCCGACAGGAACTTACAAAGCTTCATTGGACTGTTCTTCCTCATACGACCCACAGCCCGGATCTCTCACTTTCCGACTTCCAGCTGTTTGGCCCAATGAAAGATGCCCTCCAAGTACTGGTGGTTACTGATGGAGCAAGACGTTGGCTGCGACGTCGAGCGGTAGAATACCACGTGGACAAACCTGCCTTCTCAGTAAGGTGACGTAAGGCCGTCAAAATTAACGGAGATTATGTTGAAAAATAAGATGTTGTAGCCAAAAAAGAGAGATGAATAATATGGTGTATTGGGATCCTAAATAAAACCAAACTGCTCTCAGGAAAATGGTATTGCATTACTTACTGAACACTCTTCGTACATATACTGTAAATAACGTATTATAAGAAACATGTGTCTTTGTAATACATATATCTCCGACGATGGGCAACGCCCGTAACTATGAGGGTGGCTTGAAAAGTTCTCGGAATCACCACGAGAGGTCAGCGCTAACGCAACGAGATGTTCATGTGATATTCATTGGACTGTTGCCCGTAAACAGGTGCCACGTCAGTGCTCTTGGAAGAGAGCTGTGGCGGTGACGTGGCTCTGTTGTTGTTCCCACGTAGTGATTTGCGAAGATGGAAAACATCGAGATTCGAGCAGTGGTTGAGTACTTCGTAAAGAAAAGTATGAGAGCAAAGGACGTTCATGCCGATTTCCAGAATACACTGGCGACTCTGCTCCTTCATATTCAACTGTTGCCAACTGGACAAATGAATTTAAATTTGGTCGGGAGAGCTTAGATGATGATCCGTAAAGTGGTCGACCAAAATATGTCACCACTCCAGAAATCATTGCAAAAGTGCACATAATGGTCATGGAGGATCGCCGATTGAAAGTGCTTGAAATTGCTCACTCTTGTCAGATGTCATCTGAAAGAGTATATCACATTTCAACTGAAGAATTAGAAATGAAAAAATTATCTGTAAGATGTGTGCCGCGACTCTTGACGCGCGCCCGCACACATGTGCCGTCGATAGGGCAAAATTACACGAACTAAGGTATGAATTGTTGCCACAGACGCGTTATTCACCTGATACGGCTCCGTCAGTCTTCCATCTCTTCTGAAAACTGAAAAACTATTCCGGTAAAATAAACTACTACCAACAAGCAGCTTATGTCAAATAATGAATTAAATACAACATATTTAAGATGAAATAAAAGGTTGTAGGTTTGCCATTGCTGTTCTTTCAGGGATCACAAAGAACTTGGAAGAGCAGCTGACAGAATGGACACAGTCTTGGAAAGAGGTTATGCTGTGAACAACAACAGAAAAACAAAGGTAATGGAATGCAACAGAATATTAAATCAGGTAATGTAGAGGGAATTAGATTAGGAAATTAAACACTAAAAGTCGTAAATGAGTTTTGTTATTTGCGCTGCAAAATAACTGAAGATATAAAATGGAGACCGGCAATAGCAATGAAATAATTTTTGAAAAAGAGTATTTCGTTACCATCTAAAATAAATTTAAGTGTTAAGAAGTATTTTTAATGTTATCTGTATGGAGTGTAGTCGTGTATGGAAGAGGGCGGTGGATGACATACAACTCAGACAAGAAGAGAATAGCAGTTTCTGAAATGTGGTGTTATAGAAAAAAGCTGAAGATCAGACTGGAAGATGGAATACCTAATGAAGAGACACTGTGGAATTGGGCAGAAAATAAATTCATGGCCCAACTTTATTAAAAGCAGGTATCTGTTGATAGGACAGATGCTGAAGCATCAAGGAATTGTCAGTTTCGCAACAGTGCGAGGGGGAGTTGTTAAGGGATACAATGGCTTGACTTCGGCAAACAGGTTAAAATAGATGTAGTTTGCGGCAGATATGAAGAGACGTGCTCAAGAGGATTAGCACAGGGAACGGACGAAACTTCGATACTGAAAGTTAATGTCAGTTCACGACGAAATAACGTGCGATTAACGTTCGCAAATGCAGATTTAAGAATTCAGCTTGATCCGAGTGCAGCTTGTGTTAATCTAAGATCAGCTGCTTTCTACAGTTGGCCTTTAGAAACGATCAAGCGTCTCTGCTGACAAAGATGGATACCCTCCCAATGGGTGAGAGGATTTGAAGCTAATTAGAATTTAATGTCCCATCGATAGTGAAGTCATTAGTAATCGAGGCGCAGCTCAGTGGAACGGCGATGGCACTTCCTGCGACCTCTTTAGAGAAAGAGGGAGATGCGTGGATGTCACGGAAAATTCCGATGAGGGTTATTGCACCCGTTCTCCCCAGATATTTGTCTGCTGGCCCCCTAGCTCATTGATGTTCTGTGAGTTGAGTTGTGAAACTACCGTAGACTGTCATAAATAAGGGTAGACTACGGTAATTTTTGTACCCGATTTTACTGTACATTTGGTGTGTTTCATATCTACTGGGCATTACCTGATAACGATCGTTTTTTTTACATATGCGACCAGTGTCTTACTAGATTCCTCTAAAAACCGGAAGCGGTATACCGTCTAGAAACTGAGTGAGGGTATATAAAGGGCCACGTAACGTACGAAAAATTTTTTTTCTACGTAGTTGTCCTCCTGTCTGTTACTTAAAAATAAACAGTATTTATAGCACAAATGAAATTGTCATTGTTTAGTTTCGGTTTTATTTGAAAACTGTCGAGTTTTAACGTAAAACAGAGGGAGGATGTAGTAAAACTAAGAAGACAATATATATTTACCAAATAACGCTAGGAAACCCCATTTTCCCAACAAAAAGGTAAAATAAAAAAGGCAAAACAAACATACATCAAACATCTCTTCAATACCTAATCCAACTTACATAAAACACGTTTTCGTTATTCACGAACAGGTTTTACATTTGTTAATACTAAAAGGAAATTCTTGTCTTTGATCATAATGAAGAACAGTCTACTGAGTATAAAATACCAACAGTAATTGTTCATATACTTTTATGTTTGTGCACGTAAACTGTACTTGCACCAAAATTAATTGCTTTGGGTACATCAAAGCGTAGAAGGCATGCTGCCAGTCAGTTTTTCTTATTTATAAAATGAAATTTATATTCTGTAAGGATATAAAATACACAATGGACTAACATTGAATGATGTGCTGTTCTAATTACGTACAAAACAAACACCCAAACAAATAAAAAAACAAAAAGAAGTCGTCGGCTACCAGTTTCTCTCTTACACATTCATTTATGTTTCTTTTCCACCAATGCTACCAATACTATCGGTAGATTTGGTACAGCACAATCTGTGAGTCGACTTGACACGCACGACTTTCGATTATGTTCAAGCAGCCAGTCGTTTCGTACACCGCAGAAGCTTGCTTACGTAACTACTGCGGACGCCTCTTAAGTGCAGGCAGGATGTATGTTATCACACGTTATCTTGTCACCTGCGCGAGATAGCACTGTGTGTAGTGTGTTTAGATGTATAGCCACACCCTGTGTGCAGTTCTCTCTTCTTACTAACAAAATGGCACAAAGCGTGTCTGAAGCACCAAAATCTACCTGTTGATCCTTCATGGTAAAGTCGGCTCTCTAGTTTTTATGTCAGGGTATTTACACCAGAAAAATGGCTGTGATGGAGTACAGAACTAAAAATTCCGCCTAGTGCAGAATCGTGATGGACTCACAGAAGTCTGCAGCAGTCTCCGGGATGGAAGCTTACAGCTTTTTTGTTTTGGAGAATACAGCCTATTTCCAAAATAATTTTCCGCTCAGTTGTGTTTATTGTTCACTTTAGACTATTACGCTGCCTTTTATTCTTCTGTCTTCTGTAACGTAGGCATAGTTAACGAAAGTATATCTTGCGGTACCACAGAATATTATAATGTAGTAAATACACGACTGTCCATATTTAGTGCTTAAGAGTATGCTGTGGTACAGCAACAAGATTTACTTGCAACTAGATTTGATTCCAGTAAATGTGCCACAGTTCCTAAAGATAAAGCAGTAAAAGGCTTCCAAATCGACTGCAAATAAAGTGACCACTAAACACAGCTGAGTGAAAAATTAGTTCGAAAATAGCCTGAGTTCCTCAAAACATATTAAATTACATCTGAAGTTCCCGTTATCCAGCGTCATGGAGCTTAATTCTCCAATAATATCTAGGTTATTAAGAGACAGAGCACTAGCTGAAATGGATAAAGACAAGAAAGGAAACGTACCGTTTTGAAGAAACAAACCGAGGATTAACCTCCAGTGATTTAGCAAACCCGTGAAAAATTAAAATCAGAAACACGTGTACTTAGTAGAAAAAATATTGACTTCCGACAGTAGTGCCAGATAAGATATACAGGGTGGTCAGAAACAGTCTTAAAAGTTTGTAATGATGGTGCAGGGTAGTTTTTCTGATAAATAATTGCGAAGAAAAACTTCGATTCGTTTCGCCTTTTTCGTGTTATTTAGCATTGAATAATCAGGTCGTCGCGTGCACAAATTTAGAAACAGTGTCACTAAACGTGTTCTTCGTAGGTTTCTTCAAACGGAAGAAACGTAATTTTTGGTCACCTAGCTTAAATTTATCACTTCACGGACCCATAAATGTCTGTGTATTATTACATTTTAGAGCGTGCAAGTGCGACCTGATAAGCTAACTTCAGTGTTGAATAATGCGGAAACGCGAAACGTATCTATTTGTTTCTCAACAATTATTTCTTAGTAAAACCTCCCCGGCAACATCTTACAAGCTTTTCAAACTGTTTATAACCGCCCTGTATAAAGTTATGTGAGGTATGGAGACAGGAAAGGCTTCGAGAGATGAAGGTGTTTCAATCGAAAAAAAATAAAGCTGAAGAAAAAGTAATACATAAGAGATGCGAAAAATTATTTACAGAAAAACTCATTTCTTCTAAACTGGAACGATGCTGTAGTTTGTCTACTACCGATACCAATGAAAATAACAGACAAGACATAAAAACTATAGATCTATAAGCGTCTTTTTTGTAACGTGAAAGACATTAAGGAAAATAACATCAACCACATAGAAAAACGTGCGAGTTGTTTTGAACTAAATGTCTCAAAATTAAGAGCTAGATGAAGAAGTTGGAATTTTTGTTTCGCGAACATTTCGTTGGTAAATTTCCGTTTTTTCCGCCAAACCACGACCTAGCGTCTTTAGCTGCACATAGTCCAGATAGTGTTCCTGTAACACCTTCATCTGCCAGTGATCCTGCAGTGGCTTGAAAGCTAGTTAATGATACAGAAAATAAATCGTGTCAAAATTTTACTTAACTCGCCAGTTTAAAACACGGTTGCAGTTCATCATCCACAAGGGATATAATAACTTTGATGTCATACTGTTCAGTTAAGACGCAAATCCATTACTTCACTTGATGTTTATTGACACTGCTCCTGCTAGATTTACACAAAATCATTGACGCTACATGTAGCTACTTACTGTCAATCGAAGTTTGAAACCTGGTTAAGTAGGCGGAAAGAAGAGCAGTCAGTCAGGACAAATACCACACGGCTAGCGCCTAGATTGGTAGACAACCCTCTTTATTTCCATGTGTTGTCCATAGAAGACTATCAGGGGTATGTGGAAAACCGTATTCCTTACGAGGACGAGGTCAAAATTAGTTGCTGCTTGACGTATGGTGCGGTTTCTTGGCTCGACTCCTTATGCACAGGAGGTGCCCGAGAGCCGTCGAAAAATCGTCTCCACAAAACGTCTGGAGACTCTCTCTTTTCGTTTACTTCATCTGCAAGGCAGGTCCAAGAAAGTCATTTGAAAAAAGAAGTTGGAAAGATATATTAGAGTTTAACGTCCCGTCGAGGACGAAATCGTTAGAGACGGAACACAATTTCGTATTGCGGAGGGGTGCGAAGGTATATCGGCTGTGTTCTTTTCAAAGGTACCAACCAACTCGGCATTTGCCTTAAGTACAACTAATACGATTTCTCCGTCAGTGACGTTTTTATTTTGCCAATATACCGACCGGCTCATAACTTTTAGATGGGGAATTGTTTATTTATATGACTGGTGTTAGTGAGGAGTACAGACGTCTTTTCGCAGTAGGAGACCGATGATAGTGTAGATTATTTTGCGTCTCTTGCTAATGATAAAAAATGGTCTATTTTTAAAAGGTACTTTAGAGGTTAAAAAACACGAGTGTCTGACAGTGAATTGTACTCACAGGGACGGTTCAGTTGAAAAAAGTCCGCATACAGCTACCTGATCTATGTCCTCTCCACTGCACATTAAGTTTGCACTGTCACTTCGTGATGCTGAAGGTGTTTCAGGTATGTTTGCTTATACTGTACAGAAAGATCAAAGATTAAATTGTTTCTACATAAATATGTTTCCATTTTTAAAAAATATAAATGAGCTGCACCAAAATATTGACATGTGCACAATTCTTACCTATTTAATCATTACTTTTGTTTACAATGCTGCAGCCGATTCAAACCAATGCTCATTAGATGACAAAGGAGTAGAAATTGGAGGAAGAAGAGTAGAGTGTTTGAAATTTGCTGATGACATGGTCCTTCTAGCCACAGGGGAAAAAGAATTACAGGATTTGGTGGACACCATTTCAACTAACGGAAAAAAGTATGGAATGAAAATTAACACAAATAAAACAAAAGTATTGGCACTAGGAGGAAATATGGAAATAAAAATTATGCGGAATGGAGAAATACTAGCACAGGTGCAAAATTTTAAGTGTCTTGGAAGCAGGTTAGACACCGACTGGAAGTGCACCACAGAAATAAAAACAAGGATAGCAATGGCAAAAGAGGCGTTTTATAAGAAAAGGAGAATTTTCTGCAGCGGTCTGGACAGAGAACTCAGAAAGAGACTCATAAAATGTATTGTATGGAGTGTCCTTCTATATGGTGCTGAAACATGGACTATGAGGAAAAAAGACAGAGAAAGGCTGGAGGCTTTTGAGATCTGGACATGGAGGAAGATGGAAAGAATAAGTTGGATGGACAGAGTAAAAAAATGAAGAGGTACTGAGAAGAGTGGGAGAGAAAAGACAGTTACTAGATGTAATAAAGAGAAGAAAAAGAAATTGGATTGTGCATATATTAAGAAAGAATGACGGACTGATAAAAACAGTTTTAGAAGGTTATGTAGAAGGGAAAAGGAAGCGAGGAGGGAAGAGATTCCAGATACTGGATGACATGATGGACGGTACAACATACAGCAGCCTTAAGAAGGAAGCAATGGATCGCAGAAAACGGAGAGGCAAAGCACCTGCTAATATAGCAGATAACTGATGATGATGATGATAATAATAACTGAATTCCGCATATGTCAGTATTCTGGTGCGGAACCATTCATATTTTAGAACAGAAAAACAAATTTACGTACAAACCATTTAATCTTTTATCTTTTATTCAATGTAAACAATCATATCTGTAATATGTACATCACCGAAGTGATAGTGTAAATGTAATGTGCAATAGAGAGAACATAGACCAGGTAGCAGTTGCAGAATTTTTACAACTATACCGTCCCTATAAATAGAATTCACCGTCAGAAAGTCATGTTTTTTGCCTCTAAAATGCCTTTTCTAAATAAATAGTTTTTATCATTAGCAAAAACGCAAAATAACCTTCACTGCTCTTGGTCTGCTACTCCGAAGAGACGTCTGTACTCTTCAGCAACACCAGCCATTCAACCATCTGTACGCATAGTGACAAAATACGCAAGTGACTGACGCAGAAACTGTTTTATTTGTATTTATCAACAGTCACAGCCGTCATAATGCCGTCCCTTAAGGACGAAATATTCGTTTGCCATAAATGATTTAGGGAAATCAGAGAAATCTCAAATCTGAATGTCTGGTAGGTATTTGAACTGTCGTTCTCTCGAATGCGAGTGTACGCCGCCAGCTCGCCGGGATTATTCATCTGAAGGAAACTATCACGCATGGCACACAGGTATTGAGGCCCTAACAGCAGTTTACGCTGTAGATTAATTCGAATCACTACGTGGCGATAGTGACATTATGAAAACTGAATTCCCACATCAACCAAATAAATAGTCTTACGTAGAGCGCTGGTGAACGTTATCAAGCGAGGCAGGGCGGCCTGCATAATGCAGTACAGACAGGCGCCAAAATGGCTCGCGATTTAACTCATACATTTTGTTGCATTCGTGTGATGAACATAACGATTGCTGGAGAACGCTTGGTTGGCTACAACAAAAATGCCTTTTATGATTTTCACACCCTACTGTCCGACACAGTAAAGAAACCTCAACGAAGTCAGTCACTCGGAATTTTAAACGTGACGTCTCACACTTCCCAGGACGCCCTTACTTTTATCAGAAAGTTCGAGATAAAAGGCTGATTGTTCCAGTTTCTATTTTTGTTTGGCATGTCTCGTATGTAAGTACCGTTGATTAAGATGTCCTCTCTGCCGTTATCATCTGATATCTGTGTATATTACCTTCTGTGAATTGTTTATATAGCACTGTATACCGTATATCGATAAGATATTTTTTTATTTTCTCTTTTCGTTGCTTTGAGCAATTTCGAGACTTCACTGATTGCTTTTTTTCTATTTAACGATTTCTCAAAATGACGCTGTCAGTCTCCACTCTCTACGTACCATAGAAGTGCATCTAAGCTACGTGCATACTACGCAGACCACTGTACGGCGAGTGGCGGAGGGTTGCCCTGAACTACTGATCATTTCCTTTCCTGTTACACGTTCAAATAGAGCAATTTTTATAAGCCTCCGTATGAGGTCTAATGTGTCGTATTTTATCTTCGTGGTCTTTATGCGGAAAGTATGTTCACGCCAGTAGAACCGTTCTGTAGTCAGTTTCACATGCAGGTTCTCTAAATTTTCCCAACAGTGTTTCTCGAAAAGAACGTCGCCTTACCACCAGTGATTCCCATTCGAGTTTCCGATGTATTTCCGTAATGCCTGCGTGTTGATCGAACCTACCGGTAAGAAATCTGGCAGCCCACCTCTGAACTACCTCTGTGTCTTCCTCTAATGATTTATTACTAATGAAACTAGGGAGTAGTCCGCCTAAACAAAATGCAATGAATTTATTTTTAAGGTACTTTAATTACTAAACTACTCACAATTACACCGTACTTCCACTAAAAAATACAGTGAAACAATAGTCAAGTCGGGCTTTACGTATTTCGATTTTCAGATTTTTCTTCTCTCTTCGAATTCAAACTTTGAATTGTCCCACACTTCGTCGTCTCACCTACTAGTAAAGCGCATAAAACACTAAAAAACTCGTGAGACACTCGCAACATAGACACAATCACGCAACAGAACTATCAAATGTATGTTCTGGCTCTGCTACTCGCTACAAGACTACATAACCAAACTTATTGTTGCGCCGCTTGAAATAACAATGCGTTGACATACTCCACCTCTGTTACGTCTTGCAGTAATAGTGTTGCAAACAATGATTTTGAGATTCCGTTAACTTTGCAGGACGCTTTCGTGAAGAATGTGCAGTGACATACTTTTTTGTCGGTGAAATTCGCCAGAATAAAATACGCCAGAATTTCGGTCAGGTACGTCCACCAATCAAAATTATGTAATTAAATAAAAATCGTTGTTCGTTTCAGTGCTAGCTATTCCCACAACCTTAGATTTTTGCGATTTCATCTTTCCTTTAGCCTTACATTCTTTATTCAACCATTATTATGATACAATTTAACCTACTACCTAAATACATTAGTAGGTCCTATTTTTAAGTGTTTCAATGTACAGTCTGCAGCTATTATTATTTTTAACACTACAGGTTAATACTGTGATGCTTCACCACTATGAGGATTATTCTACTATTATTTACTACGCTATTGTTTCGGTGTTATTGTAATTTTCAGCTGCTGTTAGTTTTGGATACTACTTATAACGAGTTACTATGACTACTCTACCTGCAGCGTTACAGGTGTGCCAGAAGAAGATACAAACCTAATTGTTGGCCTTTCCCACTGAGCTAATCCCAGTGGGAGTGCCCCTGGCACTGGGCTCGCCGATGACTTAGTCGCTGCAGTTCTATACTAATCTCATTATCCTAGTTCTGAACCTATAACTAATCTATATCTACTGTCATAATCGGTGCGTTGTCAAATCCGGTGATGATGTACTACCTCCCCAACCTAATCCGAAAACATGGCGGGTTCGAGCCGTGAGGCGGCTGGCCAAGTCCATGTCCTGGCGGGACAGGGAGGGTGTACAGAGTCTAAGTCTGGTGTTTTTTCATTAGTTGTTTCTTAGGTACTCTTTGAGGACTTTACCTGAGATTGCATCTGCTAGGTGATTCCGGACGTTAAAAGTGTTTTCATGCCTGAGCAAGTGGTGTGTATCGTTATTCGGCAGTTGTTCCCTAAATTGTTGTGCAACGTCGTCGAAGAGGGGACACTTATACACCACATGGTCTGGAGTGCCCTGCACTGCTCCACAGTCACACGCTCATGTTGCCCTTTTCCCGAACCGACACAAATATGTCGGGTAGGGTCCATGCCCAGTAAGAAAGTGCACCAAGCCTCTAGTGGGTTTGATGTATGTGAGTTTTAAGCGTTCCTGTATGTTTGGAAGTAGCTCGTGTGTTCTTCGCCCTGTCTCGTCATTATTCCAAAGTTCCTGCCATAATTCAATTCCCCTTCTTTTAATACTTTGTTTATCTCCTACATATTCCCCCATGATTTCTTCAATTTTTTCTCTTCTATTCTTCTTTATCCAATACCAGGTGGCCTGTTCCCTAATTTTTATGTCTAATGGACATAACCCCATCAGTACTAAAAGTGCCCCGCCCGGAGTTGTTCTATATGCGCCTACTGAACGTAGGAGCATATTTCGCTGCACTTGTAACGTTGTTACTTTAATTGTGGTGTAAGTGGTGCTGATAGCCAATAAAAGCGGGTTAAAAGCTGTGAGCTGTCTGGAGAAGTTAACCTTGCATTACTGCGCAAATGTTTCACCAGGTATCCAGTCTAGCTTACCAAATTCACAACCAGACTAACATTAATTATAATCTTTTAATAGTCATACGACAACCTGTGATATATACTGTATATATATATATATATATATATATATATATATATATATATATGAATTTAAATAACAAGAAATAAATCAGTTTATATTTGGAAATTTATTTTAACATTGATCATTGAAATTTCAGCATATTAAACGTGAGTCATAGCTAAGCTGGTGCCATATTTAGGACTGTGAAAATGTGAGTTTGTAATCTTACGGAACACGTCAAATATGGAGCCAAGATTGGGAGACTGCATACAACACGGCATTCATAAAAATAACACACGAAGAACGTTGAAACATATGCAAGAGGAAATTAACCACAACCAACCGATTCAATTTTTACCCAAAGAAGTTACGTTCGTAGCACAATCCTGTACGTCATGTAATTACCACACACTGGCATACTAAACTCATACCAACTCTCTGTGAAATCTTCCCGAAAAGAATAGCTGAGGGCTACTTTGATGATTACACCACATGCTTCACGTGATCAACTTGGTTTACACAAAGACTGTAACTCCACAATAATTTTGATAATTAAATTAAATTAGATCGAAAAACAATTTACAAAAAAACCTCGAACTGGTTACTATCGTCTTACTATTAACCTGATGGGTCAAACAATAGTATAAGCACGTGGTACTGGTCTCACAAAGTACACCCCACGTGGGATGAACATAATGAAAAGTTGCTATATTGAAAAATATTGTCAAGACGAGACGTTATAATCTCACGCACATTCGCATTGAAGATTGATGATGCTAGTTAGAGTTACTGATCAACACATGGTTCCACTTTACTCATAAAGTAGTGACAAAGCCACTACCGGAATATATTCTTAACTTCACACTCGAATTACACTGCGTTGCAATTTAAGATAACATTAGATATTTTAGAGCTAAACCTGAAATAAAGGTGATTAAATTTTCAATTAGGCTGAACTTAAGAAATCCATTGTCCTACGGACTTAGCAGACACGCGCTTAGCCGGAGATCTTACCACTTCAGACGCTCGCCACGGACAGACTGACCTGGCCCCTTCCTGAAGGTGGCTCACAAATACAAACGGAAGTGGCCAGAGGGGCAGCTTCCTATACCAACATGACAAGGGACGGACAGGACCATACTAAGGATAGAAACTTTGCTTTTAGAAAGCGTAGCTACCTGTTCCGACGTTGGTCCTACTGTTCTCTAGCAGACAGGCTTGTCTGCTACCCTCAAGCATGCAACTAGAAATACGTTTGCTCATTCATCCTGTCACACAGAAGGGAAGGGGGATGACAGTATCTTATCATATACAGTATATAAAAGAAAGCGGATGTAGGTTCTGTATGAGACTGACATGAATTAAAACTGTGTTTTAAAATGTAGTAGTGTGACAGATCGTTCTTGTTTATGTGTAAAAGTAACACGTTTCACTGCTCAGTCTCCGCCCAGATAGAAACACCACAGTAAATTTAGAAGAGGAATTTATGCCGTAAATGACAACAGATTTAAGAAATTAACATGAAAGGAATCCAACAGAGACCTTTCACACTCTTCTTACGGCCATGGCAGGCATGACCCTCGTGAGCCTATGTGCCCAGACCGCTGACCTGAGCCTACTATGGATGTGAGAATGCTGCTATGATACAATTTGATTAGATCAGGTGGGAGATTGAATCTTTTGTGCCCTATTCCGATTAAGTTGTTTAGTACTGTTAGTGATCTCTGTGTTACCGTGTCAATGTGTGATGCGTAGTTCCACCTCTCGTTGACGACGACACCAAGGTACCGGGGGGCTTCTCGGCGCCTGAGGACCGGCAAGCCGTTTATTCTTAGTAGTTGGCCTTTGAGTAATAGGTAGCTTGACTTGTTAGGTGCGATGGTCATTTTTGTTTTGTGACACCATGTGGTCAATATTGCTATAGCTCTCTCTACTTTTGGCTCTAATTCTTCGCGGCTATGGCCGTCGACCAGCAAGAGGAGGTCGTCTGCGTAGGCTATGACCTCTAGCACATCTTCACTGCTCTTTAGTTCTTCTAAGAGTGGCTCCATATTTATGTCCCAAAAGAGTGGCCCCAGGACGGATCCCTGAGGACACCCCTTGGTAATTTTCTTGCTGACTTTGCCGCTAGGGACTGATAGCCAGACCTCTCTTTCTTCACAATAGCTCCTGAGACAGCCATACAGTGGCTCTGGGCATTCCTTCTCCCGCAAGCAGGAGAAGAGCGAAGGCCACCACAGTTTGTCAAAGGCGCCACTGATGTCCACCATGATGCCGACAATGTACTTGTGTGGGGCAGAGTCACAGACATCCGCAGCCAGGGCGATTGCGTCAGACGCCGATCGTCCTGTCCGAAAACCGAATCGTCTGTCACTCATCCTGCACAGGACTCGGTGTGCAGCCAGTCTGTCTGCTAGCAACCTCTCAAAAAGCTTGCCCAACAAGTCCAGTAGACATGTAGGTCTGTACGATTTGGCTTCTTTGGGGTCTTTGTCTGGGCCTTTTTTGATTATAACTACATTCGCCTTCTTCCATATTGAGGGGAATGTCTCAAGCCGTAAACACTCATTGTACAGCTGAGTGACATGTGCCACAAGCTGGGGGGGCGAGGTATTGTATCACCTCCGCAGTGATGCCGTCTGGGCCAGGAGCTTTGCCTTTTTTTAAGAGCCTTGATTTGGGAGCCTACCTCTTCTTCGGAGAAGGGGTAAACCACGCGGTTGTTTTCGTAGACCCGTTGGTTCTCTCTCCTTATTCTTTGTTGTTCGTCAGAGTCATCTTCCTTTCTATCATCAGGGCTCGGAGTAGGACCCCCGCAGTTTCCTGCCAGGTCTCCATCATCCGGTCCCCGTCCCTGACGGTAGATAGCACCATAGGTGATTTGATTTTTTCTCGTACTATTTTATATGGAATTCCCCAGGGGTCAGTAACCAGTTGGCTATGTACGTACTTCTCCCAGCTCCTCGTCCTGACAGCCTTAAGCTCCTGTTGGAACTGTTCTCCTCCTGGTTGGTACAGCTGCCTTCACCGCCCTAGTTGTCGCACTCGTTAGTTCTTTGGCATATTCTTCTACGTTGACATCACGTTCGCCTTACATTACGGTGATCATGGAGTGCTAGGGTGCTTTAATCCCACTAGGTAGATCTTGGCCCTTATGACTTCGTGGAGGAGTCATTGTGGCCTGCGGACTAAAAAGTTTGGAGACCCCTGCTCTAATCCGACCTGGTACAGACCCCAAACACTCGAGCAGCACTCAAGAAAAGGTCCCACTAGTGTCCTATACGCACTCTCCTCTGCAGATGAATCACTTTTTTCTCCGAATTCTGCCAATGAATGAAAGCCGAACATTCGCCTTCCTTACCACAATGCTTACATGCTCATTCCATCTCATATCGCTTTTCAGTGTTACAACCAGATATTTAAAAGACATGACTGTGTCAAGCAGCATTCTACTAATGCTCTATCCGAACATTAAGGTTTTATTTTTGCTACTCATCCGCATTAACTCATATTTTTCTAGATTTCGAGGCAGCTGCCATGCATCACGCCAACTAGAAATTTTGTCGTAAGTCATCTTGTATTCCCTACAGCCAGTCAACTTCAACACCTTCCATACACCATAGCATCACCAGCAAACAACAGCATCCCACCCTGTCCTCCAGACCGTTTGTGTGTACATAAAACAATGTCGGTCCCATCACACTTCACACTCCTGACGATACCCTGTGAGTATTTCTCCTAGTATTGGTAGTAGCAGCTGTTGTTTCGGTCTCCACTCCAAAGACTTGTTGGGTTGATGGCAGCTCTCCACGCGAGTCTGTCCTGTACAAATCTCTTCATCTCTGCGTAACTGCTGCAACGTACAACTATTGGTATGTTGTTATTGTATTCGAGCAAGAACGTTCCTTAACAATTCCTTCTCCCCTCCCCCTCTGCTGCATACACTCACACACACATAAACTCGCGCGCACTTTCCTCCAGTATGAGAAATTAACTATCCTTTAATGGTCGTGTAGTAGTACAACCACTACCACATTGTGGGGAGTCGTTCCTCCGGTCTTCCAGGACTGCATGACTACTCTGCCACCCAGGCGTCGTGGGTTCAAGGGGGAATGTGAAGGCGAGGACGTGGAGGTCGAGAACTACAAAGACAGGACCCCATCTCCGTCCCATGGGTGCAATCAGGCGTTGAACTCCGGTTTACGAGAAGCGGTTCCGCGCTACGGCAGTCCGTCTGGGCGGCGCCTGCTGACTCGACACAGCTGAAACCGATGGACGCTGAGGAGAGATCAGAAATCAGCTCAGTGTGCTCGACTCGTGAGCGTCTGCCGCTGCCCGTTCAATAAACATAAAATTCGTCACTTGAGTCCGTTTACGGTTACAAGTTTTTTTTTTTTTTCTTTATTGTATTTCAATGCTGCTGGCAGCAGCATATGCGTTGCTCTTCAGCCGAAAGACATAGAACAAACAATAGAAGACATTTAAAAATAACAAAGGAGAGAATATGGTGAACATAGATATAAAAAAGGGGAAACATCATGGAAGGCAATAGACAAAAAAACGGGGTGACCGTAAAATGGAGATAAAAAACTGTTAAAACTGTTTCAAAGTAGCACACAAAAGGCCACACACTGCGACAATTAAAAGAACACAAGGCACAGTATGACTGGAGCACAAAAGGTATCGACGGATGGCGTAGCACATAACAAACACTGACGGCGAACCTCAAGGCAGTACACAATTAAAATCACACCTCTTGACACACAGGAGAAACAGCACTAAACACAACACTGATGTGGCACAGTGACGATGATCAAAACAGAGGATCTGCCAGGCGCAAGGAGATGAGGGAGACCGGAAGAAGGGAGGGAGGGGAAGAGATGGGGGAGATGAGCGGGGGGCGCGCTGAAGAGGGCAGGTAGGGAGGGATGTGGGAAGGAAAGAGGCAAGTATGGGGTGCAGGGTCTTAGGGGTGGGGGGGGGGAAGGAGGAAAATCCGCTCTGGGAGAAGGAGGGAACGGTTGCAAGTGGATTCTACCTGTCTAGAAGGGAGAGCAGGTGCGCGAGCTCGCAAGTACAGCCATGGACTAGCGGCATTGATGCTATATGCTCAACCGTTGAACATGATGGCTATTGCTCCATTAAATTTCGGATGTGCAGCCGCATAAATTCCGCTTCTTCTTCTAATATATCGGTTGGATATCGTTCACCCATCTTCAGCACAGGGATGAAACTCATAGAGGGACCTCTGGTATTCTCGGTTCGCTGCGACGCCAGTTGGAGTGCTGCAAGTTAATCAATCCATCATCAAGCCTTTGATTCGCTGCCACGTCACTTGGAGTGCTGCGAGTTTGTCAGTCCGAATCTCCCTTTCTTAATGGTTGATTTTTAGTCTTCCGTGGTCGTTTTCGATTCATAGTTAACAGTTTTGGTTTCACGATTTCATTACATCTCATTACGACTTCTCGTCTGTTGTGCACTCTTTGGATGCCTTTTAAATATGTTAGCCATATTCCGATTGCGTTCTTCTCGCGTCCGTAATATTTTGTGGGGCTATTGATCCGAAATTTCTTTTTTTTTCTTTTTTTATACAAAACAGAAACTGCTTGTATTGCGTGGTGTTCTGCGGACTTTTGTGCACCTGTCATTGCTTACTATTCTGAGTCCGCAGTTCGTGGTCTTGCGGTAGCGTTCTTGCTTCCCGTGCACGGGGTCCTGGGTTCGATTCCCGACGGGGTTAGGGATTTTTCCTGCCTCGTGATAACTGGGTGTTGTTGTGTCATCTTCATTATCATCATCCATCCCCATTCAGGTCGGTGGAAGACAATGGCAAACCACCTCCACTAGGATCTTGCCTAGTACAGCGGTCGTGTCTCCCACATCGTCCTCCTCGGAGTATGGGACCTCATCATCATACTAATCTGAGCATGGACTTCTCGATTTAAATGCAAAAAGTACATTATTCGTATTCTACGTTATTTTTGTTTGCACACGTCTTCCATACTTCCTCACATTTAATGGAGCACCCCATTTTAGCAAATTTTGACAGTACTGATATTCAGCTTTATTATATCTTGCCACAGAGTGAGTATGTCATTCTGCTTTGAATCGCGTGTTTCTTGCCACTGAGTACCATGCATTTCACAGTGTCTTGCGGTGTATGGATGTAGATGTGCAGTACATGAATTTACTTTGTAGTCTTGTCGAATAGAGCATTCTTCCTTGCGAATGCTAAAAATGCGACAGCAGTTACACAAATGTTATCACACGTTATTAACAGTTACTACAAACAGTACATTTTAGCAGAAGCCAATGAACATTTTGGTGGCTCCCATTAAATGCGAGATGGTAACAAAGTGACTTATAATACGAGCGGTACACTTGCAGCGCATTTAAATCGAGCGGTTCACACACGGATTCATAAGCAACGGATTATCAGATACGATGCACATCACAAGGTGTGGTTAGGTTAAGTTAGAACACGGGTTTTAAATTCAGTCATCGATTACTTAAAGCGAGCTGTCAACAGAGCAGCCCCCTTTTCCGCCATACCTCATGGCGGCTGCTTCCAACCTTGCTCCGCGTTACACATTAACAGCATTTGTGAAGTGACCCAGCGTGTTTGTGTGTCGCCTACAACTGAGCGGTAGCCAGCAGCGGATGTGGCAAAACTGTATTGGTGACAGACGTCAAATATCAAGTAATTTTACTCGGACGGTAGTATTGCGTACTGACAAGGTTTAAACAAATATACATATAACTGCAGACTGGCGAATTAAAGTACTATATTTTCTTGGGCTCGTGACCATATCAGGTTGGCTTGGGTTGTTTGGGGGAAGAGACCAAACAGCGAGGTCATCGGTCTCATCGGATTAGGGAAGGACGGGGAAGGAAGTCGGCCGTGCCCTTTCAAAGGAACCATCCCGGCATTTGCCTGGAGTGGTTTAGGCCAATCACGGAAAACCTAAATCAGGATGGCCGGACGCGGGATTGAACCGTCGTGCTCCCGAATGCGAGTCCAGTGTGCTAACCACTGTGCCACCTCGCTCGGTGTGTGACCATATCGGTTGGACCTTAGACGATTGGAAAACTGTGGCTTGGTCAGATGAGTCCCGATTTCAGCTGGTCACGGCTGATGGCAGAGCTAGAGAGTGGTGTAGACCACCCCTCCCCCTCCCCGAAGCTATGCACCCAAGTTTTCAACAAGGCAGTGAGGAAGCTGGTAGCAGTTCCACAATGGTGTGTGGTGCACTTTCATGGCTGGGTCCTCTGATCCATCTGAACCGATCAGTGATTGGAAATGGTTATGTTCGGCTACTTGAAGACCCTTGAAGCCATTAATGGACTTCAAGTTCCCGAACAATGATAGATTTTTTTTTTATGACAGTGCGCCATGTCATCGGACCACAATTGTTCCCAATTAGTTTGATGAACATGCTGGACAGTTCAAGCGAACGATTTGGCCACCCGGTCACCCATCAATCCCATCGAACATTTATGGGAAATAATTTTGCAACTACGGACGTCTACAGAAGAAAAATGGCTCAATATTGCTGCATGGGACTTCCAACGACTTGTTGAGTTAATGGCACGTGAAGTCGCTGCACTATGCCGGGCGAAAGGAGCTTCAACACGATACTGGGGGATTGTCACCTCAGGGTACAGCTGTACAATTTGAACCAGTTAGTGTTTTGATAAGTTTGTGAAATTACACTACTGGCCATTAAAATTACTACACCAAGAAGAAATGCAGATGATAAACGGGTATTCATTGGACAAATATATTATACTAGAACTGACATGTGATTACATTTTCACGCAGTTTGGGTGCATAGATCCTGAGAAATCAGTACCCAGACCAACCACCTCTGGCCGTAATAACGGCCTTGATACGCCTGGGCATTGAGTCAAACAGAGCTTGGATGGCGTGTACAGGTACAGCTGCCCATGCAGCTTCAACACGATACCACAGTTCATCAAGAGTAGTGACTGGCGTATTGTGACGAGCCAGTTGCTCGCCCACCATTGACCCGACGATTTCAATTGGTGAGAGATCTGGAGAATGTGCTGGCCAGGGCACCAGTCGAAGATTTTCTGTATCCAGAAAGGCCCGTACAGGATCTGCAACATGCGGTCGTGCAATTATCCTGTTGAAATGTAGGGTTTCGCAGGGATCGAATGAAGGGTAGAGCCACGGATCGTAACACATCTGAAATGTAACGTCCACTGTTCAAAGTGCCGTCAGTGCGAACAAGAGGTGACTGAGACGTGTAACCAATGGCACCCCATATCATCACGCCGGGTGATACGCCAGTATGGCGATGACGAATACGCGCTTCCAATTTGCGTTCACCACGATGTCGACAAACACGGATGCGACCATCATGATGCTGTAAATAGAACCTGGATTCATTCGAAAAAATGACGTTTTGCCATTCGTGCACCCAGGTTCGTCGTTCAGTACACCATCGCAGGCGCTCCTGTCCGTGATGCAGCATCAAGGGTAACGACAGCCATGGTCTCCAAGCTGATAGTCCATGCTTCTGCAAATGCCGTCGAACTGTTCGTGCAGATGGTTGTTGTCTTGCAAAAGTCCCCGTCTGTTGACTCAGGGATCGAGACGTGGCTGCACGATCCGTTACAGCCATGTGGATAAGATGCCTGTCATCTCGACTGATAGTTATACGAGACCGTTGGGATCCAGCACCGCGTTCCGTATTACCCTCCTGAACCCACCGATTGCATATTCTGGTAACAGTTATTGTCGCGATACGATAAACCGAAATCGTGATAGGCTACAATCCGACCTTTATCAAAGCCGGAAACGTGATGGTACGCATTTCTCCTCCTTACACGAGGCATCACAACAACGTTTCACCAGGCAACGTCGGTCAACTGCTGTTTGTGAATGAGAAATCGGTGGAAACTTTCCACATGTCAGCACGTTGTAGGTGTCGCCACCGGCGCCAACCTTGTGTGAATGCTCTGAAAAGCTAATCATTTGCATATCACAGCATCTTCTTCCTGTCGATTAAATTTCGCGTCTGTAGCACATCTTCGTGGTGCAGCAATTTTAATGGCCAGTAGTGTAATTTACGCTGTAATGTTGTATTTAAATTACCAGAATAATTGTAGTCAATTATTCCACATGGGAATGGACAACATATAGAGCACCTCCTTCATAAACTTGCGAGGTGCCGGGGCAAGCAGTGTATTTATCACTAAATTCTTCTAGCATCTACATATGTAAATGATGCTCTAAGCCCCCCCTATTCTAACTCCGACTTTTGCTGTTGCACAAGGATAAAGAAAACATGCGAACTGACTCTGATCAACCCTGCCAGTGGAGTAGAAGAGAGTTTGGCACCTGCAATAATTTAATTTGATAAATAAGGTAAATAAACGAAGGTTTCATTAACATAGTGAGAAATGATGGGTTGCTCTACCGATTAACAGAATGAAAGTTCTGTCCAAAATAACAATATGATTTATTAAGACTAAACACAAGATAATAAAAGAAACACATGAAATATTTATAATACCTCAAATTGGCTCAAATTGGAGACTCATACAAACACTGTTAAGGTGAAGTTGTCCCTAAACTAGATCGTGAGGTATAAGACGAAGTGGTATGTGGAGCCAATTCCTTGCCACTCAAATCTCATGAGAGACACACAGCTAACCCAACAGTAATTGCTGCTACTCAAGACAGAACAAAGTTAGAAAAAGACGAACAGGCGCGCTCTGCTGAGCTCTGATTATCACCTAGGAAAATCCCTATCTGCCGGTGCTGCGGACATACATTACCAAACAGTCTTCTTAACTGCCCGAACACGATCTGGCGTACAGAAGGCGATGGCTGGTTGCTTCGACGTCCTCGACCGAAAGGCGAGAGCCGACTACCCAGAGCACCCGTACAGGCCGAACACACAACATTCCCGCCCCCACGACAGTGGCCGTGGTTAAACGTTCCAATCAGCAACTCGAAAACCGGCGGAAAATTCCACTCCATTGCCGGAGCACTACCATTCCACCAATGGAGATTCTTGGCGCCAATTTCTGTGCTGATTTTGCTACGTCACGGAGCTATGCCCTGAGCAAGCCAATCACAGTTACTATTTTGCAGAAAGCGCGGGAATTCTCCCGCCACAACTGCCTGGGTACACAAGTCATTCCCACGCCTCGCTGGTAGCCCGCCAGAAAGTGTTTTCGCTAAGATTCTGCGAAGTAACGGAACCTCTAGCCCAGCCGCTACTTCAAACCCCTCCGGGCGTGTCTTTTGACAATGTCGGCGTCTGCAAAGCATTCACTCGACTTCCTCGCACCCGTCGGCTTAACCCTCTCCAGTTCAACGGAGCCCGCCTGTCACCGGACCACCCGGGTGACGAGAGACGCTGCGTGGGAAGTCCGCGTGTGAAGGAATAGCAACTTTCCA
The DNA here is from genome assembly GCF_023898315.1 of Schistocerca nitens. Classification (NCBI taxonomy): domain Eukaryota; kingdom Metazoa; phylum Arthropoda; class Insecta; order Orthoptera; family Acrididae; genus Schistocerca; species Schistocerca nitens. The sequence continues at coordinate 916,988,323 of NC_064617.1, forward strand.
CCCCATGCAATTAGAGAGGAGAATCGTAAGATAGAAATATGAGAGGGGGCTCATGCCACCTCTCAAACTGTCAAGTCACATTAACGTAAATGCCTGTTGAAGGCCCGAATAACCATCTTCTGTAGCGTGGACAGCTGCAAGACGTGCAGGAAGAGAGTCAGTGAAGTTCTGGAAGGTACCGACAGGGATGCAGAGCCATGCCTACTCCAGCCGTGACTGTCTGTGATCGGTTCCTTGGCTATGGATCCATGGCGAGAACATCCCGATCGAGGTGGTCCCACAGATTCTCGATTCGGTTTAAATCCGGCGAGTTTGGTGGCCAGCAGAGTACGGTAAACTCGTCCTGGTGCTCTTTAAACCAGGCACGTACGCTGTGAGCTGTTTGACACGTTGCATTAGGCTGCTGGTAGATGCCATCGTGCTGCACGTAGGGATGGACATGGTCCCTAACGATAGAGGCTTACATCTACATCTACATATACATGGTTACTCCGCAATTCACACTTAGGTGCCTGGCAGAGGGTTCATCGAACCATTTTCATACTAATTCTCTACAATTCCACTCTCTAATGGCGCGTGGGAAAAAGGAACACCTAAATCTTTCCGTTCGAGCTCTGATTTCTCTTATTATGATGATCATTTCTCCCTACGTAGGTGGGTGTCAACAAAATATTTTCGCATTCGGTAGAGAAAGTTGGTGATTGAAATTTCGTAAATAGATCTCGCCGCAAAGAAGACCGCCTTTGTTTCAGTGACTGCCACCCCAACTCGCGTATCATATCAGTCACACTCTCACCCCCATAAAGCGATAACACGAAACGAGCTGCCCTTCTTTGCACTTTTTCGATGTCCTCCTTCAATCCTACCTGGTAAGCATCCCACACCGTGCAGCAATATTCCAGCAGAGAACGGACAAGTGTAATGTAGGCTGTCTCTTTAGTGGATTTGTCGCATCTTCTAAGTGTTCTGCCAACAAAGCGCAGTCTTTGTTTCGCCTCCCCCACAATATTCTCTATGTGGTCTTTCCCATTTAATTTGCTCGTAATTGTAATTCCTAGCTATTTAGTCGAATTGACAGCCCTTAGATTTGTGTGATTTATCGTATACCCAAAATTTATCGGATTTCTTTTAGTACGGTACCTATGTGGATGAACTCGCACTTTTCTTTGTTTAGTGCCAATTGCCACTTTTCGCACCATACAGAAATTCTCTCCAGATCATTTTGTAATTGGAACTGAACGTCTGATGATTTTACTAGACGGCAAATTACAGCGTCATCTGCAAACAATCTAAGGCGGCTACTGAGATTATCACCTAGATCATTTATGTAAATCAGGAACAGCAGAGGGCCTATGACACTACCTTGCGGAACGCCAGATATCACTTCTGTTCTACTCGATGATTTACCGCCTATCACTACAAAATGTGACCTCTCTGAGAGGAAATCACGAATCCAGTAACACAACTGAGACGATACTAAATATGCACGCAATTTGATTAATAGTCGCTTGTGAGGAACGGTATCAAAGGCTTTCTGGAAATCTAGGAATATGGGATCGATCTGAGACCCCTTGTCGACAGCACTCACTACTTCATGGGAATAAAGAGCTAGCTGTGTTGCGCAAGAAAGATATTTTCTGAATCCGTGTTGGTTGTGTATCAATAAGTCATTTTCTTCAAGGTGATTCATAATGTTCGAGTACAGTATAAGCTCCAAAATCCTACTGCAAATTGAGGTCAGTGATATGGGTCTGTAATTCAACGGGTTACTCCTGTTTCCTTTCTTGAATATTAGTGTGAGTTGTGTTACTTTCCAGTCTTTAGGACATTGCCTTGTGTATTACAGAATCAATTTGCATTACAGAATGCCGAGATGGTCCAGGGAATGTCCTCCGCCCTGAATCCTTCCGACGATTGTTGCAGAGTGTTTACTATCAGACGTTTCACGCCTTACTCGCCAAACGATGGGCCATAACAGATAATTCATCTGAAAAAGCTACCTGTCTCCACTCAGTGGACGTCCATTAGCGCTGTTGATGTGCAATTTCCGGTGTTCGTCGCTGATATACAGCAGTCAGCATGGTTGAATGAACCAGGCGCCTGCTGCAAAGGCCATAGGCAGCAACTTTTTTTGAACAGTCGTTGAGGAGACACGGTTGGTAGACCCCTTGGTTCATCTGGGTGGCCAGCTGCTCAACAGTTGCACGTACGTCTCTTCGCCCGTTCACCTCTTGGCAGTCGTCGTTCACCTCTATGGCCCATGGTGCACCACTGTTGACTCGGCGCCAGTTTTGGATAGTGCCGTTTTGCCATCCACAGTGCACTTTAACCACGGCGCCACGCGAACAGTTTATAAACTTAGAAGTTTCGGAAATGCTTCCACACGTAGTCCGAAAGCAAATAATTAAGCCCCTTTGCACTTCAGATAAATCACTTTGTTTCCACATGACAACAACGACTGCATTATTTTTCACATCCACCCCCCCCCCCCCTCAAAAAAAAAAAAAAGAAAAGAAACGCTTCATAACCCTCTATCGCTAGTGCTGCAATCTGTCGTCTGTGAGTCGTTATTGCATGCTGACGTCGAGCATAGGCGATGGTAACTTTGATATGACTCGTATAGTAATAGAATTGGGAATTAAAAGACGAAATATGAAAACAGTAAATAGATAGGAAAACAGACTTGAATGGAAGTTGTAATTATGAGTGTAATAAAAATAAAATAAAAGTGGGATGGGACATCTAGCCAGGTGATTTGGTGGTAGACAGAGCAACGAAGTTCTTTGCTGTATTCCAAGAGACAAAACATGACCGGAACGGTAATGTAATGGAAGGTGCGCAGACGACTTTATAAACATGTTGGAACAATGTAGATACACAGGGTGTCAAAAAAAGTGTCATATATTTTGAGAGTTGGTAGTAGGGACCAAAACAAGAAAAAAGTCCAATCTAAAATACAGCTACGAGCACTCTGAAGCACATATCTTTTAGTGCAACCTCTGCTGTTACGAACGAACCTACAGCACCCGGTAAACACATGAGGACACTCGTCTGTTACTGCAAATGGATACAGAGTGCAGTAAATAAGTGTTGTTCAAATGGCTCTGAGCACCATGGGACTTAACTTCTCAGGTCATCAGTCCCCTAGAACTTAGAACTACTTAAACCTAACTAACCTAAGGACATCACACACATCCATGCCCGATGCACGATTCGACCATGCGACCGTAGCGGTCGCGCGGTTCCAGACTGTAGCACCTAGAACCGCTCGGCCACCCCGGACGGCTACTTGTTGTTGTTGTTATTGTAAACCTTATTCATAATCCTGGGTAAGTGGAGCGCTTGCATTAGTTTTAATGGAACCAGTTTTTGTTATTATTACCATTATTATTTTTTTTTCAGTCGTTATTCTTCTCTCTTCTTCTCCTATCCCAACCTCTTCCTCATAGAGCAGCACTTGCAACCTACGTCTTCAATTATTTGCTGGATGTATTCGAATCTCTGTTTGCCTCTACAATTTTTACGCTCCACAGCTCCCTCTCGTATCATCGAACTTATTCCCTGGTTCCAGAATCACATTTTCACTCTGCAGCGGAGTGTGCGCTGATATGAAACTTCCCGGCAGATTAAAACTATGTGCCGGACCGAGACTCGAACTTGGGACCTTTGCCTTTCGCGGGCAAGTGCTCTACCAATTTTTTTTCTTCTTCTCATTTTGTTCTATATAGTTCGTTGCGTTTGGTCTGGGCGGACGTCACAAGACATCCGTTCAAGTTGATCGTTGATTCCTTGATTCAGTTTTTTTATTACAGAGAGCACGCAGCCCTCTGACCGAACACGCTGAGCTACCGTGCCGGCATGATGGTAGAGCACTTATCCGCGAAAGGCAAAGGTCCCGAGTTCGAGTCTCGGTCCGGCAAACAGTTTTAATCTGCCAGGAAGTTTTATTCCCTGATGTCTTAACATATGTCCTATAATCCTGTCCCTTCTTCTCGTCAGAGTTTTCCATATGTTTCTATTGCTTACCTTATCAGTCCACCTAGTTTTCAATATTCTGCAGCACTACAATACAAAGGCTTCGATTCTCTTGTGTTCCGGTTTTCTCACAGTCCGTGTCTCGCTACCATACAATGCTGTGCTCCAAGCGTACATTCTCAGAAATTTTTTCCTCAAATTAAGACCGATATTTGATATAGCAGATTTCTATTGGCCAGGAATGCCCTTTTTGTTAGTGCTAGTCTCCTTTATATGTCGTACTTGTTCCGCCCGTCATGGGTTATTTTGTTGCCTAGGTAGCAGAATTCCTTAACTTCATCTACTTCGCGATTCCCAATTTCAGTGTTAAGTTTTTTCCTGATCGCATTTACGCTGCTTCTCATTACTTCCTTCTTTCTTCAATTTACTCTCAATCCATATTCTGAACTCATTGGAATGTTCATTCCATTCAACAACTGCTGTAAATCTTCACTTTCACGGAGGACAGCAATCATCAGTGAATCTTAACACTGGTATCCTTTCACCTTGAATTTTAATCCCACTCTTGCACATATCTTTTATTTTCGTCAATACTTCTGTTTTACTTGTAACAATTAGCTACACCTTTCAGCTACTTCTCTACGTAGTCGCCGTTCTGACTTAGACTTTTGTCATAGCGTTGTACCAACTTTTCAATAGCCTCATCATAGAAGGCAGCCGCCAGTGCTTTCCGCCAATTCTCCACGCTGGCCTACACCTCGTTGTCTGTGTCAAAATGTTGTCGTCAAAGACAGCGGTTCATGTGACCAGAGATGAAACTCAGGGGGAGACAATTGCGGACTGTATTGTGGGTAATCTAACATTTCCATTTGAAAACGATGCAGGAGCATCTTCATTGCCCCTGCAGAATGCGGCTGAGAATTGTCTTGAAGACGAAACAGTACGACAGTTATGTAATGTTAGCTGCATAGCTTCAGGCGAAATTTCTCACTTGGCGGCAGACACTATTTTCTAGACATCTTTACGCACTCACTGCGAGCTCAGAAATGAGAAGAGCGACGTGATGCTAACTGGGGTTATACTAGAGACACTACCCAACACATCTGTGCAAAGCTTTATCGGATTTTCATAGTCGTTTCCATTTCGCGACCGATCGGAGCTTACTTTCTGAACGCCCCTCGTATAATCCATATTTCCCTACAGCTTAGCTCTCTTTTTCTCAGAAATTTCGAATATCTAGCACCATTTTACATTGTCGAACTTTTCTCCAGGTCGACAGATTCAATGAACATCTCTCGATTTTACTTCAGTCTTGCTTCCATTGTCAGCCGCAACGTCAAAACTACCTCTCTGGTGCCTTTACCTCTCCTAAAACCAACCTGATCGTCATCTAATAGATTCTCAATTTTCTTCTCCATTCTTCTGTATGTTATTCATGTCAGCAGTTTGGGTGCATGAGGTGTTAAGCTGATTCTGCGATTGTTCTCACACCTGTCGGCTCTTGCAGTCTTGGATATCGTGTTGGTGCTGTTTTCCCGAAAGTCTGATGGTATAACGGCAGTCTCATACATTCTACACACCAACGTGAATAAAAGTTTCTTGCTTCTTTCCCCGGTGATTTTAGAAATTCCGAAGGAATGTTGCTGGCCGTTGTGACCGAGCGGTTCTAGGCGCTTCAGTCTTGAACCGCGCGACTGCTACAGTCGCAGGTTCGAATCCTGCTTCGGGTATGGATCTGTGTGGTGTCCTTAGGTTAGTTAGGTTTAAGTAGTTCTAGGGGACTGATGACCTCAGATGTTAAGTCCCTTAGTGTTCAGAGCCATTTGAACCATTTGAACCGAAGGAATGTTATCTATCCCTCCTGCCTTATTTGATTTTGTCTTCCAAAGCTCTTCTAAATTCTGATTCTAATAACCGATCCCCTATCTCTTCCCTGTCGATTTATGTTTCTTCTTCTACGACATCATCGGACAAGGTTTCCCCTCATTGGGGCCTTCAATGTACTCTTTTCACAAATCCGTTCTCTCCTCTTGATTTAACAGTGGAATTCCCATAGCGCTTCTAATGGTACCACCTTGCTTGTAATTTCATCGAATGTTGTTTTGATTCTTCTCTATGCTGAGTCACTCCTTCCGACAATCATCTCTGTTTAGATTTCTTTACACTTTTCATGTAACCACTTCGCCTTAGTTTCCCTGCACTTCCTATTTATTTCATTCCTAAGTGAATTGTGTTTCTGTATTCCTGAATTTCCCTAAACGTTTTTGTACTTCCTTCCTTCGTCACTCAACTGAAGTATTTCTTCTGTTACCCACGGTTTCTGCGCACTTAAACTCCTTGCGCCTATGTTTTTCTCTCCAATTCCTGTGACTGAACTTTTCAGAGGTGTCCATTCCTCTTCAATTACGAGGGTAATTCCAAAAATAAGGTCTCCTATTTTTTTATAACTACATAGACCTGTTTATTTCTACAATTGTTTACATCAGTTTACAGCTTGAACATTTAGCTATTTTTTGACATAATCATAATTCGTGTCGATACATTTTTGCAGACGCTGTGGCAGTTTTTGTATGCCCATGTCATACCAGCTCGCCACCGCGCTGTTTAGAAAGTTATCAACTTCTTCATTCACCTCGTCGTCGAGGCTGAATCGCTGGGACCACAATTAACGCTGACAGGTACTGCGAGACTCTGAAAAAACTCAAACGGGCAATCCAGAACCGGAGAAGGGGAATGTTGAGCAAGGGCGTACACATTCTCCATGACAACGCTCGCCCACACATCGCTCGGCGAACAGTTGCTTGCTTTCCTGCAACAGTTTCAGTGGAACATAATCGCTCACCCACCCTATAGTCAAGACTTGGCGCCCAGTGACTATCAGCTGTTCCCTAGGTTAAAAGAACATTTGGCCGGATAGCGATTCAGCTCCGACGACGAGGTGAAAGAAGAGGTTCATAACTTTCTGAACAGCATGGCGACGAGCTGGTATGACATGGGAATACAAAATCTGCCACAGCGTCTAGAAAAATGCATCGACAGAAATGGTGATTATGTCGAAAGATAACTAAATGTTCAAGCTGTAAACCAGTGTATAAATAAACAGGTCTATGTACTTATAAAAAAATGGACCTTACTTTTGGGATTACCCGCGTATATTACGTACTGAGCTATTCATTATCGCAATATCTATAGCCTCAGAGAACTTCAAGCGTATCTCTTCTTTGCAGTACTTCCGCATACAACTTATTTGATCATTGATTGGTTCAAATGGCTCTAAGCACTATGGGACTTAACATCTGAGGTCATCAGTCCCCTAGAACTTAGAACTGCTTAAACCTAACTAACCTAAGGACATCACACACATCCATGCCCGAGGCAGGATTCGAACCTGCGACCGTAGCAGCAGCGCGGTTCCGGAATGAAGCGCCTACAACCACTCAGCCACAGCGGCCGGCGATCATTGATTGTTCCTGACAAGTCTCTTGACTTCAGCCTCCTCTTCATCATTATCAAATTGAGATCCGAGTCTATATCTGCCCCTGGTTACGCCTTACAATCCAATATCTGATTTCGGACTCTCTGTCCGACCATAATGCAACCAACTGAAATCTTCTCGTACCTTCCGGCCTTTTCCAAGTATACCTCTTCCTGTTGTGATTCCTGAACAGAGTATTCGCTACTGCAATCTGAAACTTGTTGCAGAACTCAATTAGTTTTTCTCCTCTCCCATTCCCACTGCCACTCCATTCCCACTCTCATTCCCAGCCCGTGTTCTCCCGTAATTCTTTCTTCTAATGCCTCCCCTAAAACTGCGTTCCAATCCGCCACGACTACTAGATTTTAGTCTCCTTTTACGTACTGAATTACCCTTTCAGTGTCCTCATCTACTTTCTCTATCTCTTCATTTAGGGGTTTATACATGAACTATTGATGTCGGTATTCGTTTGCTGTCGTTTCTGATGAGAAAAACCTTGTCAGTGAACTGTTCACAGTACGTCATTGTCCTGTTCACAACGAATCCTACCCCCTTATACCATTTTCTGTTTCTGAAATTACCCTATACTCGTCTGACCACAAATTCTTGTCTTCTTCCCATTTGCGTTCGCTAACGCCAACTGCATCTAGATTGAGCCTTAGCATTTCCCTTTTCCGATTTCTAGCTTCCCTACCACGTTGAGACTTCTGACATTCCACGCTCAGACTCGTAGAATGTTATCTTTTCGTTGTTTATTCAATTTTTTTCCCATGGTCACGTCCCCCTTGACAGCCCCTCCTGTAGGTCCAAATGGAGGACTATTCCGGAATCTTTTGCAAATGGAGAGAACATCATGACACTTTTTCAATTACAGGCCACATGTTCTGTGGATACTCAATATGTGTCTTTAATACAGTGGTTTCCACAGCCTTTTCCAACCTCATGCCGTTGATCATTGCTGATTCTTCCGCCTTTTAGAGTCAGCTTCCCATCCCAAGGGCAAGAGAGTGCCCTGAACTTCTGTCCACTCTTTCGCCGTCTTTGAAAAGGCCGTTGGCAGAATGAGGGTGACTCTCATGCCGGGAATCTTCGGCTGCAATTTCTGTTGATTGTTATTCAAAATTTAAACAGTGGCAGGGTTAGAACCCGGGACCGAGGACAGTTTGATTACTAATCAGAGACGCTAACCCTAGACCACCTATGCAACTGGAATCAGCTTTTATGTCTCGATAATTTTGTGAAATGCTTTTACATTGCAGTGCTATCTTTGCACTTACGACCATAATGGTAGCCCAGTAGTCCACAAGGTAATGGTCACCATATTGAGCACGTCATTTAGCAAAGGCTTACTAGTGCAGGACTATGAAATTGTAAGCAGATTACATTAGGACCTCTGCTGTTTCACAGTAACAGAATAATGTGTTCTCCTTTGTTTGCTGCATTCTCCAGGTCGTTCCTAATAACAAAGACGTTGCATTGGAAGAGATGTGTTTCACAGTAGCGAAGATGCGTAAGTGCTCATAGTTCTCAAGGTATGCATTTAGAGCCCATGTTTTCTGGACATATTTTTCTTGTTTTCATCCATATTGCCACGTCCAAAAATAAGGAATAATTTTTTAAGCACCAAGTATGTATACCGAGTGTCCTTCCTAAGAGCCGACACACGCATTTTCTCAGGTGCTTCGGCAGATATTTGCAGTTTCGTTTTTGCCACGTGCGGTTTAAGTCGGCCTGCGAGGTGCCGGAGTGGAGAAGAGTTTGTACCTCTTTAATTCAGACGAATTTTGCATGAGAACGAGACATGCACTCGACCCCCTCCTTATCTACCAGCTAATTAATTATGCGCGCAACGGTAACGGAAGGAAATGATGGTGGACCCTGCTAGTTGGTAAAATAAAGAGTGCACTCTCACAATAATTTAATAAAAATCGTAATCTACTCAAAAAAAGAGAACTTTATCACAATAAACAACGGAATGATATGTGGATTAAATATTACGATGAGATTTATTATATATCAGAACATAAATGCACATGATTATCGACACACATAGTAGGTTAAAGGATAGGGTATACTGAAATATTATGAGAATAAGAGTTGGCTCGAGAACAAGGGGCTCCTACACTCTGTGATGCAATAAACTGACGATAATGACTGGAGGTCCCAATGAATCAAATATTAACCTCCCGACTATATAGCAGTAGCGCAATTAGTAGTGAGAACTTAAATGTGACCATGAGAGGCACCCACATGCCTTGCTCATACTGTGGCATCAAGCAGTCAGGCCTGCAAGATGAGTGGTCTGCCAAGCGAGTGGATTCATTCTTATTTATCGAGTAACATGAACTCTCGTACTCACAATTAAGTTACAAATTATCCTCCTGTATGAATAATACGCAACGGAAACACGCATCTGACTATCAGTAATTTACAGAACTCTGACTGTGCACTTCGCACTGGCAATACCACATTTTCTTTTTGTCTTTTATTTAACGGCTTTTGTCAACACGTGGCCACCGCACTGAATATGAATGGCGCACACATTATAAATTCGGGACATTATGACAACATACAATTCAATGGAAAAGTCCACCAATCTTTTTCTTTTCACTATCTTATTTATTCCGATAAATTCTCTAACCTAAACACACAAATTCAACAAACAACAACAACAATAACACATGAGTAATTCCGCCCAGTGGGCATGGCTTTACATTGGTGAATCTCTATATTATGGTCTCGTAATTATTTAACGCTACAGTGCACTTTCTGGATAGGATGGTGGATCTTTTATTATTTCTCACACTTCGACTCTCACAATCATCATCTCGAAACTTTCCTCCAGACCGAGCGGTACCGAAGGAACAGGCATAACCCACTAATCTTTTGAAACTACCTTGCTACTCTCCCATGCAAACCACACATACCCAAATTACACGACATACACCACACAACAATATGAAATACTACACAGAGAATGGTCACAACATTATCACTTTCAGCTTTTCCACTTCAATTAATATTTATCCCAGTTTCACACGACTTCGTAATTCTACTTTCCTACTATGAACTCTGGAGATATTTGCACGTCTTCCTGTGCAATGCAAGCCAAGTGGCGTTGCTGGATAGACGGACGACTCACCTTGCTTCTCTCTCAGAGTTTGAATCTAGCGCCACACGGAATCATATCACGCAAAGTAATATTAAGAACATATTCATCACACATGCGAGTCCTCAACTGATACCATGGACGAGTACTTCTCTTTATCCTTTGTCTCATACACAGATTGAGACTCTCACAGTACTCACCACGTGGAAGTACTCGTCTCTAATTTCAAGTCCTGCACACGCCATTTCTTAAATATTTCAACTTATGGTACACACACTATTTCTTAAATATTTCAACTTATTGTACACACGCTAGTAATTCAGCTTAACTTAAGCACACGGAAGTATTTCAACTTATTGCTACACGTGGTTTCATTATGACCGTTGGTCACTTCCGAAGTTTACTACGATCCCATTAATATTACCTGCCTGACATTTAATTCTCCCCACAAAAGTTCCTGAAATAGAGAAATTATTGTTTCAAACTACTCTTAAATATTCCACATGCATACCATGTCTCCACTCTTTCGTCATTACGGAGCACAACTAAAACAGGTCTTAACAGCACAAGATCCAGTGGCAGAGTGCTGAAACATGGCCGTTCTCTAGGTCATCTCGCACCTATCTCGAGGTGGGGGAAGACCATGCTACCGTATTGGTCAGCCACATTTCAGGTGCTCAAAGCTTAGGTAAATTTCATCTCTTTGGTCCCACCAAAGGTGGCCCAAGGATCGTCTCAAAGATGATCATATATTCACATTCACTATCTGCGGTTAGCAGACGACCATACATTCATTCATTTCACAGATCTCACCAAACTGGATGTAGGGATTTACTTTGTGGGAGTGCACATGTGATCAATTAAATAAATAAATTGTCATTCTTTCCCACACTGGTATCCGGCTTCGCTGTATTAATTGAAATTGAGTTAGTTTTACGAAAAAAATGTGTTGTTCTGACAAAAATAATGAAGTATGTTGTACCTATTTTCAATGTCGGGCGGTACTGTACTCTTTCAACCACATGGAGAAACAAGCAAGATGGACTTGTAGCAAAGCGAATGCGCGTGCTGCTGAGGAATTCAGTATAAAATTGATAAGGTCCTACAATGCCGAAGCCGCAAAATACTGTACCAGTACTGAAACCTGCAGCACGCCGTCGGTAGGCAGCGTCCTGATGATGTAGGCGCCGACTTTTGCTGTGCACCAACTCTGTGTCAACCCCTGGCCGCAAAGGCTGTCCGAGAATTCTAAGTTCTTCTGGAAACGAGCGACCAAGTCGCAAGACCGTCCGACTCCGAGGAAGATCAGGTCCTGAATCCCACTCTGTGATGCGATGCAAGAGTGAAGCCAGCATTGCTCAACTCCCTACTCTCCTCCAAAACTGCGAATCAGCATTCAGTTCTGATTCCAAAATTCCCCCACACTGTCTCAGATCATCATTCGCGCCAATAGCGACCATTCCCTCCAATTTCGAGCAGGGCTTTATGAAGTCAACTAGCCTCAGTTTAAGTTGACCAATCATGCCTCTGCTATTCAGCTAAGGGCACTGAACTTGCCGTTTGACCGGCTATGAAAACAACCTGCCTAGACCACCAGCAATCCGGTGCCAGACAGTCGCACCCAGCAGGGCACAGTCCACAAGTATTCTCAGAATCAAGAGGAAAATGCAGTCAGTCGGTGCCAGGAATCTTCGTTCCGGCGACAGTCAGACGTCTCGCAGGTCGTTTCGCCCTGCATACAAGAGGCGAAACTCGACCGACGTCAGTCGTTCCGCCAGGCGCTTAAGCCTATTGTACGAACCCCTTACAATTCAGGGTAGTGCAGCCCCCAATCGGAAATGCCGTGTGCCGCGTCCTCCGATGCTTGCCTCGCACAGGCCACCCAGGGAAGCAACCCAACATGTTTAGGAATCAAGTGGAAAGTATTTTTTTTTTTTGAGCTCTCAGTACAAACACTCTCATTACAATAACCTTATTCGGTCTGTTACTACCGTGAAATGACATAGAACATTAATAAAATTGATGGAAATGAGAGGAGACATGCAAAAGAGGGCATGAAACTTCTCAGGCCCAAATAAGCACTGCTCATTACGTTTCCCATGCGACGCCCAGTGTTGACTGCATGCGTCGGTTTGGCTCCCATTACGAACAAAATAATTTTTAAAGCTGAATTTTACGTACCCATTCGATAGAGCAGTCCCAACTTAACCTAGTGCTATATTTGTTTTGTCAATATGTACTAACACGGACAGTAAAACCCGAAGAATGACCAGTATTCCAGCAGCTACTGAGCAGTGATGCTGTTCATTACAGAAGCAGTCAGGACGAAGCTGAGTATTGCCTATTCTTTGTGTTTTAATGTCCCTGTTAAAACATATCGATAAAACGAATATCGCACCGGACTAAACTGCGACTGCTGAAACAAATGGAGACGAAAATTTCCACTTTAGAAATCAATATGCTCTTAACGGAACCAAACGAAAGCTTTCCGTCGACACTGGTCGTCCTATGAAAGAAATGATGAGCATTTGTTTTTTCGGCTGACTCCAGCTGAACAGTGCAAAACTGAAATTGCAAATATCTCCCGAAAAACCATAAAAAATGCGCCTGACGACTCATAGGAGGGACATTCTCTATACAGCCAAAAATGGCAATGGAGGTTTCTCTCTCTCTCTCTCTCTCTCTCTCTCTCTCTCTCTCTCTCTCTCTACTCCGACAGGTAGCGCGCTCTGTTAGAGGTTTGGCCCAGTATTCAGCCAAACACCAGACGAGCTGGCAAAGGGGCAGATGGCTTTCCAAATGAGAATCAATGCAAGGGGATTGCCAGTTGTGACATTTGCATTACTACCAATTGAAACCTTCCGTAAACCATCATCGTAACTATTCTTAATGTAGTTATGAAACAATGTTATCTATCGTCCGAGGCGCTCCTCCTTCGAGGAAACAAAACCTCAGAGGCGTCATCCAGGTCATTCGCGTGAAGTCCTATCACAGTCGTGAGGCGCAGATCGCTCATAGACGTTTCAGATACAAGGAACATGAAGACCTGAACGACGATCGTGGTGCCTCTACGGAAGTAACACTGTCTGAATGCCATGGTGTGCCCGTGAACGCGACAATAGCCCACACTGCGTGGATCCACCATACTTATCGTTTAAGATTTGTAATTACTGGACATTTCTGCAATTTCTACATCTATATCGTGAACCCAACGTGCGGTGTATGCCAGAGGGTACCTCGTACCACTGCTAGTCATTCCTTTCCTGTTCCACTCGCAAATCGAGTGAGCGAATAAGACGTCTATATTCTTGCGTACGAGCCCTCATTTATCTTACCTTCGCGGCCGTTACGCGAGATGTACATTGATGTGAGGCGATTCTTCCTGCAATCTGTCTCAAAAGCCGGGGATCCAAACTTTCTAAATAATCACGTTGAATACCATTTCTAATCGTTGTGCTCAGCGACTGTGAAATGGTTGTAATCAGGGATGAACAAAGCATGCAGTCGCATATCGATCTGTATTTTATGGCAGATATAGCTAAAGTTCAACAACATTATACCCAATATCTACATCTACATGGATACTCTGCAAATCACATTTAAGTGCCTGGCTAAGGGTTCATTGAACCACCTTCACAATTCTCTATTATTCCAATCTCGCATAGCGCGCGGAAAGAAAGAACACCTATATCTTTCCATACGAGCTCTGATTTCCCTTATTTTATCGTGGTGATCGTTCCTCCCTATGTAGATCGGTGTCAACAAAATATTTTCGCTGTCGGAGGAGAAAGTTGGTAATTGGTATTTCGTGAGAAGTTTCCGTCGCAACGAAAAACGCCTTTCTTTTAATGATTTCCAGCCCAAATCCTGTATCATTTCTCTGACACTCTCTCCCATATTTCGCGATAATACAAAACGTGCTGCCTTTCTTTGAACTTTTTCGATGTACTCCGTAGGTCCTACCTGGTAAGGATCCCACTCCGCGCAGCAGTATTCTAAAAGAGGACGGACAAGCGTAGTGTAGGCAGTCTCCTTAGTAGGTCTGTTACATTTTCCATGTGTGCTGCCAATAAAACGCAGTCTTTGGTTAGCTTTCCGCACATCATTTTCTGTGTGTTCCTTCCAATTTAAATCGTTCGTAATTGTAATACCTAGGTATTTAGTTGAATTTACGGCTTTTAGATTAGACTGATTTATCGTGTAACCGAAGTTTAACGAATTCCTTCTAACATGTGGATGACCTCACACTTTTCGTTATTTGGGGTCAACTTCAATTTTCGCACCATTCAGATATATTTTCTAAGTCGTTTTGCAATTTGCTTTGATCTTCTTATGTCTTTATTAGTCGATAAACGACAGCGCCATCTGCAAACAACCGAAGACGGCTGCTCAGATTGTCCCCCAAATCGTTTATATAGATGAGGAACAGCAAAAGGCCTATAACACTACCTAGGGGAACGCCAGAAATCACTTCTGTTTCACTCGATGACTTTCCGTCAATTACTACGAACTGTGATCTCTCTTACAGGAAATCGCAAATCCATTCACATAACTGAGACGATATTCCATAATCACGCAATTTCACTACGAGCCGCTTATGTGGTACAGTGTCAAAGGCCTTCCGGAAATCCAGAAATAGGGAATCGATCTGAAATCCCTTGTCAGTAGCACTCAACACTTCATGTGAATAAAGAGTTAGTTGTGTTTCACAGGAACGATGTTTTCTAAAGCCATGTTGACTATGTGTCAATAGACACTTTTCTTTGAGGTAATTTATAATGTTTGAACACAATATAAGTTCCAAAATCCTGCTACATATCGACATTAGCGATATGGGCCTGTAATTTAGTGGATTACTCCTACTAACTTTCTTGAATATCTTGAATATCACTCCTAAAAGAAATAAGGAAACACAGGAGTCAGATGAATTGATTATATCAAGAATCATGCAGCAGTTGCACCGACTGAAGATTACATGAGAAGACGAACATACCATATAGTTTTGTAAAAACGGCCTTAAGCTATGCATAGTTCAATTCGCATTTAGACAACGTTTACAAGCTTTCACAAGCAGCCGCAATGCGCTAGATCTGCAATGTAATACATGTCGATACACGACTGTTTCCTGTGTTAATGCCTTATTATTTTTCAGTGTTGTTTCGCGGTAAGAACTTCTTCCCTTTAGGAATTCTGGATTTCCAATTCGAATTGATGGGGCATTTCCGCCTTCATTGAGCCTACCAGTAATCAATCTAGCAGCATGCATCTGAATTAGTTCGGTGTGTTCCTTGAACCCGACCTGCTGAGCATCCCAAACACTAGAGCAGTTCTCAAGAATGGCTCGCACGTCGTGTCCTTCACAGATGAGCTACACTTTCTTAGAATTCTCCCAATGATCTTAAGTCGACGAACTTAAGAGCTCATTCCATTTCATGTCGCTTTGCAACATTACGCCAGATATTCAATTGACGTAACTGTGTCAAGCACCATACCACTAACGTATTAAACGACTGTTTTTCCTAATCGTCTGCATTAAATTACATTTTTCTACATTTAGAGGAAGCTGCCATTCTTCATACCAAATAGAAATACTGTCCTAGCCATCCTGTATTCTGCTCCAACCACTCAACAACGACACTTTCTCATTCACTGAAGCTTCATCAGCAAACAATCGCAGATTGCTGTTCACGCTATCCGTAGGATTGTTTTTGTATATAGAGAACACGAGCGGACATGTCACACTTCCCTGGGACATTCCCTTCTCTCTGATGAATACTCGCCGTCCAGGATAACGTACTTAGTTCTGTTACTTAAAAAGTAGTCGAGCCATTCACGTGTCGGAAAATCTACTTCGCATGTTCGGACTTCGTGAATAGTCTAGGGCAGTATGATGAATAGCAGTTTCCTCTAAATGCAGAAAAATGTTTTTAATGCAGATAAATAGGAAAAACAGTCCTGTAAGAAATTAGTGCTATGCTGCTTGACAGAGTTAAATATCTAGGCGTAAAATGTCAGACGCTTTCCGGAAATCTAAGAGTATAGATTCTGCTTGTTGCCCTGCGTCCATTGTTTGTAGGATATCATATGAGAAATGGACAAGTTGGATTTTGCACAAGAAATTCTTTTCAATGTCCAAGAGCACTGCAGCAAAACGACATTAAGGATTTTTGTCTGTGGTTATGCGGATCCGTTCTTTTATCTTTCTTATATGCAGGAGTCACCTGTGCTTTTGTCCAGTCGCTTGGTACTTTTCTCTGAGCAAGAGATATAAGGGGTAAGATGTGTAAGGGGCCAACGAGTTGATAGTTGAAGAGACAACATCACAGTTACAGGTGGTCCGTGTATACCAGTTACGTTGGCCACTGATACATCGTGTATACGGATGGTGTTAGCACCTTCAGCGTTTGCTAAGGCCTGAAGATGGCGCACTGAAGCACCGAAGCTGGTAGCTGTACAATAAATGACATAAGGACGGCTGTAGGTGTTTCATTTTCTTACATAATTACATCAGTCTAGTTCAAATTACGTCCAGTGGCTTCCATATGGCCCATCTTTATTATTGTATCCAGCTGTGATAGTGGGATACCGCGATGCTCCATAGATTTCATACGCCTCTCAGTCTATAACTGTCTCATTCCTTGAAGTCTGCAGGAGATTTAAAAAAGGCTTTGACTGAGCGACGAGCCTGCGAACAATTATTGGTTGTACCGTCCTTCTTTATTTCTGAGGGTGCGACGTTAGCCGGATTATCGTTTCTTTTCTACGGTTTGCCTCAGGTAGACAGTTGCGTTCCATTCCGCAGGTTTCGTCGCGAGCACAGTCGGCTGTCTTGTTGCATGCCATTTTTTACGAACTGAGGGGCGCATTGCCAAGTATACAGTTTTCACAACTTGCCACATGTTTCCTCAAGTTATACTGGGGTGGCTACTTGCAATCTTCGACTTAGTGTTGGGACAATCGTCCTGAATTGTCAGAGAACTAGCGGGGGCTGGAAGATTGATTACCGTACCACCTTAGAAAGCCTCATCGTCCTTGAGACTTTGTTATGGTGAAGATGAAAAGCATATATGATATGTTTAGAATCATGTTACTGCCGTGCTCCCGCATACGGGGCGGGACTGTTTCTGTACCTCATAGCCTTCCCTTCTTATCATGACGCATTCAACAAACATTCTGTTATCTCCTCCCTGTTTGCTCAATATGCCCCAAATTATTATGAGCACACGGTAATCTCTAGGCCTTCTCAGAACTCAACAGGTATATCTGCCGCTCCTATCGCTCTAGTTAGACTTTTCCGCCAATGGTACATTTTATTTTCCAACTTCATAGGCTCATATTTCCGTCTTATGCGGTGCTGTAGCAAATTTGAAAGCTTAAAGTTGCTTATCATACTTTCATGTCACTTTCTTCGATGCAAACGAATATTTAGAAACAATTTTATAAAGTAGGCGGATCCACTCTCATATTCCTCCTGGAGGACATAGAAAAGATACAGCACTAAATGACAAGAGATATAGTACTAGATAAGACTGCAGCGGTTTACCGTAGGTCTCTAGAAGAGCGTAGCGTTCCAAAGGATTGGAAAAGGGCACAGGTCATCCCCGTTTTCAAGAAGGGACGTCGAACATGTGCAGAACTATAGACCTATATCTCTAACGTCTATCAGTTGTAGAATTTTGGAAAACGTATTATGTTCGAGTATAATGACTTTTCTGGAGACTAGAAATCTACTCTGTAGGAATCAGCATGGGTTTCGAAAAAGACGGTCTTGTGAAACCCAGCTTGCGCTATTCGTCCACGAGACTCAGAGGGCCATAGACACGGGTTCACAGGTAGATGCCGTGTTTCTTGACTTCCGCAAGGCGTTCGATACAGTTCCCCACAGTCGTTTAATGAACAAAGTAAGAGCATATGGACTATCAGACCAATTGTGTGATTGGATTGAAGAGTTCCTAGGTAACAGAACGCAGCATGTCATTCTCAATGGAGAGAAGTCTTCCGAAGTAGGAGTGATTTCAGGTGTGCCGCAGGGGAGTGTCGTAGGACCGTTGCTATTCACAATATACATAAATGACCTTGTGGATGACATCGGAAGTTCACTGAGGCTTTTTGCGGATGATGCTGTGGTATGTCGAGAGGTTGTAACAATGTAAAATTATACTGAAATGCAGGAGGATCTGCAGCGAATTGACGCATGGTGCAGGGAATGGCAATTGAATCTCAATGTAGACAAGTGTAATGTGCTGCGAATACATAGAAAGAAACATCCCTTATCATTTAGCTACAATATAGCAGGTCAGCAACTGGAAGCAGTTAATTCCATAAATTATCTGGAAGTACGCATTAGGAGTGATTTAAAATGGAATGACCATATAAAGTTGATCGTGGGTAAAGCATATGCCAGACTGAGATTCACTGGAAGAATCCTACGGAAATGCAATCCGAAAACAAAGGAAGTAGGTTACAGTACGCTTGTTCGCCCACTTCTTGAATACTGCTCAGCAGTGTGGGATCCGTACCAGATAGGATTGATAGAAGAGATAGAGAAGATCCAACGGAGACCAGCGCGCTTCGTTACAGGATCATTTAGTAATCGCAAAAGCGTAACGGAGATAATAGTTAAACTCCAGTGGAAGATCCTGCAGGAGAGACGCTCAGTAGCTCGGTACAGGCTTTTGTTGAAGTTTCAAAAACATACCTTCACCGAGGAGTCAAGCAGTATATTGCTCCCTCCTACGTATATCTCGCGAAGAGACCATGAGGATAAAATCAGAGAGATTAGAGCCCACACAGAGGCATACCGACAATCCTTCTTTCCACGAACAATACGAGACTGGAATAGAAGGGAGAACCGATAGAGGTACTCAAGGTACCCTCCGCCACACACCATCAGGTGGCTTGCGGAGTATGGATGTAGATGTAAATGTAGATGTAGACTGAATCTTGGGGAGCTACGAACTTCCCGGAGACTACACAACGATTTTATCAAGACAGGTAGCGATACTTTTACATCGACATCTACATACGTACTAAGCCAGCCATCGTACTGTGCGTGGCGGAGGGTATACTGCACTACTACTAGTCATTTCCTTACCTGTTCCACTTGCAAATAGAGCGTGAGAAAAAACGACTATCTATATTCCTCTTTACGAGCCCTAATTTCTCTTATCTTCGTGTTCCTTACGCAGAATGTACTTTGGTGGCAACAGAATCGTTCCGTAGTCAGCTACAATTGCTGGTTCTCTCAATTTTCACAATAGTGTTCCTCGAAGAGAACGTCACCTTCCCTCCAGGGATTCCCATTTGAGTTCCAGAGGCACGTGTTGTTCGAACCTGGTGTGGATCCCAAACAGTCGAGCAGTACCCAACAATGGGTCGCGCTAGTGTTGTGTATGCAGCCTCCTTTACAGATGAACCACACTTTCCCAAAATCCTCCCAATAAACCGAAGTCTACCATTCGCCTTCGCTACAACCAACAGTCGTTACACGCTCGTTCCATTTAATATTGATTTGCACCGTTACACCTACCTACTTAATCGACGCAACTGTGTCACGCAGCACACTACTAATGCTATACCCAAACATTACGGATTTGTTTTCATACTCATTTGCATTACCTTACATTTTTCTACATTTAGAGCTAGCTGCCATTCATTACACCAACTAGAAATGTTGTCTAAGTCATCTTGTATGCTCCTACAGTCACTCAACGACGGTGCCGTCCCGTACACCACAGCATCATCAGCAAACAGCCACAGATTGCTATCCACCTGCCCGCCAGGTCATTTATATGTAAAGAAGATAAAAGCGCTCCTGTCATACTTCCCAGGGGCACTCCGGACGGTACCCTTGTGTCTGATGAAGTCTCGTCATTGAGGGCAAAGCACAGGTTCGTGTTACCTAAGAAGTCTTCGGGCCACTCACATACCTTGTAACCTATTTCGTATGCTCTTAGCTTCGTTAATAGTCTGAAGCAGAGCACTGTGTCAAACCCTTTTTGAAAATCTAGCAATACGGAATCTGCCTTCGCAGAGTTCCCATGAATATCTGGTACATTTCTTGGAAATGAGGCATTATATACGATCTGTATCTCTAAGCAGAGTGCTCCAAATCGATTGTAAGATCACAACACATCGAATGAAGTGGAGCAGTGATAAGAGATAATGCAACGAATTCTGGAGTACTGGGTTCAAATCTCTGTCTGGGCAACCAGATTTACGTATGCGGTACTTTTCCCAAATCCAAAAGGCAGAGATGGTTCACTGTAAAGGACTCGGTCGATTTTCTTCCCCAACCTCAAGTTGTGTTCCGTCCCGTGTGACCTCATCTTTGAAGGAACATGTAAGTGTAATACTCTGCCTCCCACACCATAACAGTGAAGCCTTAGACTACAGTATGGCTGCTGAGGGGACTGATCTACAGTTGTTTTCTGCGTCACAATTGCGAAGATGATCGATGGCGTCGGCGGCGATTTAGTGACGTTCATCACTGACTGGGGCATCCGGGACTGCTGGTCAAATACGCAATTCGGATTTCAGTGATGCTGGTCACTAGCTGTTTATTTGCAGTTTTTTTACCTTCGCTTATAGTAGACTGTATAAATAACGGTGGCGTTCGCAAAATTGGCAAGTTGTTACCTATATTGATAAGTCGATAATACCGACGACCATCCAGAATCCGTCCTCTTTCCATCATGGGTAAATCTGGTCAGCTACTAAAGGCTTCATAAACGACTTTTCTCACTAACAGTCCGCTGTTGCGCACGTTACAGCAAGCCACCCCCACCACCCATGCACGGGGTGGGATGGAGGGTCGAGTGTGGTATCATTGGATGTCCTCCTCCGCGACAAACGAATTGGAATTGTAACTTTTTTTGATTCGATGTTTAGTTTTCGAGATACGTCAATGTCTTCAGTTAAAATGAACACCCTATATACACTGAAGTGCCATGAAAAGTGGTATCCTCAAATACAGAGACTTGTAAACAGGCAGAAAATGGTGCAGATGTCGGCAACGTCTGTATAAGACAACAATGGCAGGTTATCAAGGTTTAAGTGAGTTCGAACGTGGTGTTATATTCGGCGCACGAGCGATGGGACACAGCATCTCCGAAGTAGCGATGGAGTAGGGATTCTCCGTACGACCATTTAACGAGTGCAGCGTGAATATCAGGAATCCGGTAAAACATCAAATCTCCGACATCCTGCAAGAACGGAACCAACGACGACAGAAGAGAATCGTTCAACGTGACAGGAGTGCAACCCTGCCGCAAATTGCCTTAGATTTCAATATTGGGCCGTCAGCAAGTGCCAGGGTGCGAAACATTCAACGGAACATCATTGATATGCGCTTTCGGAGCAGAAGGCCCACTCGTGTATGCTTGATGACTGCACGACACAAAGCTTTACGCCTCGCCAACACCGACATTGGACTGTTCATGACTGGAAACATATTGCCTGGTCGGACGAGTCCTGTTTCAAATTGTATCGAGGAGATGGACGTGTACGGGTATGGAGACAACCTCATGAATCCATGGACCCTGAATGTCAGCAGGGGACTATTAAAGCTTGTTGAGCCTCTGTAATGGTGTGGGGCGTGTGCAGTTGGAGTGACATGGGATCCCGGATATCTGTAGATACGACTCTGACAGGTGAAACTGTAAGTAGGCTGTTTAGGTTTTTTTAATGGTAACGCCACCTCTGTATGAAAATCACTGGCTGTGCTGTGTGCAGTCTGTGGCTGCTTTTCATTGCTGCAATACTCGCCATTGTAGTGTTAGGCAGCTGGCTGTGAACAGCGCGTAGCGTTGGGCAGTTGGAGGTGAGCCGCCAGCAGTGGTGGATGTGGGGAGAGAGATGGCGGAGTTTTGAAATTTGTCATGAACTGCTCTATATATATATATATATATATATATATATATATATATATATATATATATACACACCAGTTCATGACAAATTTATATATATATATATATATATATATATATATATATATATATATGATGATATCAAGGTAAATACATTGTTTGTTCTCTATTAATATCTTTCATTTGCTAACTATCCCTATCAGTAGTTAGTGCCTTCCATAGTTTGAATCTTTTATTTAGCTGGCAGTAGTGGCGCTTGCTGTATTGCAGTAGTGGGAGTAACCAAGATTTTTGTGAGGTAAGTGATTTGTGAAAAGTACAGGTTAATGTTAGTCAGGGCCATTCTCTTGTAGAGATTATTGAAAGTCAGATTGCGTTGCGCTAAAAATATTGTGCGTCAGTTTAAGCACAGTCCTGTAAAATTGTTTAAAAGGGGACGTTTCAAAACTTACGTAAAAATCCTTGAGCCGTGGTAAAAATTGCTGTTTTAAAGAGCGCGCCGCAGCGCGTAGTGTGAAGCAGTCGCCCTCCGTTTCTGGCGGTGACGCCGCTGTGGCAATCGTAGCTTTGGTGTCTCCCTCTGGTGGGAAAGGTTGCCTGTTCACGTGCATTTAAGGGGCGCTATGAGCTCGCCAGTCGGTCAATCTGGGTCAGTCTCTCGTCCCCAGCCTGCCAGTCTGTCTCTCGTCCGTATTTGTTAGGCAGGTAGTGTCTGTCTGTCGTTCGTAGTAGGGTCTGTCGTTCGCATCCACCTTTAAAGCCAGCAAAATGAGAGTCTTTCCACTCCGCCAGTAAGAGAACTCAGCGAGTGGTCGCCCGATCGGGGCTTAGTTCCTGCATCTGAGTCTGCGTGTCAGGCCTCCAGTCTGCTCGAGTTTGCTCAGACAATGGTCATTGGCGGTTGGATCAATCGGTTGGTCGGTCGCGCATTGAGACACAAGATGACTTGTCCGTCTTGAGCGTCGGCGCATGTGAGGTCGCCACGTGAGTCCAGTGGGCCGCGGCGTATAGTGAGGGGAGTGGCTTCGCGGTCGACACGAGAGCAACAGGAGTCAACTCACATCAGTCTGGCCGGTGCGAGCTGCGACGCCGTGAAACGGAAGATCGGCGAGCCTTCCTGCGTCCGTTGAAGCGGCTGGCAGTGGACGGTTCGGGAGAGCGATCTGGGGGTGCTGCGCCAGGTCTTCTCGAGAAATCGCAGTTTTTAAGTGACTGGTGATATGTTGTTTGATTTACCCTTGTTAAATTCTACTTGTTTTCTTGGTGAAGTCGCCAGCCGTTTTGCTTTGGGATCGTCCCACCATTCTTTTCCATTTGCCCTCCCGCGGGAAGGTGGTTGTTTATAAATTGGATGGTCCGTTTTTCCCTTGTGGAGTAGGGGCGGGTTAGAGCAACCTGCGGTTCTGGTTGTTCGGTAATCTCCCTATCAATATACCGTATGTCTGTAGCTGCCTGTGTCATGTTTGTCGGATTTGGTGTGTTAACGAATTTATTGCTTGGAGTGTAACGGCCTAATACCTGAAATATGTTTTGATCTTTGGAAACTTTGATATTATTGCCTATGAACTTGAGAGGCGGTATCTGTGTACTGTAGAGCATCTTAACTATTGTTTGGCCACCCTTGTAGAATTTTATATAAGATTGCATTTCCTGGGCTTTTATTTAAATGATCATTTTAGTATATAAAGTTGCCACCCTTTCACCGTAAGATTTTTCTTAGAAGTTAAAATCACCTTCGGTGGCAAGGCTAATATTTTAATTGGTAGTCTTTTGTACCATTTCCATCCCTCCTACGGGGGGTGCATAGTTTGTGTGCTTGTGAAAATTATTAAAACTCTTAGTTTCAAGTTATCTGGTGTACTGCAGATTTGCACCAGTGTAGTCTGTCAGAGGCTGTTGTGAGCGGTCGTAACTACGGCCGTGTCAAAAGGGAGCGGCAAGGTTCTCTGCCCAAAAGCTCATAGAGTCAAAACTTGTTTCTTTCTGTCTCTGAATAAATTGTAACTTTGATATTTAGAGGGTGCTTTCTGATTATGATTTTAAATTTGTTTCTTTAAAAAAATGCTTTTAGGCACTATTAAAGAGAATAAAATTCCCATTTGTTAAAAGGAATTTGGTTATGATTTCATCAGTTACTCCCTGGCAACTATTTCCATGCTTACATAGTGTGATTAAATGTGTTAATGTTCTTGATGAATCGCTAGTAAATAAAATAAATTCTTAAGAATATTCTTTGAAAATAAATCAGGGTTCAATCCTGAGTGATCATCTGCATCCATTCATATCCATTGTGCACTCCGACGGACTTGGGCAATTTCAGCAGGACACTGCGACATCCCACACGTCCAGAATTGCTACAGTGTGGCTCCAGGAACACTCTTCTGTTTAAACACTTCCACTGGCCACCAAACTCCCCAGACACGAACATTATTGAGCGTATTTGGGATGCCTTGCAACGTGCTACTCAGAAGAGATCTCTACCGCCTTCTACTCTTACAGATTTATGAACAGCCCTGCAGGCTTCATGGTGTCAAATCCCTCCAGCACTACTTCAGACATCAGTCGAGTCCATGCCACGTCGTGTTTCGGCAGTTCGCTGTGCTTGCGGAGGAGCTACACGATATTAGGCAGGTGTACAAATTTCTTTGGCTCTTCAGTGTGTGTGTGTGTGCGCGCTCGCGCATGTTTGTGCGTGCGTGCGTGTGTGTGTGTGTGTGTGTGTTTCTGCAAACCACTCCACCTCATAGTCTGCGGCGAAGGGTACTTACTTTACTCCCCTCCCCGCCCCCCTCTTTAGAGTATTGCGAGGGAAGAACAGTCTTCATCTACAGCTACATCTACGTTCCTACTCTGCAAATCACTGTGAAGTTTACTGCACCAGTTATTAGGACTTCTCCCCATTCGATTCCAATATGGAGGGCGAAAAAATGACTATTTAAACGCCTCTGTGCGTGCTGTAATTAGTCTAATCCTGGTTTTGCACTCTCTATTCAGATGATTCGTGGATTCCTGGATTCATCATTCAAAAATGATTCTACAAACTCGGAATATTTGCGTCTGTCTTTATGTGTCTTCCAGTTCAGTTCTTCGGCATCTCCATGCCGCTGTGCGAAGTGTCAAACAAACCTGTGCTCATTCCGTGCTGTCCTTCTCTGTATACGTCCAACATTCCCTGTTGGTCGTATTTGGTACGAGTAGCACGAGTGTTTTGTGAGAAATCTTCTTTGTAGACTGATTGCATTTCCCTAGTGTTCTACCAACGAACAGAGGCCGGTCATCGGCTTTATCTACGACTGGGACTTTGTGAGCGTTCCATTTCATATCCCAATGAATTTTTACGCCTAGGTAGATGTGTGAGTTGACCGATCTCAGTTGTGATCACTAACATTGTAGTCGTAGAATCATACCATATTTCGCTTTATGAAGTGCAAACTTTTACATTTCTGAACATTTAAAGGAAGCAAGTTGCCAGCCTTTGCACCACTTTGAAATTTTATCAAGATCCGACTCGATATTTGTGTAGCTTTTTCAGACAAAATTTTATTATACAGGGCGTCGATAAAAACACGGAAACACCAAAAACGCAACAAATTACCATGCATAATACAGCATAGGAAAAGCGTTGGCATTCTAAACAGCTTCCAGAACAGATAAATACAGGTCTTGTCTGATTTTCAAGGGAATTTTTATCATTCTTCATGCAAAATAATGACACGTTCAGGCACGTTGACGGAAGTGGATAGTGATCACGCATCCTTCTCTCCCAAGTAGACCAAAAAGGCTCAATAGTACTGAGATCCGGTGTCTGTGGTGGCTAGGAGAGATGGGCAAATTCATTTCTGTGCTCACAAAACCAGTGCTGGGCGATGCTAGCTGTATGAATAGGGACTCTGTCGTCTTGGAACACAGCATCACCATTCGGGAACTAACATTTTACCATGGGGTGGACCTGATCAGCCAACTGTTCACATAAGTAGTAGGGTAACATCGGTTCTGAGCCATTTTTTTGCGTGTGTTGCATACATCATGGGTAAGTATACATTCAGGCGCAACATATTGTTCTGTTTGGGGTTGATTTATGGCCCCCTGAAAATAATTTGCCTTTTCAAGAAACACATCACCCCATTCCCCTCCCCCTTCTCCTTCCCCCCCCCCCCCAACTGGCCAATCGCCAATTCCTCCTCCCTCCCATTCACCAAACAAGCACATTTTTATGTCAAATTAATTAAGTCAATAAATTAACTAACACCTCCCCTGCAGGGAAATCCCTGCACCCCGCCCCTCCCCCATTCTCGCTCCCCTCCCACAAATGAGAATTTGTGGGAAAAAGACCCAGTCTTTTATGCAGAAAAAGGAGTTCACGAAATGAAATTGAAATCAATGTCAATTAGATAGCAGAGTGCATAATAATATATCGTTTATTGACAAAATTCAATTTGCATACCAATTCACAAGGACTGGGCCTCTTTATTTGGTTGAAAAAACTCATCATCCTCTGCTGTTTAATTAATTTTGGAAGGTGCAGGTCTTGTAAAGTACATCGAAATGAAGTAATTAAATATGTAAATAGATCAATTTTTCCCATTGCACAAGTAATTCCATCATGAAATTGATGTCAACAAAACTCATCACACTTAATTACACTGTTACAGGCCGGCCGGAGTGGCCGAGTGGTTCTAGGTGCTTCAGTCTGGAACCACATGCCCGCAACGGTCGCAGCTTCGAATCCTACCTCGGGCATGGATGTGTGTGATGTCCTTAGGTTAGTTAGGTTTAAGTAGTTCTAAGTTCTAGGGGACTGATGATCTCAGCTGTTAAGTCCCATAGTGCTCAGAGCCATTTGAACCCTGTTACAGATCTGACCAAAAACATGCCGATCACATCTTCTCACACACACACACACACACACACACACACACACACACACACACACATATGCTATCCAATGGGCAATGCCATGTGCTGGTGTCCACCACAATGCTCCACGCCTGCCAAGAGGTATGCACATGCCATCCACAAGAAGCCATGGCACGCCCGAGCTTGCGACACCACGACACACCATGATGGACTGCCAGCAATCCAGTGTTTAGTGCACATCTCCCGGTGTCATCATATTGACCATACAGAGACTGTTAGTCAGTACTGCAATTACATGATACATACAGAACACCCAAAGATCTCCACTGCCCATGACAACAGACTCAGACTACATATTTTGTGACCATCTAACAGCCAGGTCACCCCACAGCCATGGCCCCATTTGTTTTCGGCAACGTCCTTTGCTGGGGAATTCCCACCTCAAGTGGCTATTTGCAGTTGCACCTCCTGTACAATCTGCTCCCAAACACACACCATCCACACCAGATCAGTGACAGCAGCTGCTCTATGTGCTCACCCTGCTGTGCAGATACCTACTGAATTATCCACAATACGACTGGCAAAGGACTGTGGGAGAAGCAACCTTCCCACCCCTCCTCCCTCCAATCCACTCCTCCACAATACCCCTCTGGGTACTTCCTGCTGGACAAAGCATCAGGTGGTGGAAACTCTTTGATACAGGTGGCGGCAAAACTTTGATATTGATACATGGGAAATTCCTGTCGAAACACATGCTCTCTCTCTTTTTCTCACTCTCTCCTTCTCTCTCAAGGGGTTACTTCCAACCCTGCAAGCGTCTGTCATGTGCTGCACTAATCCTCCTTTGTCCTCAACAAAGTAGTGGATACTCTGTAATTCCCCAGCTGTGGACATCTTGAAAACAGTCCATGCTGTTTATCCTCACTCTATCAAATTGATTGACTAATTAATTAAATCGATACCCTCCACGTGGGACAGTTTCTCCTTGCTTACTATAGCTGGATACTGGGACTGGCACATTCAGTGGGAAATTGTGGGAATATCCATGATTCAATCCCACAACCACCCAGTTTCCAAACACTTCTTCCCACTTCTGGATTTGCCTTGTATCCTGGGTGAATATTGACACAGGTAGGTCGTTTGGCAGGAAGTCCATCACACTGGAGGTAGCTGAAAATTTCAAATTTCAACTGAACTGCATGGAATTTCCTTAAACAATTTGCGAGAGGCAGGGTATGGGGTTGGACTGGTGTGTGTGCACGCAATACCATTATTGGAAACAATAAACTGACCAGTAAGAAATTTGATGTTGCTACTGGTTTCTAAAACATTATATAATCCCATACAATACCTAAGTTGGTTCCCTCAGCAGCTGACATGGAAGCAGTGGGAACCAGGGAAACATTCATTTTTTGAGGACATCGATAAAATAGCTGGAACAGATTGTTTAACTTGGATAACCACTAAATGTGGACTAATGAATTTATATAGGTCCTATCACAAGCCCAGGTGTGACTCCCAAAGTTATCGGCAACCACCTTATAGATTTTTATAAAGTGTCCACACGTAAAGATAATTGTATTACCAGCTGGGGGACGGCAATAGACAACTACAGAATAGATCGCATGTTTGACTGTTTACGTGTTTTAAACTCTAACAAACAGTATTTACAATGTGTTTCTCTGTACTCTCTATAAATCACAACTGTGCGGTTTCAGTTAACAAATACCTTACAGAACAGTTGCTGCATAGTTTTTAGCAACATTATACTGTATTTCTATTGAGGTAATAGGGATACATGCAAGTTGACTGCTGTCTTCGATGCTTTCCTGGAAAAGAGAACCATTTGCCTCTAAATTGACATGGATCTGCTTTAAAGGATGAGAGAAAGCAGATGGGCTAATCAGTTGAGAATGCTTGTAACGAGGTATGATTTAATGGTAGACTGATGTATTGTAGAGAGAGGGTGATGTTGAGACAGGTCATTTACCACGCATGTTACCATTTTTTCTGTTGTTCTCTCAGAGTGTATCAGTTGTGTGGTGTAACCTTCATTCAAGTCATATACAACTGTGTGTGACTTAAAGCGCTATCTATCTGCAATCATTAACATGTGATGTCGGGAATCGCATCTCCATACCATAGTATGTGTGATGAATCATGTACACTGATAGAAAACCTATTTTCCGAGCCTCCTCTAGATGAACGAAGATGTATGTGAAGTATTCTATTTCTCTGCCACGTCTTGGACATGAACTGAGTTTTCAGTTTGGTAGCTAAAGTGATTCTAAGCTAGTGACAGGGGTTTGTGAGGTACTGCAATCCATATGTATACATTTGCTTGGCATATGTGGTTGTGTATGTATGTGTGTGTGTGTGTGTGTGTGTGTGTGTGTGTGTGAGGAAGAGACTGCGAGCTGTCCACAGAGTTAGCACGTGCAGCATGGTGTGTAATTTCAGAAATGGTTCAAATGGCTCTGAGCACTATGGGACTTAACATCTGAGGTCATCAGTCCCCTAGAACTTAGAACTAATTAAACCTAACTATCCTAAAGACATCACACACATCCATGCCCGAGGCAGGATTCGAACCTGCGACCGTAGCGGTCGCGCGGTTCCAGACTGAAGCGCCTAGAACCGCTCGGCCACACCGGCCGGCTGTGTAATTTCACATGTCAAATACTGCTGCTATGTGTTTGTCTGTTCCCTCGTAGGATGTCTCTTTTTCATGCACTTTCCATTGCTGACGATCATTTTATAGGACTTCTGCGAGCATAACATAATTTCTGTAAGCAGCAGAAAATGGTATAACGGGAGTAGGGTTTGTTATGAATAGGAAGATAGGGAAGAGAGTGTGTTACTGTGAACAGTTCAGTGATGGGGTTGTTCTGAACAGAATCAACAGCAAACCAACTCTGACAACGATAGTACAGGTATACATGCCGATGTCACAAGTTAAAGATGAAGAGATAGAGAAAGTATATAAGGATACTGCAAAGGTAATACAGTACGCAAAAGGACATGAAAATCTAATAGCCATAAGGAATACAGATGTAGGGGAACGGCAGAAGGAAAGGTTATGAGAGAATACGGGCTTGGAACAAGGAAAGAGAGAGGAGAAAGATTAATCGAGTTCTGTAATAAATTTCAACTAGTAACAGAGAATACTCTGTTCAAGTATCAGAAGAGGAGGTGGTATACTTGGAAAAGGCTGGGTGATACGGGAAGATTTCATTTGCTTTACGTCATGGTCAGGCAGAGATCCGGAATGAGATACTGGATTGTAAGGCTTTCCAGGAGCAGATACAGACTCAAATTTAGGAGATTAGTCAGGGAGAATCAACATGCAAAGGAGTGGGATACGGAAGTACTAAGCAATGACGGGACAGGCTTGAAGTTCTGTGGGGCTGTAGATACAGCAATGAGGAATAGCTCAGTAAGCAGTACAGTTGAAGAGGAATGGACGTCTCTAAAAAATGCAGTCACAGAACTTGGAAAAAAAGCATAAGAACAAAGAAGGTAATTGCGAAGAAACGATGAGTCACAGAAAAAGTACTTCAGTTGATCGATGAAAGAAGGAGGTACAAAAGTATTCAGGGAAATTCAGCAATACAGAAATACAAGTCGCCGAAAAATGAAATAAATAGGAAATTCAGGGAAGCTAAGATCAAATGGCTGCATGAGAAATGTGAAGAAATCGGAAAAGAAATGATTGTCGGAAGGATTGACTCAGCACATAGGAAAGTCAAAACAACCTTCAGTGAAATTAAATGCAAGGATGGTAACATTAAAACTGCAACGGTAATTCCACTGTTAAATGCATAGGAGAGAGCAGATAGGTCGAAATAGTGTATTTAAGGCCTCTGTAAGGGGGAGATTGTCTGATGTGATAGAAGAAGACACAGGAGTCGATTTAGAAGAGACTGGGGATCCAGTATTAGAATCTGAATTTAAAAGAGCTTTGGAAGACTTGAGATCAAATAAGGCAGAAGGGATAGATAACATTCCATCAGAATTTCTAAAATCATTGACGGAAGTGACGGTAAAACGACTATTCACGTTGGTGTGTAGAATGTGTGAGTCTGGCGACATGCCATCTGACTTTCTGAAAAATATCATCCACACAATTCCGAAGATTGCAAAAGCTTAAAGGTGTGAGAATTATTGCACAATCAGCTTAACATTTCATTCATCCAAGTTTCTGACAAGAATAATATACAGAAGACTGTAAAAGAAAATTGAGAGTGTGTTAGAGGACCATCAGTTTGGCTTCAGGAAGGTAAAGGCAGCAGAGAGGCAATTCTGAAGTTGCGGTTGATAAAGGAAGCAAGACTAAAGAAAAATCAAGACCCGTTCATAGTCTTTGTCGACCTGGACTTTGATTTTTAACTCATGCAGAATGGAGATAGTCCCATATTCAACTCTTGAATCAGTAACGCTATGCAGTTCAATGGCTGATGTGCAAGAGATTACGTTGGCTCACCATAA
This sequence comes from Schistocerca nitens, assembly GCF_023898315.1. Lineage (NCBI taxonomy): Eukaryota > Metazoa > Arthropoda > Insecta > Orthoptera > Acrididae > Schistocerca > Schistocerca nitens. The sequence goes on from NC_064617.1 coordinate 917,020,097, forward strand.
ATAGAGAATATACGACGCGTGGCTGGCATCTGTCAAAGGTTGGTTTTAGCTATTACGCAATGTCGTGCCAAACTAAGTGAAGCTGGATTCTTTTATACCGCTGATGGAGATGAGACATTGTGTTTCCATTGTGATGGAGAGTTCAAATAATGGAATGAAACGAATAACCCAATCGTTGAACATTCTGTGTGGTTTTCCAAGCGTTTTTTTTTTTTTTTTTCTTTTAGCTTCTGGCGATGGGCAGGGATATTGTGTATAATATCTGTCACAAGAGAGGTGCAAAAATTACTGAAAAGGTTGCAGCTAATATTAAACCTCCATCTTCTGTAAGCAGCAAAGGAACACCATGTGACTGTGAGAGCTTCTGGAAACGCTCACGTGTGTAAAATCTGCTTCCAGGAAGAAGTGGGAGTGTTATTCTTTCCCTGCAGACGATTGCTGCTTGTGTTGAATATGGACCTACCCCTTGCTCACGCACTGTGTGTCAGACCTATTTTAATTACAGTAAGAGCATTCTTGATGGAGGAAACAATGTTATAGTAAATACTATTCTTTTACAATATACTTGTTATACTTCGTTAATACACTTTGTGAAGAATGAAACATTATCGTTAAAATGAATTCTTTTCTTGTTTTTTCCCTACATCACTCACACTTAGGACTGCTCTGTTGCGATTACTCCTGACTCGTGCTGAAGAATCGTGATTTTGTAGTGTCGAAGCATGGAACTGACATTCAACACCACCGTTCTGTCAACGTATTCAGTCTTCCATGCGATTAAAAAGAAACATAATTTCGTCCCCCAGCAGGGTACTATTTTTAAGATGTTCTACAAAGTTCCATATGATCTGATAATTATTGCTTTGCGACATGTACGCCACACTAAGCTAATAGTGACTAGATTCTGTCCTGTGGTGCATTTCAGGGAGAAAAAGAAAATCTGAATGCTGTCTATGTCAGTGCATCATATTACTATAGTATAAAACATTACACAGCAGATACAACCTGAACTGGTGGTTGAAGGTGCTTGGTTTTTTAATGTACGCGCTATATGCTGGATGGAAAGATGATGTCATATATCTGTACTTTAATAGGGGGAAGTCTATCACTCTAGAGACATTGTACCATATTCCATAGTCAGGAGCACTGTGTATTAGGAGAAATTGGTATGAATGCCGCAGGAATATAGAAAATCCATTTAAAGCAGAGGTGGTTGACATTAAAATAGACCATCAGTCAGTACTAATGCAGTGGTCTTCTATAGATGACTACCAGCTTTTGGATTAGGAAAATCAAAATAGATATGTGCAACTACATAACGTTTGGTAACAATGTTTACATATTCGTCCGTTAAAAAAAACTTGCTTTTAAGCTATGATTTATAACTGTGGAAATGGATTGTTCGAGTTTGATTCTGACTAAATGCTAGCGACATGGAGGTACATTTCAAAAATCAGTAAGGCATGTATATGGTGCGGATGACTGTAGTTTTAATAGAACATACGTTTATTATGGAAGGGAGTACCCTACACAATATCACAGTACTTGAACAACCCTGACAGATGGTTGGAGATTAAGTTACATGCATCGCGTTCCATTGCAGTTCTGGATTACTAGGTTTTTTTTCTTCCTAAGAAAATGACATTTCGAAATTAGGAGGGGATCTATATGCACATATACGGCATGGAAGGCTGTAGTTTTAATGGTAAATTTGTTAACTGGGAGAGAGAGCACCACATACAGCAACACTTTACTTAAATAACTCTCACACACGATTGGTAATTATGTTACAGACTTCTAATTTCGTTGCTTCACTGGATGGGTTGCATTTTCATCGTAAACAGATTACATTTCGAAATCAGAATGGTTTATATTCCAGTCAATATTGTCAAAAGCTTTCTCTAAGTCTGCAAATGTTATAAACGTAGGTTTGCCTTTCCTTAAGCCGTCTTCTATGAGAAGTCGTACGGTCAGTATTGCCTCGAGTATTCCTACATTTGTCTGGAATCCAAACTGATCTGCCTGAGGTTGGCTTCTATCAGTTTTTCCATTCTTCTCTGAGGAATTCCTGTTAGTATTTTGCAGCCATGACTTATTATATTGACAGTTTGGTACTTTTCACACCTGTCGCCACCTGCTTTCTTTGGATTTGGAATTATTATATTCTTCTTGAAGTCGAGGGCTTTCACCTGCCTCATACATCTTGCTACCAGATGGAAGAGTTTTGTCATAGCTGTCTCTCCCAAGGCTATCACTAGTTTTAAGGGAATGTCACCTACTCCAAGGGCTTTGTTTCGATTTAGGTTTTTCAGTGCTCTATCAAATTCTTCACTCATATCTCCCATCTCGTGATCATCAACATCCTCTTCCATTTCTATAGTATTGCCCTCAAGTACACATCGCATGTGTAGACCCTTTTTATACTACCTCCACCTTTCAGCTTTTCCTTCTTTGTATAGGACTGGTTTTCTATCTGAGCTCTTGAAAGGTGTCTTTAATTTTCCTGTATGCGGTACCTTTCTTTCACATACTGATATATGCTTCCAAATCTTTACATTAGTCCTCTAGCTATTCCTGCTTAGCAAATTTGGACTTCTTCACAATCTCATTCTTCTTCTACTGTTTTCCTTTTTCTTTCTCGTTGTTAATCGTTCCCTAATGCTCCCTCTGAATCTCTCAACAACCTCTCGTCCTTTCAGTTTATCCAGGTGCCACCCCCTTATATTCCCACCTTTTTGCAATTTCTTCAGTTTCAATCTACAGTTCATAACCAATAAATTGTGGTCAGAGTCCACACCTGCCCCTAGAAATGTCTTGCAATTTAAAATCCGTTTCCGAAATCTCTGGCTAACCATTAAATAATCAATTTGAAACCTCATGGGTCTCCAGGTCTCTTTCATCTTCTTAAGCCAAGTGTAGCGATGATTAAATTATACTCTGCATAAAATTCTACCAAGTGGCTTCCTCTTAAATTCTTTTCCCACCAGACCATATTCATCTACTATTTTTCCTTCTCTTCCTTTTACTACTACCGAATTCCAGTCCCTATGACTATTAAGTTTTAATCAGCTATCTAAATAATTTATTATATGTCACCATACATTTCTTCAATCTCTTCATCATCTGCGGAGCTAGCTGGCATACGCTTACAATTCTGAATTACCTATTGTTTGCCTCTAAAACAAATAAAGGCAAAACTGAACAGAAGAAAGAATAAGAGGTGTATAATTTCTGGGATGAAAATTATCTTGTGTTAGGAAAAGAGCGCTACACAAGTGGGAGAAAAAGCATTAGCCAAGATTTGAAACTCCAAGACCATCGTATTGTCAAATACTTCACTCTGTCATTAAAAAACAAATCTTACGTACTATGCTCAAAAAATAAAATGCACCAACAATAAGGCGAAAACTATTTGGAGTATTATTAAACAAGGAACAAAAGAAACGTAATTGAAATGACATTGTACCCATTCAAATGAAATTGTGCCCACATAATTCAAATGACACTTGTGAACCCCAGAAAATAGCTGTGGCAGAAATGGTGAAACTATCAAATCACTGACCGCCAAGTTCCATGATTATTTCCTTACAGCGGTTGCCAACACTGCACCCAGTAACAAACAACCAAACAGAGACGCGGTGTATTTTCTCGTACAGATTCTACGCCCCATCAATAGACATTAGTTTCAAAAATATAACCCCTAAAGAGATTACAGAATTCATCACGTCACTAAAAATTAGTAACTCTGCTGGGTATGGTGTTTCTAACATCATATTAAAATCTTGTGCTGACTTCAAACAGTTACCTTTAAGCTACATTTGTAATCAATCAACAACCTGGTGCATATTTCTCAAGATGTAAACGCCGTTGCAACATCCGTTAACAAAACTGAGATAAGCAACCCACTTATAATTATAGACCTATATCACGCCTGTCAATCTTTTCAAAACTATTTCAGTATTTTAGAAAGTGGACTCTGATAGAACACCTACTCATTTAACTAAGCAGAACTTTTTAAGCACGTCACAGTTTGGGTGCCATAAAGGATTCTCCGCACAGAAAATGCTATAAGAAGTGTTAGCAGAGCTAAAAACGAAAAAACGTCCTGCTGGTATATTCTGTGACCTCGCCGAAGCATTTGACTGTGTGGGGTCACGAAATTACACTTATTAAACTAAAGTGTTATGGCATTCATGGTTTCCCCCCTGCACGGATGGAATTTTACCCCCATAACAGTAAGCAGAGTATGTCAGTGACAGACTATACCACCACCATGAAAATAATCACAAAATGGGCGACTATAACATGTGAAGTGCCACAGGGATCCCTTATCCTCGTTTTGTCTTTGTTCATGTTCATCTTACATCCTCCTTTCAAGGCATCGGTCACTCTGTTCAACTGCTCTTCCAAGTCCTTTGCTATCTCTGACAGATTTACAATGTCATCTGCAAATCAGAAGTTTTTATTTCTTCTCCTTAAACTTAAATTCCTTCTCCAAGTTTTTCTTTACTGCTTACTCAGTGTACAGACTGAATGACGTCGGGGATAGACTACAATACAGTCTCGCTTCCTTCTCAATCGCTGCTTCCTTTTCATGCCCGTCGACTCATAACTGCCGTCTGGCATCTGTCCAAGTTGTAAATCGCCTTTCGATCTCTGTATTTTACCCCTGCTAACTTTAGAATTTCAAAGAGAGTATTACAGTCAACACTGTCAAAAGCTTTCTCTTAAGTCTACAAATGCCATAAACATAGGTTTGTCTTTCCTTAAGCTATGTTCTAAGATAATTCCAAGGGTCAGTATTGTCTCGCGTGTGCCCACATTTCTCCGGCATCCCAATTCATTTTCCTCGAGGTCGGCTTCTACCAGTTTTACTGTTCTTCTGTAAAGAATTAGTGTTAGTATTTTGCATCCATGACTTATTAAACTGATAGTTCGATAATATTCACACCTGTTAATACCGGATTTCTTTGGAATTGGAATTACTACATTCGTCTTGAAACGTGAGGGTATTTCGCCTGTCTCACATATTTTACAAGCCAGATGAAAGAGTTTTGTCATGGGTGGCTCTCACAAGGTTATCAGCAGATATGACGGAATGCCATCTGCTCCAGGGACCTCATTTGGAATTAGGTTATCCAGTGCTCTTCCAAATTCTTCTCCCAGTATCATATTTCCGTCTCATCGTCATCTACGTTCTCTTCCATCTGTATAATATTGCCTTCCAGTTCATCTTCATGGTGTAGACCATCTAAATAAACCTTTCACTTTTCTGTTTTCCCTTCTTTGTTTAGGACTTTCCCATCTGAGGTCTTGGTACTCATACAGAACAGAAGTGATTATAACGATAGTAAAACATCTATCGTTTCACGTAACACTTTTTCGCTATGCTTTCTTTCCCTTTTTTGGGAAAACCTTACTCCCTAAGCTATGGGATGTGTAATACTAACACCTTAACCTCTTTTTGAGCTGAACATCTCCCTCATTACAGAGGGACAGCGTCTGAGTTTTCCAGACTATCAAATGGGAAGTTGCGGTACACAAAACGGAAACCAAACACTGTCGGTATGGTACTGAGTCGGCGATAGTGTGTGCGTTATGAAATAATGCGTGCATAGTGCATCCAGTGACTAGGAGTGAGAAATGAACGAACAGTGTAACATTACCTTTTTACATTATTAAGTAACTTTTTTCTGAAATACTGCTATACTCTAGAGGTAATGATATTTTAAACCAGGGCTGGCCATGGGGTGCCAACTTCATGTGGGCCGGGTGCGCGGGCCAAGGCTCGGCCTACCTCGGCTTTGCTCGTGTCTTCTCGGAAGTAGCCGGTACAGCGCCACATTTTATGTAGTGTTGCGACGTGGCCTTTTTTTTGTGACACAGCGCTCATCATTTCGGCAGAATCATAGTGTCAGCTTCGCTATTGTTCATGGTATGACGGACACTCACACGTCCAGTGACTGTTTGCACAAAACAAGCAGTCTAGCGATCTATCGCCACAACGACTTAAAAATGAGTGGGAATTACGGAAGAGAGGGATGAGAATTCCCAATATGTATTATGCAGTCGTATATGCGATGCGAACTGCAAATTTGCTATGAAACGAAATTGCACTTCCATGGGGAGAGAATTTAAAGATTTAGTTGACGGTGAAAGAGCAAAAAATTACAACCGTCGACAGATGGGATTCTTGTTCTGTACTTCAGTAAGTACTTTGTACTAAATTTGCAGGCATGCAGCACGTGAAGAAATGTTTGGTACGAACAGTAAAATTTCTGAAGTCGCACGCATTATTCCCTGTCAGTTGCAATAATTTTCGATGGAAATGAACGAAGAATGCGGACTCATTACATGTATATTACTGCAAAGTACGTTGTTTAAATCAAGTGAGATGTCTGTAACGATTTTACGATTTAAAACTTGCTACTCTTGAATGTATGATGGAACAAGAAATAGAGGAACGAAAAGTAGAACATCTGGAATGGACTGCAAACCTTGTATTTCAAATGGGCTTGACTGCACGCTGCCCACAGTAAGACACTGCAAGATGAGAAACAGATTCTTTCTGATTTGATCAGAAGGCATTTAAAAAGAAAATCGCGATGTGGAAAGGACACATTCTGACAAACACAGTCCACTTCCCTAAGCTAAGTGTCATTAAAGAAAACGTGAGGTCTGAAGAATTCATTGTGGCCTTGAAGGATTATAAGTACGAGGGTGAGTCAAATGAAAACCTTAAATTTGTAATAAAAATCGAAATTTCGCCCCGTTATCCTGTAAGTTCGTGAGCGTGCTACAAACAGCGTGCAGAATGGCCTGTAGGTGGCAGCATAGTGCAGATGCACACATACCGTATAAAGATGGCCGCCCCACTTGCGACTCGCACCAGGGAAGAACAGCGTTCTGTTATTCGGTTTTTGCGCAGTGAAGGTGTGTAACCTATTGAAATTCATCGACGAATGAAGGTTCAGTACGGTGATGCATGTTTGTCACAGCAGCAAGTCTACGAATGGAGTAGGAAGTTTGCAAATGGTGTGACTTCAGAGGAAGATGCTCCTCGGCCAGGTCAGGCACAACGAGTTGTGACTCCACAGAACATTGCAGCAATTGAAGCCATAGTGAAGGAAAACCGCTGAGTGACATTGCAGCATGTTTACAGATTAGTCACGGTTCAGCACACCGCATTGTGCATGATATGCTCCGGTTTCACAAAGTGTCTGCAAGATGGGTGCCACGGCAGCTGACTCCTGAAATGAGAGAACGACGTGTTGATGCTTGTGAAGAAATTCTTCGGTGCTTTGAACGAGAAGGTGACGGCTTCCTTGCAAGAATAATGACTGGGGACGAAACCTGGGTTCACTTCCACCAACCGGAAACGAAGAAAGCGAGCAAGGAATGATGCCATTCATCGTCACTAAAACCACCAAAGAAGTTTCAAACAGAACCATCCGCAGGGAACGTTAAGCTGACTCTCTTTTGGGACGAAAAATGCGTCATTTTGGAGCATTACATGCCTAGAGAGACCACTGTCACTAGTGCATCATACACAGATCTCCTAAAAACTCATCTGTGGCCTGCAATCAAATCAAAGCGACGTGGATTGCTGTCAACAGGTGTCCTTTTGCAACATGACAATGCAAGGACCCACACTGCCCGTACAACAGTTGCAACAATCACAGACCTGCATTTTGAGTGTCTTCCTCATCAACCATACTCACCAGACCTTGCCCCAAGTGATTTCCATATGTTTGGACCACTCAAAGACACAATGGGAGGAAAGAAGTTCCATTCTGATGGAGAGGTACGCCACGCGGTGCATGAGTGGTTGCGCGGACTACCAAAAGAAATTTTTTGTAAAGCACTTTATGCACTTTGTAAGTGCTGGAGGACTTGCATTTAGCATGGGGGAGATTATGTTGAAAAGTAATGCAGCTTTGTATCACTTCTGCACAATAAATAATATGTTAAAAAATATTTAAGGTTTTCATTTGACTCTCCCTCGTACAATTGAATAAACGTTTTAAGGACACTGACAATCTTACATCTGTTTTTGAGACGTGTTTTAGACCGTTTGCCGTTTCAGTTGAAAGCGCCCCTATGCAAGTGCAAATGTAACTGGTTGACCTGCAAGGTAATTCCCGTTTTAATGACAAACCCTTTAGTGTCAAAACTGCCCACGACATCTGGATTGCATTTCTCAGATAGAGTTTCAACGTCTCTGTAATAATATTACAAAAGTGCTACAATATTTCGATCAATATATGTGTGTGTGAATGATCTTTTTTCGATTATGAAACAAAATAAGCCACCATTATGTGGCAACCTGAGAGCGAAAATCTGTGAAATTTTCTGTGTCTGTCATTATGCCGACAGTTTGTACCAGATAAAAATTATACTTTGTCTTGAACGCACCAAAAATAGTAAAACAATGCTGAAAATTTGTTTTGTTTGTGATCTATGTTGTTGTGAAATATGAAATATAAAACCAAATCTTATACAGCGCAACTGAGCTGCCATTTAAATGCTGCATTTTTGCAGTTTCCCCCTCTTCCACCTCCTCACACTCAGACTGCGTGCAGTGGTGGCGGGAGAAAAGTGCAGCGAGGCTGAGCGCTACGGCACTCTGGTGAAGGCAGGGCCCGCGAGCCTAATTATTGGCTGCCCCCGATTTAAACAGATTGGTCTTGTATTCTAGTGGGTGGAGAGTAGAGTCTTCATCCAGCCGTCCTTATTACTTCAGGCAAATGCCAGAATGGTTTGTACTCCAGGGCCACAGCTGACTATGTGAACCCCCCTTGTCAAACTATAGCTGTATGTACGTAAATGCCTGCATATTTGAATTATGTTATTTTGTCATTCTTAATATTATAATACCACGTGTCCAATATCCTTGTAAAAATGATATACAGATGTCTAGAATTACTGCCACTACTATCAAGGCTAGAGCCAGTGTTAAGTGTAATTGGTGCATGGTCTTCAAAGTGTGGCATGACTACCTGATACCAGTTCTACTCTTATACATCCAGTGCTCCAAAGTGACCAGTGTGCTCTTCTAATGGGGGAATTAATATTTTGTCCAGTGACCTTATTCTTTGATATACCAGCACATACTGAACCAATACCTGTCTTTCTCTATAGAGAGTCATACAGATTTTGTTGAAAATGAGTCAAATGCTTTTTCAAAATCAAAAAATTCCAGTAAAACGGTAATTCATACGCATTGCCATGTTCTATAATGTTGTCCATTATTTGCAAATGGTCCATTTTACTGTAACGAGATATGGAGCCGGCTTGTTCTTTTGCTTGAGTAAATCCCGTGTCCATGACAGTTTCCTGCATACTGAATGAACCTGTAACAAAACATGCTGATCTTTGGATCTTCTCTGTTTCACCTGTTAGTTGTATCTGGTACAGATTCCATACTGAGCGATATTCAAGTACTGGTCGAGCGGGTGTTTTGTAAGCTACTTCCTTTGTTGATGGACTAGATTTCTGGAGGATTCTTTCAACGAATCTCAGTCTGGTATCTGCCTTACCCGCGATTTAGTTTTATGTGGTCACTCCACATCAAATAGCTCCGTACGCATCTTCCTAGATGTTTTACGGAAGTAATTTCTTCGTGTAATGAAACAATAAATGGTTTTTCTGCCATGCACACACAATGTTTTACATTGGTGTATGTTGAGTGTCAGTTGCCACGCCCCACACCAAACGTTGAACCTTTGCACTTCGTGCAGTCCGCTAGCTTTCTAGCGCCGCTACTTCGCTGCGCACTAACGCATCATACGCGAAAAGCCTCTTAGAACTTCAGACATTATCTACTAGGCCATTTACATGTATTGTGAAAAGTAATGGTCTCTTAACAAAATGGGTTCAAATGGCTCTGAGCACTATGGGATTAAACTTCTGAGGTCATCAGTCCCCCAGAACTTAGAACTACTTAAACCTAACTAACCTAAGGACATCACACACATCCATGCCCGAGGCAGGATTCGAACCTACGACCACAGCGGTCGCTCGGTTCCAGACTGAAGTGCATAGAACCTCTCGGCCACAACGGCCGGCGGTCTCTTTAACACTCTTAAGTTACTTTTACTTCTGAAGATTTCTCTCCGTTGAGAATGACATTCTGTTTTCTATTTGTTAAAAACTCTTCAATCCAGCCACACAATATTGCGTACGTTCGTATTTTGTTCATTAGGCGGCAATGTGGAACTGTGTCGAACGCCTTCCGGAAAACGCGGAACACGACGTCTACCCGAGCGCCTCTATCTGGTGCTTTCTGGGTCTCGTGGACTAACAGAGCGAGGTGGGTTTCACACGATCGTTGTTTTCGGAACTCATGTGGATTGCTGCAGAGGAGATTATCAGTCTGCAGAAATGTCATAATTTTTATTTCATTTTTTTTTTTTTTTTTTTTTTTTTTTTTTTTTTTTTTTTTTTTTTTTTTTGTCATCAGTCTACTGACTGGTCTGATGCGGCCCGCCACGAATTTCTTTCCTGTGCTAACCTCTTCATCTCAGAGAAGCACTTGCAACCTACGTCCTCAATTATTTGCTTGACGTATTCCAATCTCTGTCTACAGTTTTTGCCCTCTATAGCTCCCTCTAGCACCATGGAAGTCATTCCCTCATGTCTTAGCAGATGTCCTATCATCCTGTCCCTTCTCCTTATCAGTGTTTTCCACATATTCCTTTCCTCTCCGATTCTGCGTAGAACCTCCTCATTCCTTATCTCAAATGCTTCGATTCTCTTCTGTTCCAGTTTTCCCACAGTCCATGTTTCACTACCATACAATGCTGTACTCCAGACGTACATCCTCAGAAATTTCTTCCTCAAATTAAGGCCGGTATTTGATATTAGTAGACTTCTCTTGGCCAGAAATGCCTTTTTTGCCATAGCGAGTCTGCTTTTGATGTCCTCCTTGCTCCGTCCATCATTGGTTATTTTACTGCCTAGGTAGCAGAATTCCTTAACTTCATTGACTTCGTGACCATCAATCCTGATGTTAAGTTTCTCGCTGTTCTCATTTCTACTACTTCTCATTACCTTCGTCTTTCTCCGATTTACTCTAAAACCATACTGTGTACTCATTAGACTGTTCATTCCGTTCAGCAGATCATTTAATTCTTCTCCACTTTCACTCAGGATAGCAATGTCATCAGCGAAACGTATCATTGATATCCTTTCACCTTGTATTTTAATTCCACTCCTGAACCTTTCTTTTATTTCCATCATTGCTTCCTCGATGTACAGATTGAAGAGTAGGGGCGAAAGGCTACAGCCTTCTCTTACACCCTTCTTAATACGAGCACTTCGTTCTTGATCGTCCACTCTTATTATCCGCTCTTGGTTGTTGTACATATTGTATATGACCCGTCTCTCCCTATAGCTTACCCCTACTTTTTTCAGAATCTCGAACAGCTTGCACCATTTTATATTGCCGAACGCTTTTTCCAGGTCGACAAATCCTATGAAAGTGTCTTGATTTTTCTTTAGCCTTGCTTCCATTATTAGCCGTAACGTCAGAATTGCCTCTCTCGTCCCTTTACTTTTCCTAAAGCCAAACTCATCGTCACCTAGCGCATTCTCAATTTTCTTTTCCATTCTTCTGTATATTATTCTTGTAAGCAGCTTCGATGCGTGAGCTGTTAAGCTGATTGTGCGATAATTCTCGCACTTGTCAGCTCTTGCCGTCTTCGGAATTGTGTGGATGATGCTTTTCCGAAAGTCGGCAAGATGTCATAATACGCCAGCCTAAAACATGTTCCAGAATTCTACAACAGACCGACGTCTGGGATATAGGCCATAGTTTTGTGCATGTGTTTGACGACCCTTCTTGAAAACGGGAATGGCCTATGGTTTTTTCCAACCATCGGTAACTCTTCGCTCCTCCAGAAACCTACAGTACACTGCTCCTAGGAGAGGGCAAGTCCTTTCGCATACTCTTTGTAAAACCGAGTTGCTATCCCGTCAGGTCCAGTGGCCTCCCCTCTATGGACTGATTTCAGTTGCTGTTCCATCTCTTGCTTACTTATTTCGATATCTGTTATTTTGTCGCTCATGCGACGATTTAAAGGACGCACTACAGCTTGATCTTTTCTCCGTGAAAAATTTTGAAAAAACACGTTTAGTATTTCGGCATTTTCTGCACCGTCCGCCGTTTCAGTGCCATTATAGTCACAGAGCTACTGATAGCCTTGGAAGAGCCAGCCGTGACAAAACTCTTCCATCTGGTGATCAAGATGTTTGAGACAGACGAGATGTCCTCAGATCTCAAGAAGGATATAATAATTCCAATTCCAAAGAAAACTGATGTTGACAGGTGTGAAAATTACCGAACCATCAGTTTAATAAGTCACAGTTACAAAATGCTAACACGAATCCTTTATAGAAGAATGGAAAAACTGGTAGAAACCGACCACGTGGAAGATCAGCTGGTATTCCGAAGAAATGTAGGAACACGCGAAGCAATACCGACGTTAAGAGTTCTCGTAACAGATACGTTAAGGAAAGGCAAACCTGCATGTATAGCATTTGTAGACTTAGAGAAAGCATTTAACAATATTGATTGAAATACCCTCTTTCATATTGTAAAGATGACAGGGGCAAAATACAAGGAGTGAAAGGCTATTTACAATTTGTACAGAAGCCAGATGGCAGTTACAAGAGTCGAGACGCACGAAAGGGAAGCAGTAGTTGAGAAGGGAGTGAGACAGGGTTGCAGCCTGACCCCAATGTTATTCAATTTATACATTCAGCAAGCAGTAAAGGAAATAAAAGATAAAATTTGCAGTAGGAATGAAAATCCATGGAGAAGAAATAAAAAGTTTGAGGTTTGCCGATAACATTGTAATTCTCTCAGAGACAGAAAGAGCAGTTGAACGGAATGAACAGTGTCTTGAAAGGAGGGTATAAAATGAACACCAAGAAAATCAAAGTGAAGATAATGGAATGTAGTCGAATTAAATATGGTGATGCTGAGGGAATTAGACTAGGAAATTAGGCACTTAAAGTAGTATAGGAGTTTCGATATTTGGGAAGCAAAATAACATGATGGTCGAAGTAGGGAGTATATAAAATGTAGACTGGCAACGGCAAGAAAAGCGTTTCTGAAGAAGAGAAATTTGTTAACATCTAGTACAGATTTAAGTGTCAGGAACTCCTTTCCGAAAGTATTTGTATGGAGTGTAGGCATGTATGGAAGTGAAACATGGAAGATAAACAGTTTAGACAAGAAGAGAATAGAAGCTTTTGAAATGTGGTGTTACAGAGGAACGCTGAAGATTGGATGGAGGTACTGAACAGAATTGGGGAGAAGAGAAATTTGTGGTACAACCTGACTAGAAGAAGGGATCGGTTGGTAGAATACGTTCTGAGACATTAAGGGATGACCAATTTAGTACTGGAGGGAAGCGCAGGGGAGGGGGGGTGGGGTAAAAATCTTAGAGGGAGACCAAGAGATGATTACAGTAAAATGGTTCAAATGGCTCTGAGCACTATGGGACTCAACACCTGTGGTCATAAGTCCCCTAGAACTTAGAACTACTTAAACCTAACTAACCTAAGGACATCACACACATCCATGCCCGAGGCAGGATTCGAACCTGCGACCGTAGCAGTCGCGCGGTTCCTGACTGAGCGCCTAGAACCGCTAGACGATGATTACAGTAAGTAGATTCAAAAGGGTGTAGGTTGCAGTAGTTACTCGGTGATGAAGAGGCTTGCACAGGATACAGTAGCATGGAGAGCTGCATCAAACCAGTCTTTGCTTCAATGGTTCAAATGGCTCTGAGCACTACGGGACTTAACATTTGAAGTCATCAGTCCCCTAGACTTAGAACTACTTAAACCTGACTAACCTAAGGACATCACACACATCCATGCCCGAGGCAGGATTCGAACCTGCGACCGTAGCAGCAGCGCGGTTCCGAACTGGAGCGCTTAGAAACGCTCGGCCACAGCGGCCGGCCCAGTCTTTGGACTGTTGACCACCACCACAGCAACAACAGAGTGACGGAATGTCTAGAGATATGGCTTCGACCCGTTTACTGATCAACGTAAGACCAAAACTTCTTAGGATATTCTATGAAGTCGATAGATAGAAGTTTTCTTTCAAATTCGTTGAACGCTTCACACATGTCCTCCTTTGTCTACGAGTCTTTGGCTACGTTTAAATTTACAGTGAAACTCTCTTTGCTTTTGTAGCAGCTTTCTAATACAGTTGTCACCACGGCGGGTCTTTTCCATTCCTTGCATCTTTGCTTGGCACATACCTATCTGAAGCGTAGTGTATAATGTTCTTCACTTTGATCATTAATGCTCAACATTGTAAGTGCTCGACATGAAATTTTCATGTTAATCTGTCATGTAATCTGAAATCTGTTCTTTGTCAATTTTCTTAAATAGAAAAATCTTCCTAAATAACAGTAATGTTCCAGTTTTGGGAAAGTGTCTTCCTCTGCAGACATTCTGAAAACAAGTTTGCAAATTTCTTTTATATCGTTTCTGTTCCTGTTTTACTCATTTCTGTTGAAACACTAATACCCGCAAGTCACTGCCTTCCTACGAAGCTCGAATGACTTTATACACTTCCCTCGGCACTACTTCGTGCATG